>NC_083229.1:20558999-20858999 GCF_032191835.1 Heteronotia binoei | reverse complement strand
GAGTGGTGGATTCCCTGCTTCGAATGCAGAAGGTTTGAAGTTCATTCCCCAGCGTCTGCTGGTGGACCTCCTGACGGCACCTGGGTTTGGACCACCACGTGACACAGAGTGTTGGATTGGGTGGGCCATTGGCCTGATCCAGTATGGCTTCTCTTATGTTGCGGTTAATAGGATCCAGTGATGGGTGATGGGGAAGACCTCAGCCTGAGACCCTGGAGAGCTGGTATCAGTCTGAGTTGACAATACCAAGCTTTGATGGACCAGTGGTCAGAATACAGTGTAAAGTAGCTGGGAGACCCGGGTTCGAACCCGCACTCTGCCATGGAGGCTTACTGGGTGACCTTGGGCTGGTCATATCATCTCAGCCTCACCTACCTCACAGGGTTGTTGTGAGGGTAAGGTGGAAGAGAAGAAATGGTACGAATAAAGGCAGGGCTGAAGCAAGGTGGGTCCCCTTCCCATACTGAAAGGAGTACTCCTACATGGCTGAATCAGCTTCTTTTCTTTTTTCTTTTCTCTTTTGTTTTCAGATTCTTGGGTGGTGTCTAGAAGGCGACTCCTCTGCACAGCAGCGGTTGCCCTTGAACTAATCATTTAAGTATCTTCACGGGGAGGGGGAGGCAGGAGAGATTAGGGAGGCATCCTCTTTTGTTGTCCTGATGCAAAAATCCGAGCAGATCAGAGGCACCTGTGGTTGATCGCCTCCCTTCTGGAAGGAGGGGCAGTAACTAATTGAGCGTCAACCGCAAACATGCTTGAGCGTCGTGTCTCTCTCACGGGGCCGGCTGGAATCTCGCTTGCCTCTGCTGTCAGTCCTTCGCGTCTGCTTTCGTAATTGTTTTGACAGCTGGATCTACCTTCCGCTGAAGGGCTTGGGAGTTCAGCCGTGATGGTTTTTGCGCGTAATCCGTTCCTGCTGATAGATTCCGCGTGCGTTTTGGACAGACGTGAATGGAAGGGGGGTGGGGAACGGACCTCTTGTATCATTAATAGTTATGCGGCTTTCCTCCTGTGCAGTAGACGTCGTTTGCACAACTCACACCATGCGTTAGTGTCCCGTCTCTTTCGACGGCAGCATCTTCCTGAGATGGGTAAAACTGTTCAACGATGCTATCAGTTGTGCACCTGAGCGTACAGTCACTGAATAGTGTGGGAAATTGTTCCGCACAAAGTTGTAGAGTCCTGATAAGGAGCAATGTGGCTTGCAATGTAAGTCGCTTGTTTGGCGTGGAACAGGATTACGGCTGTACGTGTCAGACAGGGGTGCAGAGTTTTGTCGGATTGTTCGTGTTGCTCTGCTTATGGTACCACAGAAGGAAGGGGTTTTGGTGTAAAGTCAAAGCAGATAGAATACCACTGAAAAACGATGAGTATACTTCAATCCTTATATATGATTTATCCTATATGCAACTTTAAACCAGTGTATACGAATATCAACATCAGTGATTCTGTTTTAGCTTTGAACTTCGAGTCTGTGTAAGAAATTATTGAAATGGGGCTCCATTTTAACAGCCTGATTAACTGAAGAAGACCAGTATTGAAACGTCTTGAAATCTAGAGGAGACGTCGTATGAAGGCTACAAGGATTTCCTGGCCCCTCCATTGGAAAGAATTTCACAAGAAGTTATGGGCTGCATTATGAACTTTGTTTATTGGAGGAAGGATTTCTGCAACTCCCTCTATTTGGAAAGTATTGGGACTAATTGTTGTTTGTTAATAATTTGTTGTTTGCTAATAATTTTCTGGAGGGAAGAAATTGGAAATTGATATTGGCATTTGTAGACACTAGTTTAGAGTTGTATATAGGGTGAATCATATGTAAGGATTGAAGTATACTCATTGTTTTTCAGTGGTATTCTACCTGCTGCTTATGGTGCCAGACAGGGTAAAGTTGTGAAGAGACTCGTCTCCAGTGGGGAAGGGGAGGTGGGATGTTGTTTTTGTGGGAGGGATGACAGTCAGCAGAAAGACAGTCGTTCTTGCTGTTCATATATTTAAAAGGGCTGGCCTGTCTTAAAAGGCTCCAGGCTCAGCTAGACTCGCTAAGCTCCAGGTGAGGCCTAGAGATCTCCCCCAGTGCCAGTGGATCGCCAGATGACAGAGATCCATTCCCCTGGAGAAAATGGCTACTTTGGAGGGTGGATCATATGGCATTATAAATCAAGCCAAGAAAAGGGTGGGGGAGGGGAGAAGAAACATCAACCTGGGAGAACCAGGTAACCAAGAAGGCTGACACCAGGCCTAATAACAAATGACGGGTTTGAATGTATTGCATATATAATACATGTCAACCCATTATTATTTTGTAGTTGAGCCTAGTGCCAACCTCCTTGGTTACCTGTATGGTGTTCTCCCCCGCTGAGGGCTTTCCCCTCCCCAAACCCTTTCTTTCTCAGGCTCCATCCCCAGAATCTTAAGGAATTTTCTACCCTGGAGTTGGCTACCCTCAGACAGTGTGGTTATATTTGCCTGGGGTCAGGTTCAAATCCCCACTTTGGCATGGGAGCTGCTCTCAGCCTTATGTACGTCTCAAGATTGTTGCAAGAATCAGGTGGAGGAGAGCAGAACTATGTTGGGTCTGTCTGTCTGTCTATCCATCTGTCATCTCAGGAGTGTCGATCTCATTTGTTATGAGGATCGGAACGGACATAAATGAGATGCTGTCGGGCTGGGCCATGTGTGTCATAAAATGTAATGCCAGGTAGTGGACACAGGCACACAGTTAAAGATAAAAAATTAAAATATATGTTTAAACATGCTTAAAAGATGAGCACTCTTGCAATATTTTGTCTATTTAACAGTCTCTGATAACTGACACCTTTTGCTCTGAATTATTGCATCAAAAACTGGAGACAGTGGGCGTTTTCGCACTTACCTTACGCCGGAGCGACGTCCCTCTTCACCGCGCAGCGTCTGCGCGGATTTCGCACTAATTGCTCCACAGAACCTGGAAGAGCCGCAAAGTCCCGCGGCTTTTGCATCGCAAATGTAAACCGCCAAAAACCAGTTTACATTTGCGACGTAAAAGCCGCGGGACTTTGCGGCTCTTCCGAGTTCTGCGGAGCAATTAGTGCGAAATCCGCACAGACGCTGCGCGGTGAAGAGGGACGTCGCTCCGGCGTAAGGTAAGTGCGAAAACGCCCAATGTCTGTGCTGTAGCTGTCTTGTATGCTGTTCTGGTGTGTATCTGTAAGTTGCAACCCTACTTTTTATTTGCTTGCAGGTCTGATAGGACCCCTCTAAGGGCCAGATTTGGCCCCCGGGCTACTGAGCCCGCTTCGATGGGGAGGGTGGGATATAAATGGAACTAAATAAAACAAAACAAATGTTTGACACCCCTGATCGATTGGTCTGTCTGTCTGTCTGTCTTTTTGTGTGTGACTCCGTGTGCCTGGAAGTCATGGCTGACTTTTGGCGACCCCTAGTGGAGCTGGGAGGCAAGGGCATTTAAAGAGGTGGCTTGCTGCCTGCCACTGCATCCTGGCCCTGGTATTCCTAGGAGGTCTCCCATCCAGATACTTGCCAGGGTGGGCCCTGCTTAGCTTCCACGATCTGATGAGATCAGGCTTGCCTGGGCTATCCAGGCCAGGTCCCAATATTTTTTACCATAGAGACTGTTTTGCAAAAGACTTGTGTAGCCTCCCTAGCACTGCTCTTTTAAATACAGGGCAGCACTAGAAGGTGTGCATGTAACACTTAATGCCTGCTCCCTTTTTCAGGCATGGGAAAGTCATTGAGAGCGACAAGAGCGCAGAAGAGGGAAAGCAGAACCATACAGGTTAGCAGAGCCAGGGAGCAAGAGACGTTTCCCTACACAGTTGTTTAAGAGGCGGCGTGATACAATGCAGCCAAGAGTGCTTTTGTGTTGCTTTTACAGTCTCTGTAAACCAGGATCACAGCCTTTGAACGAGTGGCATTATATCTCTACCCTTGGCAGGTTTTCTTTCAACCCACACCTCTCCTCTCGACTTTAAAGCACATCATATCTTGGGAGTATATCCTTTGAAGTAGTGTTTCATTATTCAAATATTCAAACGAGACAGGCAGCGCTTGGGGCGTGACTTCTCTAGGAAGGGATTTAATTTATGCCTTGCCAGGCTGGCCTCTCTTTAAGGTGAAGTGGTTTCTTTTATTAGGGGGGGGGGCGGTTTGCAAAGCTGCAGCTAAAACAGGCTTCCTTATCGTCCGTTCACGTCTTGCACTGGGTTGCAAAGTCCAATTCAAGAAATATTTGGGGACTTTGGGGGTGGAGCCAGGAGATGTTGGGGGGCGGAGCCAGGAACAAGGGTGTGACAAGCATAAATGAACTCCAAGGGAGTTCCGGCCATCACATTTAAAGGGACCGCACACCTTTTCAATTCCTTTCATAGGAAATAATGAAGGATAGGGGCACCTTCTTGTGGGGCTCGTAGAATTGGACCCTCTGGTCCAATCTTTTTGAAACTTAGGGGATATTTTTGGAAGAGGCACTAGATGCTATACTGAAAATACGGTGCCTCTACCCCAAAAAACAGCCCCTCCAGAGCCCCAGATACCCGCGGATCAATTCTCCATGATTTTCTATGGGAATAAATCTCCATAGGGAATAATAGAGTTCCCAGCAGACATTTCCCTCTCCTCCCCCCGCTTTCTGACGACCCTGAAGCGGGGGGAGGGTCTCCAAACAAGGGGATCCCCTGCCCCCACCTGGGGATTGGCAACCCTAACTGGGTAATACTGGAGGCCATGGGGGATATTTCTAGATCTAGAACCAGCATGCAAATCAGGCCAAGAAGATCGGTGTGCAGTGAGCCTTGCCCCACCAGTGGGAACAGTAGCAACAAATACAAATAAAGTTTCATTCAGAATGTAAACTTTCGTGTGCTAGAAGCATGCTTCATCAGACAATAGGTTTTATTACAGGTCACAGGATACCTAATGACATAGACATCAGTCTGCTGTTCTGATGTATATTGCCTTGTTTTTGTTGTATTAGCCCAGTCATCCCAATCTAGCAATCACCAGACCCCAACTTGTGATTCTTTTAATCTGCTAAAAAAAACGTTGCCATGGTTTTGCATACTAATTCACTGCCCCCTTTCTCTCTATTTAGGACTGCTTGCCATGCCATCCTATTGTCTGATGAAGTGTGCTTCTAGCACACGAAAGCCTCCATTCTGAATAAAACTGTGTTGGGCTTAAAGGTGCCACTTGACTCCTGCTTTGTTCTTCTGCTTCAGACCCACACAGCTGCCCTCCTGGATCTATCAACAAATACAAATAATTACCAAATACACTGCTTTATTCAAAGAGCTGAATTCGAGGTCAGCAGCACCTTAGAACCCCGTAAAAAGTCTGCCGTGAAAACGTTGTGAAGTCAGTGTCACCCCAGAGTCGGAAATGACCGGTGCTTGCACAGGGGACTACCTTTGCCTTTGATAGCACCTTAAAAACCAACAAGATTTATTTCGTTGATAGTGTAATGAGTACAGCAATGGCGTGCAACCTGATTAAAGGTTTATTTGGGAACTAGCATACTTGATAGAAAAGAGGAGAGACGGAGAGATTCGTAACTAGATCTCTGGCTGAGAGAGAGACTGACTGAGTGTGGCACTTCCAAGGAGGAGGAAATTGCCCTAAGACAGGGGTGGCCAAACTGCGGCTTAGGGGCCACATGTAGCTCTTTCACACATCTTGTGTGGCTCTTGAAGCCCCCACCACCCTGTCAGCTGGCTTGGAGAAGGCATTTGTTTCTTTAAATCACTTCTCCAAGTCAAGCCAGCCTGGTGGCTTAGAGAATGCAGTTAAAGTTGCTTTCATTCCATCCCTCCTACCTCCTCCATCTATTTCCCTCTCTCCCTCCCTTCCTTGTCTTGTGACTCTCAAGCATCTTGCATTCATGTCTTGCGGCTCTCAAACATCTGACATTTATTCTGTGTGGCTCTTACATCAAGCAAGTTTCACCACCCCTGCTAAGAGTAGCAATCTGGAGACAGACAAGGAAGGACACTTAACAGGAGAGAGAAAGGTGCTGTCCTCACTATCCTATCTAATTGCTTCTTGCTGTCCCCGTCAGGGTCTTCTTCTCTTCTTTGTACACCAGATATTACCTTTTTCCAGAAGGTTTGGTGGATATAAGCTTTCGAGAGTCAAAGACAGTGGTGGCCAAACTTGCTTAACATAAGAGCCACCTAGGATAAACATCAGATGTGTGAGAGCCACAAGACACAAATGTCAGATGTGCAGGCTAATCGATGGGAGAAGGGAGACATTAAGCAACATTAAATGCATTATCCAAGCTGCTGGCTGGCTTGGCCTGGATAAGTGATTTTAAAAGACAAGCAGAGAGAGAGAGAGACCGATTTCGCACTAGGGCTTGTTCCGGGTAGAGAGCCCTTTTGCCCCCGGGACTTCTCTCCATTTTCGCACAAGTTGCTCCGGAGCTGCAAGTTGGCAAGCCACTTTTCCGCAGCAAGCAGAAACCGCTTGTCAGAGGATCTCGCTTGCTGCGGAATAGCGGCGCGCCAACTCGCAAATCCAGGGCAACTTGTGCAAAAATGGAGAGAAGCCCCAGTAGCAAAAGGGCTCTCCACCCGGAACAAGCCTAGTGTGAAACCAAGTCCTGTGAGGAAGACCAAGTCCTATGAGGAAAGGTTGAAGGAGCTGGGCATGTTTAGCCTGGAGAGGAGGCGGCTGAGAGGTGATATGATCACCATCTTCAAGTACTTGAAGGGCTGTCATATAGAGGATGGTGTGGAATTGCATTCTGTGGCCCCAAAAGGTAGGACCAGAACCAATGGGTTAAATTAAATCAAAAGAGTTTCCCGCTCAACATTAGTAAGAACTTCCTGACCGTTAGAGCGATTCCTCAGTGGAACAGGTTTCCTCAGGAGGTGGTGGACTCTCGTTCCTTGGGGGTTTTGAAACAGGCTGGATGGCCATCTGACAGCAATGAATATCCTGTGAATTTAGGGGGAGGTATTTGTGAGTTTCCTGCATTGTGCAGGGGGTTGGACTAGATGACCCTAGAGGTCCCTTCCAACTCTATGATTCTATGACAACTCTCATGAGAGCTATGGCTGACCCAAGGCCTTTCCAGCAGCTGCAAGTGAAGTCCGCGCACTTAACCACTACACCATACTGGCTCTCCACATGGTGTGGCTAAGAGGGCTCTCACAGCAGCTGCCTTTTCAAGGACTGTGAGAGCTATGGCTGACCCAAGGCCATTCCAGCAGCTGCAAGTGGAGGAGTGGGGAATCAAACCCCGTTCTCCCAGATAAGAGTCCACACACTTAACCACTACACCAAACTGGCTCTCGATGGAGCTCTTTGTCTGGGGCAGGTGATGCTCTGTATTCTTGGTGCTGGGAGGAGGGCAACAGTGGGAGGACTGCTAGTGTCCTGGCTCCACTGGTGGACCTCCTGATGGCACCTGGGGTTTTTTAGCCACTGTGTGACAGAGTGTTGGTCTGGATGGGTCATTGGCCCGATCCAACATGGCTTCTCTTATGTTCTCTCTCTGTCTCCTCTCCTCCTCCTCCTCTGTTATCTTTTGTACTATCTCATGGGCCAAAAGTGTTCTGGAGAGCTCAAAAGCTTCCATATGGTCCTAGAAAGGACATGATAGTTTCCTAGGAGCCAAAAGTAAGATACCGCTAATCTTAAAATATGCAGTGATCAGGAAAAGAGAACCCCCCTGCAGTAATCTGCTTTATCTGTTCCTGATCTTGTGTAGGAACCCCTGAGGGTTAAAAGCCCTTAGAACACCTTAATTTGCCATTAACAAACCTTGATTTACATAGCTGAAGATCACTGGAATGTCTCTAGATAGCTTGCAAATGGAGGCTTGTGAGGTGGGGGAGGCGGGAGGAGCAAACCCATTTATCTCCATCCCGTCGTCATTGTTTTGAAAAACCCTTGTGAAAGATGGCCGATTTGCATTCTCAAGAATTAAGAGCAGCAGTGAATGAGGGTTGTCTGGCTGAGTGGGTCAATAGACCACCTTCACCTTGACCAGGCAAGATAACTTCTAAATTCAGACGCCTTGTTTTCCTTGTTTGTCGATGGAATTTGCTATCAGAGAGAGTGGCTCCGGTTTCCCCCCTCCTCTTAAAACAAGTAAAGAGCTCTTTGGGTACTCCGCCCTTGGGAAATGTTTGCATGGTATCTGGGAAGACATTTGCAACTTGGGGGATACTTGTGTGGTTCTCAAAAGTCCATACAATGTCCCACTTCTGTAATCTCTTGAGTCTTGTGATTGAAAATTGGTGACGGGTGGGGGTGGGTTGGGAACTGGTTGTGTCACCCAGAGAGCAGGCAAGACTTTAATGTGTTGTTGTTCAGTCGCACAGTCGAGTCCGACTCTTTGCAACCCCATGGACAAAGTCACGCCAGGCCCTCCTCCTGTCTTCCACCATCCTCTGAAGTCTGCTCAAATTCATGTTTGTTACATCAGTAATGCTGTCCAGCCATCTCATCTTTTGTTGTCTCCTTCTTCTATTTGCCTTCTGTCTTTCCCAGCATTTAAATAGCATTTAAAGACTTTAATAGCCCTTTCTAAAGGGAATCATTGGACAACTGGAAGTCCATTTGCTCTTGTTTGGGAGAGGATGGAGTTAATTACTTTTGGCCAGGCTTAGAAGAGCTCTTGGAACCCTCCCTGAGAGGTCATTCAGATTTGGACAGGAGATTCCCCACCCTGAGATAACAGGAATGCTTTTTTTTTGAAGTGCAAATCTCTTTCTAAAACATTCTCACCTTTCCCTGCAGTTCACAAGGGAACTGAGTTCGTTGGCGGCCTAAGGCAGAGCTGAATTCTACTCCCAGGATAATATCTGAGTTTAATTAACGTGGATGTTGGCATGCCACTGCCTTCAACTTTTATCTGGGGATGCCCAGATGCTGTGCCAAGTGCTGTGAGAAAGGCTGAAGGACTCTTGGAATTATGAATCCTCAGCATTGGGCACAGCCGTGACTTATGCTGTTCTGGAAGGTGGAGCCTTGTTTAATTTTGATACATGGGCAGTGCCATCCCAAAGGAGGTTGGAAGACATACTGGGATTCCTTGGCACAGCCTTCAACTTGGGGATTGGATAAACATATGGAGCAGAGGTCTATCAGTAGCTGTTAGCCACAGGGGATCGATGGAACTCTCTGCCTAGGGCAGTGATGCTCTGTATTCTTGTACTTGGGGGAGGGCACAGTGGGAGGGCTTCTAGCGTCCTGGCGCCACTGGTGGATCTCCTGATGGTGACGGATTTTTTTGACCACCGTGTGACACAGAGTGTTGGACTGGATGGGCCATTAGCCTGATCCAACATGGCTTCTCTTATGTTCTTATGTTAACTTCACCTGATAGGTACAGGGAATCACATGATCACAGGAATCTTCCTTATGTTCAGGGCTTTTTTTGGTAGCAGGAACTCCATTGCATATTAGGGGAGGGACGATGGCTCAGTGGCAGAGCATCTGCTTGGCAAGCAGAAGGTCCCAGGTTCAATCCCCGGCATCTCCAACTAAAAAGGGTCCAGGCAAATAGGCATGAAAAACCTTAGCTTGAGACCCTGGAGAGCCGCTGCCAGTCTGAGAAGACAATACTAACTTTGATGGACCAAAGGTCTAATTCAATATAAGGCAGCTTCATATGTTCATATAGGCCACACCCCCTGATGTAGCCAATCCTCCAAGAGCTTACAGGGCTCTTCGTACAGGGCCTACTATAAGCACCAGGAGGATTGGCTACATCAGGGGTGTGTGGCCTAATATGCAAAGGAGTTCCTGCTACAAAAAAAAGCCCTGCTTATACTGAAACAGACCATTGGTCTGTCAAACTCAGTATTACTTACTCAAAGTGGCAGTGGCTCTCCAGGGTCTTTAGCAGAAGACTTTCACAGCTCCTACTACTACCTGATCACTTTAACTGGAGATGCTGGGGATTGAACCTAGGACCCTTGTGTGCCAAGCAGTGGCTCTACCCTGAGCCACAGCCCTTCCCCAAAACACCTGCTTTATTTTGTACTGTTGTGGCCAAGTGCTGTAAAACTGGAGGCAGCTGGGACAATTCTAAGCAGAGCTGCAAGCTGGATGGGTCATTAGCCTGATCCAACATGGCTTCTCTTATGTTCTTACGTTAACTTCACCTGATAGGTACAGGGAGTCACATGATCACAGGAATCTTCCTTATATTCAGGGCTTTTTTTGGTAGCAGGAACTCCATTGCATATTAGGGGAGGGACGATGGCTCAGTGGCAGAGCATCTGCTTGGCAAGCAGAAGGTCCCAGGCTCAATCCCCGGCATCTCCAACTAGAAAGGGTCCAGGCAAATAGGCTGTGCCCAATGCTGAGGATTCATAATTCCAAGAGTCCTTCAGCCTTTCTTGGCACAGCATCTGGGCATCCCCAGATAAGAGTTGAAGGCAGTGACATGCCAACATCCACGTTAATTAAACTCAGATTTTACCATGGGTGGTTTCAGGCAACCCACTCCCTCTCTGTAGTGCTAGCCTACCTTACAGGGCTGTTGTATGGGTGGCTGTGCTAGGGCATGTGAATGGATTGAAATACGTTTTGCAATCTTCAGCGTGATTATTAGAGAGGGAAGGCAGCGTGGTGCAGCTTCTTGGCGTGGTGTAGCTTCTCTGGTGAGCCAAGCAGGGTCAGGACGTGGATGAGAAACCAAGAAAGGGGAGACTGCAGAGGAAAGCAGCGGCCAGCCACCTCCGCTCCTCACTTGCCTTGCTGGGGCTGCCAGGGGTAGATATGAAGGTGCTTGAGTGTGATGGAACGGTAGAGTCGTCTCTGACAGCGTCAAATAAAGGGAGCGTGAGATATCAGGAGGGGGCAAAGCTACTTGAGTTGTTCAGCAGTGGAATTAGCTATCTAGGGGGGGGGGTGAACTTCCCCTCACTGGCTGTCTTTAAGCAGTGGCTGGACAAACCCTTGTCAGGGATTCTCTGGGCCAGGGGTGGCCAAACATGCTTAACGTAAGAGCCACATAGAATAAACATCAGATGTTTGAGAGCTGCAAGACATGAACATCAAATGTTGGAGCGCCATAAGACAGGGAAGGAAGGAAGCAAGGAAAATGGATGGGGGTTGGAGGGAGAGGTGGAAAGAAAGCAACTTTAAATGCATTCTTCAAGCTGTTGGCTTCCTTGGCTTGGAGAAGTGATTTAAAGAGAGAAATGCCTTCTCCATGCTGGCTGATGGGACAGTGGGGGCTTCAAGAGCCGCACAATATGTATGAAAGAGCCACAATGTGGCTCCCAAATTGCAATTTGGCCATCCCTGATCCAGCACTGAGCAGGGGGTGTGACTAGATGGCCTGCATGGCCCCTTCCGACTCTGGGATTCTATGATTCTGTCTCATGATCGTCCAGGAGGATGTCTGTCCCTTGATCTGAGCCTTGAGCCCCCAAAACACATCACAAAATTTGGATCAGTTACATTTTATAAGAGCATCAATGTGGAGTGAATTCTGTTCTGCTGAGCCCAAGAAGGTCGATACAGATGGAGCTGCCTTGTACGGAATCCAATCCTTGGTCCATCGGTGTCAGTATTGTGTGCTCAGACTGGCAGCAGCTTTCCAGAGTAGAGGTTTTTCACTTCACCTGTTCTGACCTTTGTAATTGGAGGTACCGGAGATAGAACTTGGCAGCTTCCGCATGCCAAGCAGATACTCTGCCACTGAGCCGTGGCCTCTCCCCAAGTTGTGTAATGCATGTTTTTGGAGACCCCTTTTGACTCCACACTCAATTTCAATCCCACCGCACCATGACCTAGTACAGGGGTGGCCAAACTGTGGCTCGGGAGCCAGATGTGGCTCTTTCACACATATTGTGTGGCTCTTGAAGCCCCCACCACCCCATCAGCTGGCTTGAAGAAGGCATTTTGCTCTTTAAATAATTTCTCTGAGCCAGCTGATAGCTTGGGGAATGCATTTAAAGTTGCTTTCTTTCCATCTCCCTCTCTCCCTTGCTTCCTTCCTTCCCTCCCTCGTAGCTCTCAAACATCTGACATTCATGTCTTGCAGATCTCAAAATCTGATGTTTATTCTATGTGGTTCTTACATTAAGCAAGTTTGGCCACTCCTGACCTACTAAAAAACTTCAGAGAGCAGTGTGGTGTACTGGATAGAATGCTGGACTAAGACCAGGGAGATCCAAGTTCAGGAACCTTTTCTGTGGTGAAGCTCTCTGGGTGACCATGGGCTAGATAGTCCCCCCACCAATAACCTATCTCACAAGGTTGTTAGTGAGCATCAGATGGAGAACGGGAGAACATGTATTCTTGGTGTAGTACCAGTTTGGGGTAGTGATGGAGTGGTGGACTCTAATCTGGAGAACCAGGGTTGATTCCCCACTCCTCCTTTACATGCAGCTGGCTGGGTGACCTTGGGTCAGCCACAGTTCTCTCAGCTGTTCTCAAGAGCAGTTCTCAAAGAGCTCTCTCAGGCCCACCTGCCTCACAGGGTGTCTGTTGTAGGGAAGAGAAGGAAAAGGGGATTGTTAAACTACTCTGGGACTCCCCAGTGAAAGGCAGGATATAAATCCAGCTCTTCTTCCACTTTTTCCTCCTCGACAGAAGAACCAGATTTTTTGTTTTTTTAAATGTGGCAAACAGAGACCTAATTTGTTTCATGTAGCATCTGAAATACACTCCTCTAATGGCTGCGGTTTAAACAGGAAGGTGATGATTCTGGGTGTTCTTGCTTCTAGGAGAAGATAGCCCTCTCTGCTGTGCATGCAAGTTAAGCTTTGCTGAAGCACTTTGCCAGTGTCATAGAAGGAATTTGCCGACTCAAGCTCGGGTTAAAATAAACAGGGCGATCGGCTTGCTTTGGCGAGGCCTTGAATTTCCTCGGAAGTGTTTTCCACTGAGTTCACCCTGCCGCAATGTCAGAACTGGTTTGTGTAAATAACCTTTCTGTCACTTTGCTCTTCAGGGCTAAGGTCTGCTGGCTGCATAAGGGAGAGAAGGAGGCACCCGGTTCCTTTTGAAAGCGCAGTGTCATCCCTGCGGCTCAGTGGCAGAGCACGCCCTTGGCAAACAGAAGGTCGCAGGTTCAATCCCCAGCATCTCCAGTGGAAAAGGGCTGCAAGGGGAATAGGTGATGTGGAGCACTTTTGAGCGGAGACCTGGGGGAGCTGCCCCAGGTCTTTGTAGGCATGACCTCGACAGACCAGTGGCCTGAATCAGTCTACGTCAGCTTCGCGCGCGTGTGTGTTTGGCATCCATTTGCCGGAGCTAGGAAAGTTCCAGCTGGGCTGGTTTCTTGGATGATGCTGTGCCCAGCAGATTGAAATCTTTAAAAATATGCATTTATTCCTGCACGGGGCTGGCACCCCTCGCTTTGATGGGCCAGGCTAGCCCAGTCTCATCAGGGTTTGGAAGCCAAGTGGCTATGTCTGGGTTAGTGCTTTCATGGGAGATCACCAAGGAAGTCTAGAGCTCTTATGCAGAGGCAGGCGATGGCAAACCACCTCTGAATGTCTCTTGCCTTGAAAACCCTGTGAAGTCGCCTGTGACTTGATGCTACTTTCCTCCACCGCTGGGGTTATTAGCCTTTAAAAATTCCTCTTTCTATCTCTCTCTGTCTCTGTCTGTCTCTCTCTGCCTCTCTCTTTGTTTCTCCCTTTGTCTCTGTCTCTGTCTCTCTCTCTTACATATATATATATACATACATACACACTTCCGTTTTACTCTGTAAAGTACCCTGTCTGTGCATGGATAATGATGTATGATGGCTTCTCTTATGTTCTTAAAGCAGTGCTGGCTGAGACTGAATCCTTCTAAGATGGGTCAGGAGGGATGCAGGTGTGGAGGTGTCAACTCCCAGCCTTTAATGGCAGGGAGGGACGGTGGCTCAGTGGTAGAGCATCTGCTTGGGAAGCAGAAGGTCCCAGGTTCAATCCCCGGCATCTCCAAAAAAGGGTCCAGGCAAACAGGTGTGAAAATCCTCAGCTTGAGACCTTGGAGAGCCGCTGCCAGTCTGAGAAGACAATACTGACTTTGATGGACCAAGGGTCTGATTCAGTATAAGGCAGCTTCATATGTTCATATGATACTTTATCAGCATGCTGATTCCAGCATATGAACTACCCCGCCCACCCCCTTCTCATTCTTAATTTTGCTTTTACAACAAGCATGCAAGTTAGCTGGAGATCACACACCCAAAGCCACCCAGTAAGGTTTTTGGATGGTTATCGGTTTGAACCTGGATTTCGCATGCATGCACAAAGCTGCCTTCTAGTCAGACCGCTGCTGTATCAAGCTCAGTATTGTTTGCTCTGATCGGAAGGGGCAAAACTCTTTCATATCACCTGCTCTGTGATTTGATTTTATTTTTAGCTGCAAATGCTCAAGATTGAAACTGAGGCCTTCTGCACGCAAAGCAAGATGCTGTACCACTCAGCCATGCACTTTCAAATGTGACAAAATCCATTTTGAACTCCTTGTTTTTATACGGCTATTATACTTCAATGGTCATGAATAATAATAATAATAATAATAATAATAATAATAATAATAATATATTGGATTTATATCCTGCACTTTACTCTGAATGTCAGAGTCTCAGAGCAGTCACAATCTCCTTCACCTCCCCCCCACAACAGACACCCTGTGAGGTAGGTGAGGCTGAGAGAGCTCTCCCAGAAACTGCCCTTTCAAGGACAGCTCTAGCAAGAGCTATCGCCGACCCAAGGCCATCTCAGCAGCTGCAAGTGGAGGAGTGGGGAATCAGACCCGGTTCTCCCAGATAAGAGTCCACAGACTGCGCAGAATTCGAAAGGGTGTTCTGCCTGTGCATTTGTTTGCAAGTGCAATCAGAGAAAGGTTTTAGCATCACCTGATCTGTAGAGAGCCAGTTTGGTATAGTGGTTAAGTGTGCGGACTCTTATCTGGGAGAACCTGGTTTGATTCACCTGGTTTGATTGACTTTTTATAAAGTCCACCCCAGAGAATTTATTTATTTAATTCATCACTAGCCAAGGCCTGCAGTAGTGCAGTTACCAGTATCCTTGCATCAGGTAGAAATCAGGTAGAAATGCATGATAGAATAATCTGAGAGGTTATTGTAAGACTCTGGCTTGCTTTTGCTGCAACAGCATAGCAAACGTATGGCTGACCCAAGGCCATTCCAGCAGCTGCAAGTGGAGGAGTGGGGCATCAAACCCGGTTTTCCCATATAAGAGTCCCCACACTTAGCCACTACACCAAACTGGCTCTCTTGGAGGATTGGCTACATCAGGGGCGTGTGACCTAATATGCAAAGGAGCTCCTGCTAGAATTCCACCCCTGTAAAAATGAATCAAAAGAAGAGAAAGCACGGTCATGCTTGTGTGGGGAGGGAGGTGGCTTGTCGGGAGGGACGGTGGCTCAGTGGTAGAGCATCTGCTTGGGAAGCAGAAGGTCCCAGGTTCAATCCCTGGCATCTCCAAAAAAAGGGTCCAGGCAAATAGGTGTGAAAAACCTCAGCCTGAGACCCTGGAGAGCCGCTGCCAGTCTGAGAAGACAATACTGACTTTGATGGACCAGAGTCTGATTCAGTATAAGGCAGCTTCATATGTTCATATGTGTGTAGGAAAAATGGGGGCAGGCAGCATTATTTATTGTAAGTAAGGATATTTTTCAGTGTAAATTGATAATGTGCTCTGCTCACTCCCCCCATTTGGAATTCAGTGTAATGATTTGATGAGGATGTGTTAAACTGCACAGTGTCAAGTTCAAATCCATGCTCAACTGTGATGCTGAAAGGGTTCTCTTAGGTTAACACCACCTCAGTCTGGTGTAGTGGTTAAGTGTGCGGACTTTGGGAGAACCGGGTTTGATTCCCCAATCCTGCTGGAATGGGCTGGGGTCAGCCATAGCTCTGGCAGAGGTTGTCCTTGAAAGGGCAGCTGCTGTGGGAGCCCTCTCAGCCCCACCCATTTCACAGGGTGGCTGTTGTCGGGGAGGAGGATAAAGGAGATTGTGAGCCGCTCTGAGACTCAGATTCGGAGCGGAGGGCGGGGTATAAATTCAATGTCGTCCTCGTTGTCATCTTCTTCTTCTTCCAAGATAACTGTGGAGATGGAAAGGGGGGGTGGGTGGGGAGGAGAGAATCTTTGGGAGAATGGGAAGAGGAGAATGTGATAGGTTTGAATGACATGATGAGCATTTGCTGGTCCGTGAATAAGCGGGGCTGGGAAAGATAGTCATCTGTCACTTTCAATCACTGTTTTTCCTTCCCCCTGGACAATTGTAATGTCTGGATTTTTCCGGTGGGCGTGAGCCCTCCTTCCGCAGCGCAGCATTGTGCCCGTGTTATTTCTGAGCAATAGCACAGTCATTGGAGCCAGAATATATACGTTTGCCAGCGTGGGGTCAAACAACAGGTGGTAGAAACGAAGAATCTTTTGCAAAAAGCGGAGGAATTTTCTCTCTTCCCATAGACCGCCGGTACATTCTGATTCATCTCATGGGGCGAGGTTAGCGGGATGACTGGAAAAGGAAAGTTGTTTTCATGAGCGATAACCGCATTTCGGTACCATCGAATCATTTTCCCTCCCCTCCCCAGGCCTGCCTGTACAAACAGACTCCCTTTCTTGGACTGCTTCCAGAGATAAACTGTATTTACTATGGAATGCTTCTTGTCCGGCCTGTGCTTCATCCCCCTATTAGGAAATGGATTTGTAAATTGTTTCACCCGACATGGAAATCGTCACTGACACGGGAGGGCCAGGGGGAGAGAATGTCGGGCTAATTCTCGTTTAAAAGGGTGGTGTGAAATTGGATTAATGAGTGATAGAATGGAACAAAAGAGCCTCGTGGCGCAGAGTGCTAAAGCTGCAGTACTGCAGTCGGAGCCCTCTGCTCACGACCTGAGTTCGATCCCAGCAGAAGTTGGGTTCAGGTAGCCGGCTCGAGGTTGACTCAGCCTTCCATCCTTCCGAGGTCGGTCAAATGAGTCCCCAGCTTGCTTGGGAGGAAAGTGTAGATGACTGGGGAAGGCAATGGCAAACCGCTCCGTAAAAAAAGTCTGTCGTGAAAATGTCATGATGCGATGTCACCCCAGATTCGGAAATGGCTGGTGCTTGCACAGGGGACTACCTTTACCTTCTTAACATTTTTAGGCAGGGTTCAGCTTCTCCTTAAATTAATCCTGTTGAAGTCACCTTAATGAAATTTATATCAACGCATGTATTTCAGCTGAGTTTGAGTTGTCGCTCCCGGTTTTGGCTCTGTCCTGTTTTAAGTGTCGAGGACTGGGGAAGGCGATGGCAAACCACCCCGTAAAAAAAGTCTGCCGTGAAAACGTTGCGATAGCAATGTCACCACAGAGTTGAAAACGACTGGTGCTTGCACAGGGGACTACCTTTACCTTTTTTTTTAGAATGGAACAAAACTTGTTATGATCACAGCATCATACTCAGGCATGGTGCTAGGGGTTCTTGTGTGCCAGGCTAAACCCCGTGCTTCCGCCCCCCCCTTCCAAGCAGTATATTTGTGTACGCATCCTGATGATGTCACTGCAACAGACCCTGACTTCACCGAGGCTTCCAGAGCCTCGGAAGGCCTCAGCAAAGTCCGGAAGGCAGCGGGTGAGCATGCTCTGAGCGCGCTCACTGCCACGCCCCCTGACTTCGCTGAGGCTTCCTGAGCCTCGGGAGGCCTCAGCAAAGTCCGGAAGGCAGCGGGTGAGCATGCTCTGAGCGCGCTCACTTGCCACGCCCCCTGACTTCGCTGAGGCTTCCTGAGCCTCGGGAGGCCTCAGCAAAGTCCGGAAGGCAGTGGGCGCGGGGCGTGAGGAGAGAGGGTGCCTCGCGCTGCCCCTAGGCAAGGTGGCGCCCTAGGCAGCTGCCTACTTGGCCTACTCCCATGCCCCACATACTGTAGAAAGGGTCTGATAGGCTGTGATCACACACACTAAATAATGCACTTTCAATTCACTTCCCAGCTGGATTTTGCCCGTTTAACTAGTAGAATCCAGCTGGGAAGTTCATTGAAAGTGCTTTATTTAGTGTGTGCGATCGCAGCCATAGTGTCTAACATAGGGTCGAACAAAGTTTATGGCAGGTGGGAGCTTTCCTGAGCGATTGCTCACTTCTTCAGATACAGGAAAGCTCTTAGCCTGCTACAAATGATGTTAGTCTTCAAAGTGCCGCTGGGCTCTTGCTCTTTTCTACTGACATAAGGCGGTTTCTTGTGTTCTTGGGTAAACATGCAGGGGTCTCTTGGGAGAAAAACCAAATGCACAAAAGGGTTTCCCTGAGGGCAGATGTGTTGTGGCCTCAGCAGGGTATAAGGCTATAGAGTCAGCCTTCCAGAGCAGCCGTTTTCTCCAGCGGGACTGATCTCTGTCCTCTGGAGACCAGGTTGGGAACCCTAGCTGGAAGAGAGACCTCACTGGGCAAACAACATATTCCAGTTTCATTTAAAACCCCAGCCTTCCTCGTTTTAAGAGCCCCGTGGTGCAGAGTGTTAAAGCTGCAGTGCTGCCATCCTAAGCTCTGCTCACGACCTGAGTTCGATCCCCAGTGGAAGCTGGGTTTTCAGGTAGCCGGCTCGAGGTTGACTCAGCCTTCCATCCTTCCGAGGTCGGTAAAATGAGTCCCCAGCTTGCTGGGGGGAAAGCGTAGATGAGTGGGGAAGGCAATGGCAAACCACCCCGTCAAAAGTCTGCCGTGAAAACGTGAAAGCAACGTCACCCCAGAGTCGGAAACGACTGGTGCTTGCGCAGGGGACCTTTCCTCTTCCTTCATAGTTTGTCCTGGGCTGGTTGCTGCCTCTCAGCTCAAACTGCTTCTCAGGGTTATTATCAGGTCTGAAGCAGTAGAACAAAGTAGGAGCCCAGTAGTGCCTTTTATTCAGCTTTCATGTGCTTTAAGCACACTCCATCAGACGACGAATCCGGCACAGTGAGCAGAGCCACACATAGCTGGTAGGCTGTGGCTCAGAACGTATTATTTTACATTCTGAGCCATTGTCTTCCAGCTATGTGTGGCTCTGCTCACTGTGCCGGATTCGTCGTCTGATGACGCGTGCTTAGAGCACACGAAAACTCACGTTCTGAATAAAACTAAGTTGGTCTTAAAGGTGCAACTTGTCTCCTGTTTTGTTCACCAGCTATATGTGAGTTCAGCTCACTGTACCCCATTCCCTCGTCTGAAGCAAGCTTACGTTCTGCATAAAACTTGTTTGGCTTTAAAGGTGCTACTGGGCTCCTACTTTGTTCCACGCTATTATGATCTCCTGCCTAAAGATGGAGTTGGGTGGGTTGCCTTCTGTCGGTTTGCTTGGATACGCACCCGAAACAGATGTGCTACATCTGTAAGAACCGGCCTGCCCGCTTCTCGCCATCCCTTTCCATTGGTGTGTGTCTGCGCTCGAACTGCGTGCTCGCTTTAGAGCTGCAAATATGGAGAAGCAACTGTTGGCCAGATGTGCTTAGGATGAGCATCGGATTTCCATCTCCCCTTCACTTTGATGGCCGTCCCCAGGGCAGCAAAGTAATTTTAAAAGGATCTGACTCACTGATGGAGAAGCCCTTTCAACCTTTGCTCTTCAGTTCACCTTGTCTTTTGTCTCTTGGCAGCCATGCAGAGAAAATGCACCTTGGCCTCCTACGGAGAGGTCAGTGGCTGAGGGAAAAAATGGGAGAGTTAGTTTTGTCTTGCCCGTGAAGCAATTTCCAGCCTGTTTTGCATTCTTCCTCCCCCTTTTCCTCCTCGTGCATGTCTGTTCCCTGTAACAACCTCCTCTTGTTTCTTCCTTCCTTCAAGGTCTTGATTTCTTGGCCGAGCCAACCATGAAGCCTACCGAATTTTTGTTCAAGGATGTCCGAGGCTGTGGGATTTAATGAGCCGCCCAAAGATTCTGAGGCATGTCAACTTTGGATAAAATTCCTTTGAAGCAAGGGGGAGAAATATTTGGCAATTCCCGTACTCTCCTCCTTATCCCAGCCCCCCCAAGATCTGCACTTCAACATACTGTTTTTTGGGGCTGAAGGTGGATTATTTTCTCCTCGCTACGGAATATGTTTTCTTACCTGGTTCCATCACACCGGCGAAACAGGTGCTGAAGAACTGACCGTGAGAGTTGCTGTTCTTTACCCAAAGAGTTCAAGGTAATTGGCCAGCTATATGTGTCGTTTTCCCAGATACACTGATCACTTTTAAGTTTCATTATGGTTGTGGGAGGCTGCGTCTCTCACGCAAGTGCAGCCTCCCTTCCCTTGATACAGAGGAAATGTTCCTGATCTTTTGGCCGGGGTTAGCGTCACGAGCAATGGGCCTGCGTATCCTTCTCTTCCTGCTGTCCTCTTTGCTCACATCAGGTCCCCTGGTGTCCCACGAATGTACCTCCACTCAAGGTTGAATAGCCACACTCAATGTGTAGCCACAGAAGTAGATGTGCAAACCTGCCTTGGGGAAGGGGCGATGTTATGAAGGAAGGAGAAGAAGAAGAAGACTTTAGAATTATACCCTGCCCTTCTCTCTAAATCAGCGTTTCAGAGTGGCTTACAATCTCCTTTATCTTCTTCCCCCACAACAGACACCCTGTGAGATTGGTGAGGCTGAGTGAGCTCTCCCAGAAGCTGCCCTTTCAAGGACAACCTCTGCGAGAGCTATGGCTAACCCACGGCAATTCCAGCAGGTGCAGGTGGAGGAGTGGGGAGTCCACACACTTAACCGTTACACCAAACAGGAAGGAAGGAAGGAAGGAAGGAAGGAAGGAAGGAAGGAAGGAAGGAAGGAAGGAAGGAAGGAAGGAAGGAAGGAAGGAAGGAAGGAAGGAAGGAAGGAAGGAAGGAAAATAGATGGGGGAGGGGGAGGGATGGAGCAGTGGAAAGAAAGCAACTTCAACCTTAATTGCATTTGGCTTGGCGAAGTGATTTAAAGAGACAAATGCCTTCTCCAAGCTGCATGACAGGGCAGTGGGGGCTGCAAGAACCACACAACATGTGTGAAAGAACCCTATGTAACTCCCGAGCCGCAGTTTGGCCATCCCTGCCTTGGAGTGAACGGCTTGCTCTCCAAAAACCTTGCGGCAGCCTTTGGATTGATAGCCACTGCAGTGTTTCCTCTAAGCTGAGTTGGTGTGAGTTATCTCACAGTTGTTTAGCTTCCGGCTCACACATTTTTGCCTTGTCTCAGGAAAGTAATTTATGCAGTAGGTCAGGGCCACCCCCCCCCCCCCACAACCTGATGTAGCCAATCCTCCTGGAGCTTACAGTAGGCCCTGTACTAAGAGCCTGGCAAGCCCCTGGAGAATTGGTCTACATCGAGGTGTGTGCGGCCTAAGATGCAAAGGAGTCTTTCTACAAAAAAAAGCCCTGCTAGTGGATATCCTTTTAAGAAGGGGCATCATCCTAGTGCTCAGTTTCTCACACATCCTGGGGGCAGTGGCGCCATTGCTTACAACACTGAAGATGGCCTGATGCGGGGATGTGTCTGTCATTTGCAGTGCTTCCCAGGTTCCCTTCTACGACGCCGTCTCTGTACCTTCTTTCATTTAGTAGCAACAGGGTTGGAATTCTAGCAGGAGCTCCTTTGCATATTAGGCCACGCACCCCTGATGTAGCCAATCCTCCAAGAGCTTACGAGGCTCTTTTTTGTAAGTTCTTGGAGAATTGGCCGCATCAGGGGTTCATGGCCTAATATGCAAAGGAGCTCCTGCTAGAATTCCACCTCTGAGTAGGAAACACCCTTCCCCCCCCTCCGGTTATTCTTGTGGAGGCTCAGTGCAGAGCTGAAGGGCTTTTCCTTGAGAGTTTGCATAGGAGTTTGGCATTTTCCAGATTGGAGCTTCTTGTACCCTGGATGAACACGTTTTGCAAGCTGTTTTTCTTTGCGCTGACTTGATTTATTGTAGGAAGCCAGATGCAGGCTAGAATCAATGTTTCACCTTGGTGCGCAGAGGGGTCAGAAGCAGGAGATGCGGGCTCAGTGCAGGTGTTTTCTCGTGATGCTGTGTGACAGCTACAGCTTGCTTGCAATGAAGATGGGATTCCATTGGTACCCTGCTCCTCAAAACATGAAAATGGCAGTTCGGTCGATGCTTCCAAATCCTGCTCTGCATTCTTACTTTCATGGGTGTAAGCAGAGGTGGAATTCTAGCAGGAGGTCCTTTGCATATTAGGCCACACCCCCGTGATGTAGCCAATCCTTCAAGAGCTTGCGAAAAAGAGCTGTGTAAGCTTGGCTACATCAGGGGTGTGTGGCCTAATATGCAAAGAAGCTCCTGCTAGAATTCCGCCCCTGTGTGTAAGCCTCACTGGACTTTTGGTGGAACTTGGTTGTGGGTAAGCAAGTTTTGCTGGCGAACAACAGAAAACGCAGTTGAGCCTAAAACCCCCCAAAATGTACGCATCAGTCTGTTGCAAAGCGCAATTGGCAATTTGGATATTTGTCTTTAAGAATGCTTATTTCCAAAAGCCCCAGATAACATCAATTAAACATTGTGTTTGTGCTTGATCACACAGGAGCAGATTTTTGGGGGGTGGAA
This sequence comes from Heteronotia binoei, assembly GCF_032191835.1. NCBI lineage: Eukaryota > Metazoa > Chordata > Lepidosauria > Squamata > Gekkonidae > Heteronotia > Heteronotia binoei. Next base: position 20,836,532 of record NC_083229.1, on the reverse strand, counting down.
TTCTAGCAGGAGCTCCTTTGCATATTAGGCCGCACACCCCTGATGTAGCTAATCCTCCTGGAGCTTACAAGGCTCTTTTAGTGTAAGCTCTTGGAGGATTGGCTACATCAAGGGTGTGTGGCCTAATATGCAAAGGAGCTCCTGCTAGAATTCCACCCCGATTCTAGTGATTCTCAGGCATCTTTCCTTTTCTCCATAGAGTGGGCTGCAGAAGGGTTTTGAGCAGAGGCCCTGATTTGAGTGGCCTATACTAGCCGGATCAAAGCTTGGAAGTTAAGCAGGGTCACCTGTGGATAGGTCCAGGTGGGCAGCCGTTTTGGTCTGAAGCAGTAGAACAAAGCAGGAGTCTAGTGGCACCTTTAAGACCAACAAAGTTTTATTCAGAATGTAAGCTTTCGTATGCATGCATGCATGCTTCTTCAGATGAGGGGATAGGGTACAGTGGGCTGAAATACACGTAGCTGGTGGGTTAAGAGTGTAAACTGATACAAAGGATCAAATGGCAAAATAGTGTGATAAACTGGAAGAGGTAAAAGGTAATAAAAGTTGCCTGTTAATTGCTGTTGCTGAAAGTCTAGGTAAAACAAAAGGACATTTATTTATTTATTACATTCGATTTATATCTCGCCCATTCTACAAAGATTCAAGGGGGCTAGCGACATAAGATAACAATGTTAAAACAGTAAAACAATCAGATAAAATCACAACGGTGCGACTTCATCTATTCAGGCAAGATCATAGTATTTTCCTTTCTCCAAAGCAGTCAGATTCTGGGCAGATGGTACTAATACGAGATAGATCCAGGTAAGGTGGCAGCCCTCTCCCCGTTTAAATGTCATATGCCATCCGAAACAATTCAATCTTGCAGGCCCTGTGGAACTACGATTAGGGTTGCCAATCCCCAGGTGGGGGCAGGGGATCCCCTGGTTTGGAGGCCCTACCCCCCGCTTCAGGGTCGTCAGAAAGCGGGGGGAGGGGAGGGAAATGTCTGCTGGGAACTCTATTATCCCCTATGGAGATTTATTCCCATAGAAAATCATGGAGAATTGATCCGCAGGTATCTGGGGCTCTGGGGGGGGGCTGTTTTTTTTGGGTAGAGGCACCAAATTTTCAGTATAGCATCTAGTGCCTCTCCCCAAAATACCCCCCAAGTTTCAAGAAGATTGGACCAGGGGGTCCAATTCTATGAGGCCCCAAAGAAGGTGCCCCTATCTTTCATTATTTCCTATGGAAGGAAGGAATTGAAAAGGTGTGCCGTCCCTTTAAATGTGATGGCCAGAACTCCCTTTGGAGTTCAATGATGCTTGTCACAGCCTTGATCTTGGCTCCACCTCTAATGTCTCCTGGCTCCACCCCCAAAGTCTCCTGACTCCACCCCCAAAGTCCCCAGATATTTCTTGAATTGGACTTGGCAACCCTAACTACGATAAGTCCCGCAGGGCCCTGATGGCTTCTGGGAGGGAGTTCCAGATTGTTGGGGCTGCCACTGAGAAGGCTCTTGCTCTGGTGGAATTTAGCCTAGCCTCTTTTAGGCCAGGGACAGCCAAAAGATTTTGAAAACTTATTCAAACTGCCCTCTGGGGAACACGTAATTTACTTTTTAACATCATGCTTCAGTATGTTAAAAAAGTAAATTAGGTGGACAAGAACTAGGAAACACACGTCCTTTTGTTTTACCTAGACTTTTAGCAACAGCAAATAAACGGGCAACTTTCATTACCTTTTGTTGCTATTCAGACCAAATGGCCTTCCAATTTATTACACTATTTTGCCATTCGATCCTTTGTATCAGTTTACACCCTTAGCTCACCAACTACACGTCTTTCAGCCCACTGTACCCTATCCCTTCGTCTGAAGAAGTATGCATGCATAGGAAAGCTTACATTCTGAATAGGACTTTGTTGGTCTTAAAGGGTCACCTGTGTGGTTAGTATTTGGAAGGGAGACCAGCAAGGAAGTCCAGGGAGGGTGAACGAGGCAGGCAATGGCAAACCACCCCTGTTAGTCTCTTCTGTTGAAAACCCTTCAGGGTCACCATAAGTCAGCTGTGACTTTAAGGCACTTATCGCACACGCAGATTGAGTAGAGATGTAACATTTCTGGAGATTTTGAATCTATGGGTGAAACTCAGTTTATTTCTGTTTCGTTGGGGATGAAAAAACTCTTGACATCTCAGGGGGAAATAAAACACATGCTAGATTTACTGTCTAGCCTCAACATGTTTTAGTGCTTTAACAGTGCAAAAAAAAAAAAAAAAGGTACATTATTTGCATGGAACAGCCGCAAAACAGCTTATTTGAATATCAAGTTGATAAAGTTTATCCATTGGAAAACACTTATTTGAATATCAAGTTGATAAGGTTTATCACATTGAAAAACACTTATTTGAATATCAAATGTGGAAAAGTTTATCACATTGAAAGCACTCAGCTCTTTAATAATGTATTATTATTATTGAAACACATTAAATGTGAGTACTTTTGGCAAGTTAATATGCTCTAATGAGCATGCACTTGAAAATGTACATTGCTATGTATGGCAATCTTTGCCTTTCATTAACATTTGCATGTTACACATTTTGAGGGAGTAAAAGCCTTGTCTTAAAAGCATTTTGCTTATTTACAAAGAAAATGTTTCGTCAGAGTTTTTTTTTCAGTGTATCTCCAAAATTTCTCATTTTTTGGTTGGAAGAACTGAAAAAGGGCCTTGAATGGGGGGGGGGGGATGTCTTTCCCCTTTTTGAACATTTCTGGTCTTTTTCTTGGTTTCCACATCTCTATTTATTATGTATTTATTTGATTTGATTTATATCCTTCCCTCCCCGTTGGAGCAGGCTCATGGCGGCTCACAACAATAAAATAAAAACAATCAGTTTAAAAATTGCATAACATTAATACGACAATTTAAAATTCAATAATTAAACAATCATTAAAACAATCTGGTGCTGCTATCATATGTAGTTGTTTCGCATCCGATGGCTTCAGTGTTCTTACATTTTCTCCCACAATAACGGTAACTCTAGATCAATTAGGTAACGGTAATTCTAGATCGAGCGCTAGGGCTTTTTTTGTAGCAGGAACTCCTTTGCATATTGGACCACACACCCCTGATGTAGCCAATCCTCCAAGAGCTTACAATAGGCCCTGGATTAAGAGCCCTGTAAAGTCTTAGAGGATTGGCTACACTGAGGGGGTGTGGCCCAATATGCAAAGGAGTTCCTGCTACAAAAAAAGCCCTGTGACTAGCGCCAAGCAAATGCCATGCACACAGGTGATGGACCTTTGCCCGGTGTTGCATGTGGGTGCTCTTTCATCAGTTGATGGCCACAATTGCAGTATTGTTGTTCTTTCACAAGGCAGTTCGACTGCCTGGTTGGTTCCGTCTCATCTCCTTGCTACGGGTGTGTCGTCATAGCTCTGTGAAATCTGGAGTTCTTCTGGAGCGCAGAGTCATCAGTGTTGAGCTTAGATACTTATCTGGATGAAAATAAAAGGACAAGAAGGGTGGGCGCTGGACAGAGGCCAGAGTTGCCAACTCCAGCCTGCGAAGTTCCTGGAGATTTGGGGGGTAGTGCCTGTGGAAGGGGAATTTGGGGAGGGATTTCATCTGGAATCTGTAGTATACCGCAAAGTCTGACCTTTGAGGCTGTCATTTCCTCCTAGGGGAACTGAACTCTATTGTTTGGAGATCAGCTATAATTCTGGAAAAACTCCAGGCTGCACCTGAGGCTTGGCAACCATAGCAGAGGCAGTAGCGTTGCCAATCCCCAGGTGGGGGCAGGGGATCCCCTGGTTTGGAAGCCCTCCCCTCGCTTCAGGGTCATCAGAAACTGGGGGGGGGGGATGTCTTCTGGGCACTCCATCATTCTGTATGGAGACCGATCCAGATAGGGTATAATGGAGAATTGATCTACAGGTATCTGAAGCTCTGGGGGAGGGTCTGGGGTGGGGCTGGAGCTCTGAATAGAGGCACTGAATTTTCAGCATAGCATCTGGTGCCTCTCCTCAAAACACCGTCCAAGTTTCAAAAAGATTGGACCAGGGGGTCCAATTCTAAGAGCCTCCAAAGAAGGTGCCCCCATCCTTCATTATTTCCAGTGAAGGGAAGGCATTTAGAAGGTGTGCGGTCCCTTTACATGCGATGTCCAGAACTCCCTTTTGGAGTTCAATCATGCTTGTCACACCCGTGCTACTGGCTCCACCCCCAGTTTCTCCTGGCTCCACCCCCAAGGTCCCCAGATATTTCTTGAATTTGACCTAAGAGGCCGTCAAGGTGCAGAGCTGTGCTTCTGGAAACAGCAGAGGACCGAGGTCTCCGGTGGCCGCAGGAGACAACTGGTGGGAGGCCTGGCGACACTTACAGGTTGCAAGATAGCTAATCTGATCCAAGGCCTGGTGTGCTGTTGTAGTTAGTCTGCCAAAGTAGGACCGCAGGGTAAAAAGGTAAAGGTAGTCTCCTGCGCAAGCACCAGTTTTTTCCGACTCTGGGGTGACGTTGCACCACAAGGTTTTCATGGGAGACTTTTTACGGGCTGGTTTGCCATTGCCTTCCCCAGACATCTACACTTTCCCGCCCCCAGCAAGCTGGGTACTCATTTTACCGACCTCAGAAGGATGGAAAGCTGAGTCAACCTTGAGCTGTCTACCTGAACCCAGCTTCTGCCGGGATCGAACTCAGGTTGTGAACAGAGAGCTCAGACTGCAGTACTGCAGCTTTACCACTCGGCGCCACAGGGCGTATCAGGACCTCAGGGTTCCAATCTCACTCAGTCATGAAGCTATCTGTGTGACCTTGGGACAGGCGTTCTTGGCCTAGCAGACATCTCAAAGTGGGTTTGAAGAGGAAAACAAAACAAAACAAAAGGAACAGAGAGCCATAAATTCTGGGCTCAGTGGAGGCTGTATTCTGTTTTATTTTGTAGAGTGGGTAGGTGAGAACATAAAACACGAATGCTCATGTTCAGTCCTTTTGAGTTGCTTCCTTTGGTGCTCTGAGAAGATACATTCCACGTTGTCGATAGCCAGCTGTTCTGGCACTGTGTCTTACTTAGCAGGGAAAAAATGAGGAAGAATTCTTCTTTTAAGGTTTAGAGAAGGATTTTCCCCTCCCCGACTGTAATCTGTGTTGTAGCACAAGTGATTCTGTTATTACAGGGCTAGCGAGGAAATTCCATCTCGGTTAGGATCCTACTGTACATCCGTTGGAATCCGTTTTATCGTGGTCGCTTTATCACTTCCTCTGTGTTGGAATTTTAGTTCTCATCGTTGCTGTCCTTTTCCACAGCTTGTGGAATTTGCTCTCTGCTTGGAAGTTGTTGAATTTTTAACTGTTGATGTAGCTTTTGCCTCTGCCGACTCATCGTGAGCTGTTCACTCGGCTACTTTTACCCCCTCCCCCTTCCTGCACTGATTTCATGAATCTTTGCGTTTTTAAAAATCGCTTCTCCAGGGCTTTTTTTGTAGCAGGAACTCTTTTGCATATTAGGCCACACACCCCTGATGTAACCAATCGTCCAAGAGCTTACAGGGTTCTTAGTACAGGGCCTAATGTAAGCTCCAGGAGGATTTGCTACATCAAGGGGGTGTGGCATAATATGCAAAGGAGTTCCTGCTACAAAAAAAGCCCTGTGCCTTCTCCCTTTTGGAATAACAGTTACTTATCATAAGGTTTTCTTTCAGCATTCATACAAAACCGCTGAGTTCTGTTTCCTGGGCATCTGGAACATATTTATTATACATGTGTTTATCTAAAATATTTGCATCCCACCTTTCAGTTCTCTCAGTACCACTGACAGCAGTATAAAATAAACAAAAATGCCTCATAGCTAGCAAAAGTATCTCGGGGGACGAATCGTAGCAACTCAGTGCAGAATAACTTCCTTGAGGCTTCCTTTGGCCTTCAGACACCATACGAAATGGTGGTTTGATTTTATTTATTTATTTATGATTTATATCTCGCCCTTCTCACCAAGGTGGCTCAGGCGGCTTACAACAGGTAGATCAAACATAAATTTAAGTTAGGTATTTAAATATTTGAACATTTAAAACATTCGAAACAATTAAAACATTAAACATTGCAACAGTATGCATAACAAGAATCTGATAGAGCTACATTTAATTTCCTATGTCAGTTAGGTGTAAGCTAGCCGGAAGAGGGTTGTCTTACAGGCCCTGCGGAACTGAGTAAGGTTCCGCAGGGCCCTCACCTCCTCCGGCAGCTGGTTCCACCATGTAGGGGCCATAACAGAGAAGGCCCTGTCCCTAGTAGATTTTAAGCGGGCTTCTTTTGGCCCAGGGATAACGAGAAGATTTTGTGTTCCCGATCTCAGTACTCTCTGGGGAACATGTGGGGAGAGACGGTCCTTCAGGTAGGCAGGTCCTAGGCCATATACTGGTCAGTTGTAACATCCACATGTTGGTCCGTGTGGCAACCAGTGTTCCCTCTAAGCTGAGTTAACGTGAGCTAGCTCACAGATTTTTAGCCTCCGGCTCACACATTTTTGTCTTAGCTCAGGAAAAATAGCCCCAGAGCACACTAATTGATGCAGTAGCTCACAACTTCAATGCCAGTAGCTCACAGTGTTAAGGCCAGCAGCTCACAAAGTAGAATTTTAGCTCACAAGACTGTGCAGCTTACAGGGAAAATTGGTGGCAACTAGGATTTGTTGATGGGCGCTGTACTGGGATTCACAAGTCGCGCTTCGCTCGTGCTGTCCCACGGATGCGGCGAGTAAAGAATAACTGAAAAACTTCTCCCAGGAGCGATTTGGCGCACCCTGGCACTTTCTCCACCTACTATTGCTCGTGTTCATCTCCTGGCTTGCAATAATCCTAGAAGCATCGCTGAAGGTCTTGACAAATCCTAGACACCAGTTCGCCGGTGGCATCCAGGAATTTAATTGCTGTGCCTACTAGTATTACAAGATTAAAATAGACTTAACAGTCTTTTGAAAGTCATCACTTCCCCCACCATTTTGGTGTTGTGTTATGCTGTTAGCCATCAGCCGCATGCTGTTTACCGCCTATGTCTTTGAAGATTGTTTACGGCTTGTCTTTTGCCGCTCCTCTTTTGTAATGTGTGTTTTTATGATATTATTTAACTCTGTGGTTTTATTGTTGTAAGCCGCCCTGAGCCCGCTTGCGGGATAGGGCGGGATATAAATCTAAAAATTATGGAAGCAGCTCCCGGAGGAAGTGCGGGCCCTGCGGGACTTTGACCGATTCCGCAGGGCCTGCAAGACCATCCTCTTTGGTGAAGCCTTCACCGACTAAAAACTGAGAGACTGCTTAAATGATTTTGTCATCTGCCGGAATAGCACCAAGATGTTAATTTTATTGTTTTACTGTTTTTAGAATTTTAATTAATTGTTACCTACTGTTTAAATTACTGTATAATCTGTTATATTGACCGATGCTGTTAGCCGCCTGAGCCTGCCTCAGCGGGGAGGGCGGGATATAAATAAAATTTATTATTATTATTATTATTATTATTATTATTATTATAGATTAAATTAAATGAGATTGGCTCTTAAATATCTGGGGCTGTGTCCTGGATATCCTATAACTCAGCTTTCTGTTGACTTTTTTTTTTTTTTAAAGGCATCTCTCTAATAAGCCGCTTTTGCTGTGCAGAAGATCAGCTAAAGAGAATTTGTTAAGGCCTGTACCATGACAAATGAATGGCATCCAGAATTTCAAGCATATTAAAGGTTTTTTTCCCCAGGGAACTGTTGGACAAGTGGAGTTCTGTGGCTCAGTGCTAGAGGCCATGCTCTGCATGCAGAAAACCCCAGGTTTGATCCCCAGCATCTCCAGTTAGGGGGTGCTAGGTAATACCCCAGAGAGTCACAGCTGGTCTGCATGGGCAATACTGAAGAAGACAAATCAGTGTTCTGGCTCAGTATAAGGCTGCTTCCTGCATTCAGCGCAGCTTCGGCCAGCCTGTGGGAATGTTGCCGGAAATGAAGTTAAAACGGAATGGGTAACGTTTGAGGAGGTCACTTGTGGTTTCCCGGAGTGTAATTGGTCACTGGGCTGTGCAGTCACACTTCTGGTTAAGGCTGTCTTCTGGCAGCGTTTTGTTCCAGACGGTGGCTGGGTTTCAAAGCCGCTGTCTGCTCCCAGGGCCGAGGCCAGAGCGCTCTCTTGCTCCTTATATCCTATTACTCAGCATTCTGCTGGCTGATGGTTATTGTGCTAAAGTATGCACTTGGGGTGGGGTTTTTTAAAAAAAAATGAAAGCCAAAACATGTGTTCTGAAGAAGGGAAGAAAATGGAAGGGGGCGGGGAATAAGACAGCGTCACCCATTTATCCCTGGAGAGCAAAGGGAAATTTTGAAAGCTTTGGCTTCTCCTATTTCTGTTGAAGTCAGTTTACTTTTTACTTTTTTTTTTTTTTAAGGCATCTCTCTCTAATAAGCAGCTTTTGCTGTGCGGAAGATCAGAGGCGCTGTGTGTCTTTGCCAATTTTGGTTCAGCTGATGAAAGGTTCTGTCATTATTTCAAGCATCCTCTGCGGTTTAGCACTCCCTTTAATCTCTTTGAGTGGGGTCGTTTGACTTTTGGGTGCGTTGTGTAAAGCATACACACTAATGTGTGTCTGTGTATAAACGGATGCACAGAGGCCATACAAGACTGCTCCCAGAAAAGTCCAGATTACATGAGCAGCATCACATTTCTCAGAGGCAGCCCTGTATGTGACTGAGAAACTTGTCTGAATTACAGGGAGTTATGTGAATTACAAAAGGAGAAAAAGAGAGGATAGAGATCTGCTATTCTCTTTGGTAACGGATACTGGAAAATAGGAAGTTTTGGACCCCGTCATTCCTTCATTGGCAACTTCCAGACTAGATTTCTGTATACCACTCTGCATGGAGCTGCCCTTGAACACAGACCAGAAACTTCAGCTAGTCTGGGAGCAGGGGCTTTTCTGTTGTGGCCCCAGGTTTCTGTAATGCCCAAGTGGCCTGGGTCCTGGATGGCACCTTCCCTGTTGCTTTTGGAGATGTGATTTAAGACTTGCTTCTTTATTATTGTGGTTCTAGTAGCTGATGTTATGATTATTTCTTCCTTATGCTCACTGCATTGGGACACAGGGTATCAGTCAAAACATTCTAGAGCAGGGGTGGCCAAACCGAGCCACATGTGACTCTTCCACGCACATTGTGTGGTTCTCAAAGCCCCCACCGCCTTGTCAGCTGGCTTGGAGAAGGCATTTCTCTCTTTCAGTCACTTCGCCAAGTCAGCTGGCAGCTTAGAGAAAGCATTTAAAGTTTCCTTCCTTCCTTCCTTCCTTCCTTCCTTCCTTCCTTCCTTCCTTCCTTCCTTCCTTCCTTCCTTCCTTCCTTCCTTCCTTCCTTCCTTCCTTCCTTCCTTCGAAATTCAGAAGAAGAAGAAGATATTGGATTTATATCCCGCCCTCCACTCCGAAGAGTCTCAGAGCGGCTCACAATCTCCTTTACCTGCCTCCCCCACAACAGACACCCTGTGAGGTGGGTGGGGCTGGAGAGGGCTCTCACAGCAGCTGCCCTTTCAAGGACAACCTCTGCCAGAGCTATGGCTGACCCAAGGACATGCCAGCAGGTGCAAGTGGAGGAGTGGGGAATCAAACCTGGTTCTCCCAGATAAGAGTCCGCACACTTAACCACTACACCAAACTGGCTCTCCGCACACTTAACCACTACACCAAACTGACAAGAAATTCATGTCTTGCGGCTCTCAAACATCTGATGTTTATTCTGTGTGGCTCTTACATTAAGCAAGTTTGGCCACCCCTGTTCTAGAGCTGTCCTCTGGAATGAAACACCAGTCTACGTGGGTGGAGGGGCATCCTGCTTGCTTCTCTTAAAAGAGCCATCACGGTGTAGCTCTTAAGAGTGGCAGACTGTAATCTGGAGAACTGAGTTTGATTCCCCACTGTGGGGAATGTGACGGGACAACAGAAGGGGGAGAAATTGTGTCTCACTGGTACATCATTAGATTTAATCCCTGGAATCTTCAGCTACAAGGATCAGCTGATAAGCAATGTATCATTCCCAAAGTCCCTGGAAGTCTCTTGCTGGTCAGAAAACACAGTACAGATCTTGGTGTACCAGTGGACTGATTTGGCCACAGCAGCTTCGGATGTTCATCCAGTACTTTATGAAAAGGGTCTAAGGGGCAGTGGTAAAACTGTTCCCATCTCTGATGAGCACGAGCATTGTTTGGTGTAGAGAGAGAACCAGTTTGGGGTAGTGGTTAAGTGTGCGGACTCTTATCTGGGAGAACCAGGTTTGATTCCCCACTCCTCCACTTGCAGCTGCTGGAATGGCCTTGGGTCAGCCATAGCTCTCATAGACCTTCTTCCCCTGTAGTGGTTAAGTGCGCAGACTCTTATCTGGGAGAACCGGGTTTGATTCCCCACTCCTCCACTTGCAGCTGCTGGAATGGCCTTGGGTCAGCCATAGCTCTCATAGACCTTCTTCCCCTGTAGTGGTTAAGTGCGCAGACTCTTATCTGGGAGAACCAGGTTTGATTCCCCACTCCTCCACTTGCAGCTGCTGGAATGGCCTTGGGTCAGCCATAGCTCTCATAGACCTTCTTCCCCTGTAGTGGTTAAGTGCACAGACTCTTATCTGGGAGAACCGGGTTTGATTCCCCACTCCTCCACTTGCACCTTCTGGAATGGTCTTGGGTCAGCCATAGCTCTCATAGACCTTCTTCCCCTGTAGTGGTTAAGTGCGCAGACTCTTATCTGGGAGAACTGGGTTTGATTCCCCACTCCTCCACTTGCAGCTGCTGGAATGGCCTTGGGTCAGCCATAGCTCTCATAGACCTTCTTCCCCTGTAGTGGTTAAGTGTGCAGACTCTTATCTGGGAGAACCGGGTTTGATTCCCCACTCCTCCACTTGTACCTGCTGGAATGGGCTTGGGTCAGCCATAGCTCTGGCAGAGGTTGTCCTTGAAAGGGCAGCTGCTGTGAGAGCCCTCTCATCCCCACCCACCTCACAGGGTGTCTGTTGTGGGGGAGAGAAGATCTAGGAGATTGTAAGCTGCTCCGAGTCTCCGATTCGGAGAGAAGGGCGGGGTATAAATCTACCGTCTTCTTTTCTTCTTTTTTGGGCGAAAGGCAAAAGGGTGCGCTTGTGGTCTCGCTGTAGAAAATTCACAAAGCCCCATGACAAACATTCCTCTCCTTTCCGTACTACTCTACGGCAGCGCTCCCTCTAAGCTGTGTAGTCTTGTGGGCAAAAATTCTGCTTTGTGAGCCGCCGGCATTAAAATTGCGAGCTACTGCATCAGCCAGTTTGCTCTGGAGCTGTTTGTCCTGAGCTAAGACAAAAATGTGCGAGCCTAAAAACCGGTGAACTAGCTCACACTAACTCAGAGGGAACACTTTGGGCGTTTCCGTCTAAGTCTCTATGGCTCAACACAACCCCAGTTAGGCCGTCATGTTTGGTCTCGGCTCCTCTGATCTCTCTGCTTTGGAAATTCACGATGAAACACAGTATTAAAGACAAAAATATTTTTTTCCTGCAATGAATAGATGTGTTTCCCCGCCGCAAGCAGAAGCGCCTTGCAGACTAAACGGAGGTGGCTAAAGTAAGGCGACGACCGCGTGCAGAGTAGAACAGAATTTCTTACAATGTTGCAGAAAATAGCCTGAACTGGGAGGTTTCGCAGCAGTGGCGGCCTCCCATCTGTTGTGTGTCCCCTGCTGGGTGCTGTAATCGCTTGTCATTTCAGGACGGTTCCCCCCCGCTGAGCTTGGCCGAGCCCAGAGAGAGGAAATTAAACAAGCAGCTACCCTTGTATAAATATTTAGCTCCCACTGTTTAAGAAGTGTCCGGCACAGCAGACAAAATAAATGGAAATTTCACGACCTGTTTGTGCTAAGCTGTGTTCTGGTTCGGCACCGGATGGTGGGGTGGTTGGGTTGGGGATGCGAATCTTTGGTAGTCGTTTCTCTAATGAAAAAGAAGCATCCCCCCCCCCCGCCATAGATACTGGTGGAGTACGGTGGGGTTTGGGATCTTGAGCCACATATCCTGTGTACTCTGCCAGCAACACAAGACAAAGAGGGAGAGTGCAGTGGCATTTGGAGCAGTGACTCTCGACTGGTGGCAGGCATACCACCGGTGGTACGCAAGCACAGTCTCGGTGAGATCAGGGTTTTTATAACACCTACAAATTCATCTTCCATCAATAAAAGAAGCCATGTTGGATCAGGCCAATGGCCCATCCAGTCCAACACTCTGTTTCACATAAGAGAAGCCATGTTGGATCAGGCCAGTGGCCCATCCAGTCCAAACTCTGTGTCATACAATCACCATAAAAACCAAGTACCCTCAGGAGGTCCATCAGTGGGGTCAGGACACTAGAAACCCTTCCATTGTGCCCCTCCCAAGCAGCAAGAATACAGAGCATCACTGTCCCAGAGAGTTTCAACACTACGCTGTGGCTAATAGCCACTGATGGACCTCTGCTTTATATGTTTATCCAGTCCCCTCTTAAACCTAGGTGCCATCCGGAGGTCCATCAGTGGGGCCAGGACACTAGAAGTCCTCCCACTGTTGCCCCTCCCAAGCACCAAGAATACAGAGCATCACTTGCCCCAGACAGAGAGTTCCAACAATACTGTGTGGCTAATAGCCATTGATGGACCTCTGCTCCATATGTTTATCCAATCCCCTCTTGGAGCTGGCTATGTTTTTGGCTGCCACCACCACCTGTGGCAGTGAATTCCCTGTGTCAATCACCCTTTGGGTGAAAAAGTACCTACTTCGTTTTATCCGATCTAACCTGACTGCTCAGCAATTTTATTGAGTGCCCACGAGTTCTCGTATTGTGAGAAAGGGAGAAAAGTCCTTCTTTCTCTACTTTCTCCATCCCATACATAATCTTGTAAACCTCTATCATGTCACCCCTCAGTCGACGTTTCTCCAAGCTAAAGAGCCCCAAGCGTTTTGACCTTTCCTCAGTCCTCACACCTGCTTGCAAATGTCATCTCCTGCTGATGACCCTACCTGCCACAGGTTATCCATGTTGCCTTTTTAGCATGCTACTAGTAATAACAGAATGCTTGTAAGCAGGGCTTTTTCTTTTGTAGCAGGAACTCTTTTGCATAATGCGTACAGGGCCTGCTGTAAGCTCCAGGAGGATTGGCTACATTGGGTGTGTGGCCTAATATACAAAGGAGTTCCTGCCACAAAAAAGCCCTGCATATAAGTAATTTTTTTTTTGTAAAAACTAAGAAGTGAGGGTTTTTTGTTTCTATCATTGTGGTTTTCTGTTTTTCAGAAATTAAATTTTACTGGTTTCAAAGAAAGCATAAAGGCAATGTGCAGACACAAGCACACCCCTCCCCCAAAATCAAAAACAACAGCTGTGAACGTATAACATCCACAAAACAAAACAAAAAACTAGTTAAGCAAATTGAAGCATTGACAGAGAGCTCAGCCCTGTTTAATTTTTAAGCAAATATAGTTAAAATGTAGAGAGAGTCTTAAATTTTTTTCCCATCTGAGAAAGAGTTTAAATGTGCTTTGGGTATTATTGCGAGTTATATTAAAAAATCAAGTCATGCCACATTGCAAAGAATTCTGAAGTTTTGTCTTTATCTTTAATTGTTCTGATTCGGTTTGTTAATTTCTCAGTCGTAGCTATCTGCCATACCTCAGTATATCCAACTGTAATGTTAATACTTCTACAGATTTCCAACTTTGGGCTATTGGGCTATTTTAGATTTTATATATTTTAAATTGGTCTTTTATTGTTTTGACTGTTGATTGCTTTATGATGTAACCCGCCCTGAGCCTGTCCTATGGGAAGGGAGGGCTAAAAAACGTATTAAATAAATAGATATTGTCTTATGAGCCTCCGTTAATGCAATTAATCCTTTAGATGTCACTTGTTCATTTTGTTTCTCCCATATTGTGGTCCTTTGCTAAAGTGACTTGGTAGAATATAAGAGTCACCAGACCGAAAACAACTGGCTTTGAGAACCAGCTTGCCATGCAAACCACTATCACAGGGGTGGCCAACGGTAGCTCCTCAGATTTTTTTTTGCCTACAACTCCCATCAGCCCCAGCCAGCATGGCTGATAGCTGGGGCTGATGGGAGTTGTAGGGAAAAAAACATCTGGAGAGCTACCGTTGGCCACCCCTGCACTATCAAGTGATGCCCGTTTTCCTCACCCTTACCATCGCATCACACTAATTTGAAGTACTCTTAACTAACTTTACAGATCTTATTTGAAGACGGTTATTGTGCTTTGAATGGGGCTGACCACCTTAACTGAGGTATCATAAACTGCAGATTCTGGGAGTCAGAGGGCGATGCCGTGGCTAAACATCGGGATGTTAGAGAAAGTCAGGTTTGGATTCCTTTCTTGTCTGTGCAACTCAGTGAGCGTCCTTGAGTAGGCCTTGCTTACCCAGCAAAGTGGTGGTTTGTTTACAGCCCAGCTCGAATTGGGCCAGATAGATCCTGTGTGCACATTCAACGGTGACAGATCAGATCTCCTATTCGAGAGGTTAAGTTGAAAGGCATGAGGATCAGTTTATATTTTGGTATATTTTGTAAGGGGAAAAATGATTTTAAATGATTTAGGGAGCTTGCTTTTAATCCCTGGCACCGTCCAGCTGGGAGTTCTTGTCCACGAGCCCCATTGAAATGAACGGGCTTCGGTTCGTTTCTTGACGGCTTGCTCAGGTGAGCTCATCCCCTGTATTGTATTTTAAATCTTTGAGATTTTCTTTTCTCTGTGATAACAGCTAGAAGTGCAGCTCTTTTGTGTGTATGTAAAAGAGGGAAAAGGAGGAAAACACACACTCACTCACAAGCACACAGAAGAGTTCCTCATCTTTTTAGATCCTATCCCCTAAGCTAGAACAATTGCTCTGAGGTACAATTCCCTGCTCAAGTGTTTTAATGGTATATCTTATCACTGTATGCTTTGATAGTCGACATTGTGCAATACGGTTAAGTAGGTTATTTCTTGGAGCCCTGAGGCTTCCTGCAGTTCTCCTGAAGGTCTCGTCAAGCAGCTCAGCTCAGCTCATCAAAGATTTTAGCCATGCAGGGTTTTTTCTTTTCAAGACTTGTAGAACATCTAAGACCCTGATCTGAATCTCCCAGGCTGCTCCAGTCTCATCAGATCTCGGGAGCTAAGCAGGGTTGACCCTGACAAGTATTTGGATGGGAGACCTCTAGGGAATGCCAGGGCTGTAGCACCGAGGCAGGCCACTTCTGAAGTTTTGATGTTCAGTCGCATAGTCGAGTCTGACTCTTTGCGATCCAAGTCACGCCAGGCCCTCCTGTCTTCTACCATCCTCCGAAGTCTGCTCAAATTCATGTTAGTTACATCAGTAACGCTGTCCAGCCATCTCATCTTTTGCTGTCTCCTTCTTCTTTTGCCTTCTGCCTTCTGTCAGGGTCTTCTCCAGTGAGTGCTCCCTTCTCATTGGGTGGCCAAAGTATTTGAGCTTCAGCTTCAGCATCTGACCTTCCAGGGAACAATCAGGGTTGATTTCCCTTAGGACTCACTGATTGGATCTTCTTGCAGTCCAAGGGACTCTCAAGAGTCTTCTCCAGCACCACAGCTCGAAAGCATCTATTCTTCTGCTCTCGGCCTCCCTTATGCTCCAACTCTCACAGCCATACATTACTACTGGGAATACCATCCCTTTGACAATACAGACTTTTGTTGGCAGGGTGATGTCTCTACTTTTTAACTTCGGAAGTATCTTGCCTTAAAAACTTTATGGGTTCACCTTAAGTCATCTGTTTTTTGATAGCAAAAAACCCCCTCCCTCATTGCTTAAAAGTTAGATTGGGTTGTTCTAGGCATAAGAACATAAAGAGAAGCCATGTTGGCCCAGGCCGGTGGGCCCGTTCAGTCCAACACTCTGTCACACAGTGGCCAAAACCCACGTGCCATCAGGAAGTTGACCAATGGGGCCAGAACTCCAGAAGCCCTCCCACCGTTAACCCCTAGAGTTGGAAGGGGCCCAAATGCCAAGAATGCAGAGCATAAGAACATCAGATAAGCGATCTTTTATCACCTATCCTCCACTTCCTACATTAGCACATCCTAAAGCGTTAGAACTATGATTTGGTACATTGGAAGGGGATGGGGAAAGAAATCACACGCTTAGGAATATTTGGCTTGCTGACCTCTTCAAAGAATATCTTTGATGGGGGAGGAGTTACATGATATCTTCTCTACATCGTCCCAGTTTGTGGACCAGAGAGCACTCATGTCAACGTGTAACACTGAGAAATGCCTTGACTGTGACAGAGTGTTGGACTGGATAGTCCATTGGCCTGATCCAACATGGTTTCTCTTCTGTTCTTATTAAAGGGCTGGTAAGAGAAAGAGGAGCAGAGCTGTGCCTGTAGCTGCCCTAGTACAGCTGTCTGCTTGATATGGAACAGCAGTGACCTGGTTTTAGTCCTCCTGCTGAGCCTTGCTGACGGACAGTGACGTGCAGAGACAATGTTGTATGGTGGGGTAGGGAGATCCAGGTTCTTACCCCCTCCATTTCCCACCCCCCCCATTTTAAAAACAGAGACTCAAGAATGTGCGCTAATGACTTGCTCCAAGGTGGCTTAATCAGCAACATCTAAGAAATCAGGGACTTCCCTTGGAGCCAGGTTCAAAGTCCCACTCCGTCCTGAAGCTCACCTTGGGCCAACCAATGGTTCAGTCTATCTTCCCTCCCTGGGCTGTTGTGCAGATAAAATGAAAGTGTGTGTGTGGGGGGGAGATTATACATGTAGTCCTG
This sequence comes from Heteronotia binoei, assembly GCF_032191835.1. Taxonomy (NCBI): domain Eukaryota; kingdom Metazoa; phylum Chordata; class Lepidosauria; order Squamata; family Gekkonidae; genus Heteronotia; species Heteronotia binoei. Next base: position 20,819,766 of record NC_083229.1, on the reverse strand, counting down.
CATTCATTGATGGGAGGGCAGGATAAAAATGGGATAGACGTATATCCCATGAAGCAGATAGGCTGTAGATTCAGGGCGGACCAAAGAGACACAGTGAGTTATTAAAATGTGGAATTCACTGCCAGAGGTTGTAGTGGGGGCTACGGACACAGACAGCGTTAAGAGGAGATTAGATTAAGGAGGAGAGGTCTTGTCAGTGGCTACTAGTAATGGTGACAAAAGTCAGGAGTAGTTAACCTCTGAAGCCCAGTGTCAAGGACAGGCCACCAGCCTCTATGCCCTGTTGTGGGACTTTCAGAGGACGGATAGGTCACTGGGTGAGACAGGATGGTGTGGACTAGGTGGGCCACTGGTCTGATCCAGCAGGGTTCCTTTTATAGTCTTATGCCCTGTTGTTGGCCCTCCAGAGGAACTGGTTGGCCACTGTGTGAGACAGGGTGCTGGGCTAGATGGACCACTGATCTGATCCAGCAGGGCTCTTCTTATGTTCTAATGAAGGCCTCAGCCTCTATGCCCTGTTGCTGGCCCTCCAGAGGAACTGGTTGCCCATTGTGTGAGACAGGGTGCTGGGCTAGATGGGCCACTGGTCTGATCCATCAGGGCTCCTCTTATGTTCTTATGAAGGCCTCAGCCTCTATGCTGTGTTATTGGCCCTCCAAAGGAACTGTTTGCCCACTGTGGGAGACAGGATGCTGGACTAGATGCACCACAGCTCTGATCCAGCAGGGCTCTTGTTCTATTATTATGAAGGCCTCAGCCTCTATGCCCTGTTGTTGGCCCTCCAGAGGAACTGGTTGGCCACTGTGTGAGACAGGGTGCTGGGCTAGATGGGCCACTGGTCTGATCCAGCAGGGTTCCTTTTATAGTCTTATGCCCTGTTGTTGGCCCTCCAGAGGAACTGGTTGGCCACTGTGTGAGACAGGGTGCTGGGCTAGATGGGCCACTGGTCTGATCCAGCAGGGTTCCTTTTATAGTCTTATGCCCTGTTGTTGGCCCTCCAGAGGAACTGGTTGCCCACTGTGTGAGACAGGGTGCTGGACTAGATGGGCCACTGGACTGATCCAGCAGGGCTCCTCTTATGTTCTTATGAAGGCCTCAGCCTCTATGCTGTGTTATTGGCCCTCCAAAGGAACTGTTTGCCCGCTGTGGGAGACAGGATGCTGGACTAGATGGACCACTAGTCTGATCCAGGAGGGCTCTTTTGTCTATTATTATGAAGGCCTCAGCCTCTATGCTCTGTTGTTGGCCCTCCAAAGGAACTGGTTGACCACTGTGGGAGACAGGATGCTGGACTAGATGCACCACAGGTCTGATCCAGCAGGGCTCTTATGTTCTTAATCCTTAGGGCCAGTATGCATATTTCACATGAACCTTCCTTATCCCAAATCAGACCACTGGTCAGTCAAGGTCAGTATTCCCTACTTAGTCTGGGAGTGATTCTTCAGGGTCTCATGTTGGGAGGGCCCATCTTTCATATCATCTCCTACTTGATTCTTTTAACTGGAGATTCTGGGGATTGAACCTGGGACCTTCTGCAGGCCAAGCAGAGGCTCTACCACTTGGGCCATCCCCTCCCTTGTGACTTGACTGAATCACATTACATCAAAAGTTATGTGGAGCATTAAAATGTTTTATGTGCGACGTCTGTTTGGTACTGGCTCACTGTTGCATGCAAACAGAGTCAGGTGAATAGCTGAGGCGAGCTGAAACTACAGAACAAAGTTTTGAGTCCAGTGGCACGTTTAAGACCAACAAAATTTAATACTGGGTATAAGGTTGCATGTGCATGCACACTTTGTCAGATACATTAGGAATCACAGAGTTGGAAGGGGCCATACGGGCCATCTAGTCCAACCCCCTGCTTTGTGCAGGGTCAATTTAGGGACAAGTGTTTGACAAGCCAATGCTCAAAAGACTGCCAGGGAGGGTGAGCTCATTACCTCCCTAAGGAGCTGATTCCACTGTTGAGCAACTTTTACTGTAAAAATGTTTTTTCCTAATATCCAGCCCTTCCCGCCCTTCATTTAAACCCATTATTGTGAGTCCTCTGCCAACAGGAACAGCTCCCTGCCCTCCTCTAAGGGAGAGCCCTTCAGATAGTTGAAGAGAACAATTCTGTCCCGTCTCCACCTCCCCTTCTCCAGACCGAACATTCCCAAGGCCCTCAGCCTTTCTTCATAGGGCTTGGTCTCCAGCCTTTGAAACAGACATTGAAACAGATTTTTCTCAAGCCTTTTGCATATAGATAGAGGGTGGAGGTGTAAGGGTCAGTTGTCGGGAAGGGCTAGTTAGAGTCAAGTTGCATAAGTAACTGGGTGATAAGTGTAGCTAAGATTGGATTAAAGCATGCGTGTTGTGGTTCAGTCGCACAGTCGAGTCCGACTCTTTGCGATCCCATGGACAAAGTCACGCCAGGCCTTCCTGTCTTCCACCATCCTCCAAAGTCTGCTCAAATTCGTGTTTGTTACATCAGTAACGCTGTTCAGCCATCTCATCTTTTGCCGTCCCCTTCTTCTTTTGCCTTCTGTCTTTCCCAGCATCAGGATCTTCTCCAGTGAGTGCTCCCTTCTCATTGGGTGGCCAAAGTATTTGAGCTTCAGCTTCAGCATCTGACCTTCCAGGGAACAGTCAGGGTTGATTTCCCTCAGGACTGACTGATTGGATCTTCTTGCAGTCCAAGGGACTCTCAAGAGTCTTCTCCAGTGAGTTGTCCCTTCTCATTTGGTGGCCAAAGCATTTGAGCTTCAGCTTCAGCATCTGACCTTCCAGGGAACAATCAGGGTTGATTTCCCTTAGGACTGACTGATTGGATCTTCTTGCAGTCCAAGGGACTCTTAAGATTCTTCTCCAGCACCACAACTTGAAAGCTTCTATTCTTCTGTGCTCGGCCTTCCTTATGGTCCAGCTCTCATAGCCATACACTACTACTGGGAATACCATCGCTTTGACTATACGGACTTTTGTTGGCAGGGTGATGTCTCTGCTTTTTATTATACTGCCCAGGTTCGCTGTAGCTGTCCTTCCAAGGAACAAACGTCTTTTAATTTCGTGGCTACAGTCCCCATCTGCAGTGATCTTGGATCCCAGAAATGTGAAGTCTGTCACTACTTCCATGCCTTCCCCTTCTACTTGCCATGGATACAAAAGCTTATACCCAACATGCATACAAAAAGCATGCATGCAAAAGCTTATACCCAGCATTAGACTGTGTTTGTCTTAAAGGTGCCACTGGAGTAGCTTTGTTCCTTGCACCAAAGTAATTGTTTGATGTGGTAGCCATCATGTATGAAGCAACCCCAAACTGCCTTGTGCTAGGAAATCCCATAGATAAGCTATATAAGCTATGTGTTCAGGAGCTGCTGTGGGAATTAACTTCCTCCTGAACTCTCTTGTCCATTTGATGCATGATTCATTTAATTATCTCTGTAAAGAGGTGGCCTGGAAAGCCTTTTAAATGAAAGCTGAGGCTTTTGGGATATTCACAAGCCAGTTTCTGATCTGCATGCCTTTACCCACTTGAGACAATGCAAGTCAAAACGCAAACGCCACTGCAGCTTGATCATAGAATCATAGAGCTGGAAGGGACCTCTAGGGTCATCTAGTCCAACCCCCTGCACCATGCAGGAAACTCACAAACACCTCCCCCTAAATTCACAGGATATTCATTGCTGTCAGATGCCCATCTAGCCTCTGTTTCAAAACCTCCAAGGAAGGAGAGCCCACCACCTCCCGAGAAAGCCTGTTCCACTGAGGAATCGCTCTAACGGTCAGGAAGTTCTTCCTAACGTTGAGCCGGAAACTCTTTTGTTTTAATTTCAACCCCCTGGTTCTGGTCCGACCTTCTGGGGCCACAGAATGCAATTCCACATCTTCCTCTAGATGACAGCCCTTCAAGTACTTGAAGATGGGGATCATATCACCTCTCAGCCGCCTCCTCAGCGGCGCCGTCATGTGCCGTGCTGAGACCTGTGCCAGACCAGGAGTCAAAAGCTACAGTTAAAAATGTAACACATTTTTGGTTTGCAATTGAAATATTGTTTTTCAAGTCTTGGGCTAATTTTTAAAGCACGTATACCCTCCTCCCTTTGGTTGCTCTGGCTTGCGTCATCTTGTAGCAGTCAGGGCGTTTTTGGTAGCAGGAACTCCTTTGCATATTAGGTCACACCCTCTGATGTAGCCAATCCTCCAAGAGCTTACAGGGCTCTTAGTACAGGGTCTGCTGTAAGCTCTAGGAGGATTGGCTACATCAGGAGTGTGTGGCCTAAAATGCAAAGGAGTTCTTGCTACAAAAAACCCCCTGGTAGCGGTCATACCTAGTGACTCAGGAGCCACGCGTGGCTCTTTGGCATGCCACTTGTGGTTCTTCTGAGCACTGTTCCCCAATTGGGCAACGAGCTCTTTTTTAGGAAGGTGCTCAGAGGGGCTTTTGGTTGGTGGATGGTTCTCACCTTGAAAAAGCCATCCTGGGAGGAACATACAAGCAGTGTGGCTCCCAGAGATATGTATGTCTCATGTCAGAGCTGGAAGTAAATGTGGCTCTTTTGGTTGATGGTAACGATAAATGTGGATGTCTGCAAAGGAGCATCAGCATGGTAGAGATGCTGTGGGCCAAGGGTGGCTAAACTTGCCTAACGTAAGAGTCACATAGAATAAATGCCAGATGTTTCAGAGCCAGAAGACATGACCCACAAGCAATTTTCCCTCTAAGCTGCAGAGTCTTGTGAGCAAAAATTCTACTTTGTGAGCTACTGGTATTGTGAGCTACTGCATACATTATTGTGCTCTGAGGCTGTTTTTCCTGAGCTGAGACAAAAATGTGTGAGCTGGAGGCTAAAAATTTGTGAGCTAGCTCACACTAGCTCAGCTTAGAGGGAACACTGCCCATAAGATGTTTGAGAGTCAGAAGGAAGGAAGGAAAATAGATGGGGGAGAGGTGGGAAGAAAGCAACTTTAAATTCATTTTCCAACTGTCAGCTGGCTTGGCAAAGTGATTTAAAGAGACAAATGTCCCCTCCAAGCCGGCCAATGTGAAAGAGCCACATGTGGCTCTTAAGCTGCAGTTTGGGTACCCCCGCTGTGGGACAAGGACACCCCTCTCCCACTTTTGCATGTATGTGTGATCCTGTTCAGTAATTATCATCATGGTCTTCAGCAGAGGTGGCACAACTGTGTCTTGGGAGCCACATGTGGCTCTTTTACACATATTGTGTGGCTCTTGAAGCCCCCACCACCCCATTGGCCGGCTAGGAAAAGGCAGTTCTCTTTTTAAATCACTTTTGGAAGTCAAACTACCTACCAGCTTGGAGAATGAATTTAAAGTTGCTTTCTGTCCACCTCTCTCAAACTCCCCCCATCTATTTGCCTCCCTCCCTCCCTTGCAGCTCTCAAACATCTGATGTTCATGTCTTGTGGCTCTCAAATACCTGACATTTATTCTATGTGGCTCTTACGTTAAGCAATTTTGGCCACCTCTGGTCTGCAGTTTGCACAAAGATCAGATCCTGGGTGAACTGGATGGGAGAAGGAGGGGTTGACCTGGCCAAGCTGTTCTCCTGTTCAAAGTTCCAGAGAATGGCTTTGGGGGAAAAAAACCCTCATTGTTAATGACAAAGAGGGAGGTATTAGTAATCTTTTATCCACATGCCACTTTCTAAGGACTCAGGCATCCGAAGTATTTCGCAAACCTTTCCGAAACAATGAGGGTTTTGCAAATAACTCTTAACAGCGTTAATGGTCTTGGGTTTTTGGAAGGCAGCTCTGAGAACTGCGGCTTGCCCTTTTGAATCGAAGGAACCCCCCCCCTGACTTAGGCTCAGATAAGCCGAAAATGGGGTTTAGAGCCAAATGTGGTCATCCTCCATGGAATCTGGTCTCGCATGCCTCCATATGTGTAACTTCACCGCTGCCTGGTTTTTTGGGTTGCATGGCTCAGCCGGCCACTATCGCAGCAAATCTTGTCTTCCTAACGGCCTGTGAGCTGTTTTGGGATTGACTCAGAGCGTGCCTTTCGCTGAATCATCCCTGACCACTTCCTACACCATCTAGAGCAACGATGATTAAGAATGAAGTTGTATATATAAAAATTAGAGCAGTAGTTCTTGAATCAGCTGCGGTCTTTCTTCTTCCTCCAGAAATCAAGAACGCAAGAGCCGAAGTCTCTCCCCACTGACTTTTGTGGTACACATCTGCTCTGTCAATCCATACTGGTTTTACTTGTCATAGCTTCCTTGTGAAAGCCCGGTGGAGGTTTTAGTTTTGCAATGAGATGATTCCTTCTCAAACTGCAGTTCCCAGAGTGATAGGAGGGAGCATCAGCTACATCTGGCTGAGCTAATGTGGAGATCTGACAGTTGCGGTGTATATCACCTGCAAATAAGTTTCTTTCGAGCTGCGTGTTGGGAGACCCAGAGGTGCTGGTCCAATGCTGCAGTGATTGTGTCTTCCATAAAGGTGTTACAAATTCTAAAATCCCAGTTTTCTGGCTCAGTCCCTGCCTGAAATTATGCACCTTTTATGATCCTCACAGAGCAGGGGTGTCAAACTCATTTGTTATGAGGACCGGATCGGACATAAAAGGGACGTTGTTGGACTGGGCCATGTCTGGTTGAGTTGAGCCATGTTGGGCCGGGCCATGTGTGTACCTATTTAAGATTAGGTAGCAGAGATATAAACTTGATAAAGAACACAGACAAACACATATGTTTTTAACAAAAAACTTTAAGCGTGCTTAAAACGTTAGCACTCATTGGTCTTAAAGGTGCTTTCTTTGTATTTCTCCCATGCAATCCAGGGAACAGGGCAAAGGAAGCTCTGGCCCTTTCCTTCCTTCCCCAGGGACTTGGGAGGGGGAGGAGGAGCCTCAGTCAATAGAAGGAAGAGAGGCTTGGCTCAGTAGCTCTGCTATGTGATTGAGACAGCCTGGCGAAACAAACTATTCCTCCCCGAGGGAGGAGCCTCAGCCAATGAAAAAAAATAGAGGCTTTGTTCTGTAGCTCCTGTGCAACTGAGCAATACTTGCAAAGCAAGCTGTTATGCAGAAGGAAGCAAGATATAGGGAGAAGGAAGCAGTCGACAGCCAGTTGCTCAGGGGCCTGATAGGAACTCTCCGGAGGTCTGATTCGGTCCCTGGACTGCATGTTTGACACCCCTGCTCATAGAGGCTAGGATAGGCTTAGATAACAGACAATTGGGGCAGCTACCCTGGAGCCCACACTGGGAGAGGCTTAGGGATGCCAGCCTCCAGGTGGGACCTGGGGATCCCCTGGAATTACAGCTCATCTCCAGACTGCAGAGACCAGTTCCCTTGGAGAAAATGGACACTTTGGAGGCAGTTGTTCCCTCTAAACTGAGTTAGTGTGAGCTAGCTCACAGTTTTTTCACCCCCAGTTCACACATTCACTGACACAGGAGGTGGCGGCGGCGGCTACAAGCATAGCCATCTTTAAGAGGGGATTGGATAAAAATATGGAGCAGAGGTCCATCAGTGGCTATTAGCCACAGTATATATGTGTGTGTGTGTGTGTATACACACACACACACACACATATTGGCCACTGTATCACACAGAGTGTTGGATTGGATGGGCGATTGGCCTGATCCAGCATGGCTTCTCTTATGTTTTTATGTTCTTACATTGTTGTCTTAGCTCAGGAAAAATGTATTTATATATATGTATTTTAAAAACTTAAAACATGTTTAAAACATTAGCACTCGTTCATCTTAACGGTGCTTTTTTTGTATTTCTCCCATGGGATCCAGGGAACTGGGCAAAGGAATTGGGGGGGAGCCTCAGCCAATAGAAGGAAGAGAGGCTTGGCTCAGTAGTTGTGCTGTGCAATTGAAGGAGCCTGGCAAAGCAAGCTGTGCCTCCCCCCTTCCTCCCCACGGGAGGAGTCTCAGCCAATGGAGAAAAGAGAGGTTTTGCTCTGAAGCTCCTGTGCAATTGAGCAAGCCTTGCAAAGCAAGCTGTGATGCAGAAGGAAGCAAGAGAAGAGAGGGAGAATGAAGCAGACCCCAGTTGCTCTAGGGTCTGATAGGAGCCCTCCAGGGGCCTGATTTGGACCCCAAACTGCATGTTTGACACCCCTGACTTAAAAGGTTCATTAGGCTAAATTTGGCTTTGGAAAATAAGTATTTTAGTCTTCACTGCTGCCTGCCCCTCTAGTTTCTGGACATTTTCCTACCCAGTGTTTAAACTCTGCCATTAAAATAAAGGTGCCTATGTTTTACAGAGGCATGATTTATACAGTCTGTATGCTTCGGTTGCATAATGCAGCAGGATAAATTAAGCTAACATTCTGGGCCTGCAACTTCTGGAAAGGGAGGGGGAGATATCCTGAAAAGGGGGGGGGGACCAGTTCTGCAGTGTTGTTGAATTTGAAAGAGCCACGCAGTCTCTAGTTGACGTTACGTACGTTTGCGATATTTGTACGTCTGGCTTTTACATTAAGCATTTCCTCTGGAAAAGTGGGAAAGCGACCAGAGTGGCTTGAGCAACAGGATGACCACAGCCTCTTGACCTCAGCTTAGTGAAAGCAAAGCCATGGTGCTGAATTGCAAACTAATAAGTCACTCGAAAATGAGACGCGTCCGAGCAGTTGTTAACCTCTGCTTTTCGAGCCAAAAGTTGTGCTTTGGTGTCGGGCATCCTCTCTTTCCTTTCTTTGTGCTGAGGAACGATGAATTTTATGACTGCTGCTAATATTTTTTATTGCATTTTTTTTTCAAAAGATGTTCACAGTGGCTCAAGTGTTTCGGGGCCCGTCTGTCTCCCTCGGAGGCCTCAGACCTGATGGGTCAGTGAGTTCTCTGACCACATCCTCTTACAGGTTCCGAGCATCTTGTGGGAGAAAAGTCTATCAGAGTCCTCTTTGCTTGCTCTCACTTCCTGCCTAACCTGGCTCATGTGACCCCAGTAGCCTGCATTTTTTTCCCCAGTCTCATCACCTCTTGGCCGCTTATCTGTTGGGAAGCCTATTCTCTCTCTCTCTCCGCGCCCCCCCCCCCCCCAAAAAGCCTTATCGAGAAGTGCCTGGCTTTATTTTATTTTATTTTTATCCCGCCCTCCTCACCCAAGCACGCGCAGGGTGGCTCACAAACACAATAGAATAACAATTTTTTAAAAAGATCCAAATAGGCAGCCGTGTTGGTCTGAAGCTGTAGAACAAAATAGGAGTCGATTGCACCTTTAAGACCAGCGTAGTTTTATTCAGAACGTAAACTTTCGTGTGCATGCAAACTTCTTCAGACAAGGAATGAGGTATAGTAAGCAGAACCGCCTACAGCTGGTGGGGTTTGGAATGCAAATTGGTACAGAGTTAAAGTCCAATAGCAGAATGGTAAAATTAACCAATTCAGAAAGCCTTTGATCTGGGTTGCATTAGCGTGGGAAACCATAAAACATTGACATGTCAGATGTGAGAATGCCTGTTAGTTATTCTATTGCTAATAAACCTGGGTCAAAACGAGGGCATTTCTTTCCCAGAAGTTTCTCCAGTCCAACTAATTTACCTTTTAACATGTAACATAAATATATACATAAATATATAAATATATTTTTAAAAAGGTAAAGGTAGTCCCCTGTGCAAGCACCAGTCGTTTCCAACTCTGGGGTGATGTATATCATGACATTTTCTTGGCAGACTTTTTTACGAGGTGGTTTGCCATGGCCTTCCCCAGTCATCTACACTCCCCCCCCCAGCAAGCTGGGTACTCATTTTACCAACCTTGGAAGGATGGAAGGCTGAGTCAACCTTGAGCCGGCTACCTGAACCCAGGTTCCACCGGGATTGAACTCAGGTTGTGAACAGAGAGCTCAGACTGCAGTACTGCAGCTTTACCACTATGCGCCACAGGGCTCTTACAGAATAACAATAAAAACAGTTAAATTGAACATTAAAATAAACAGTTTAAAACATTTGGTGCTAATGTCCACTCCACCAGCATCTCACACTTCTATGCTTCCCATATTTTCAATAGTAAGTCACAGAATTGTCTTGTTTCTGTGCTCCTTGATCTACCTGGAAAGTTGTGAACAGGAGTCCAGATAGCTTGCAAACAGAAGAAGCAGAAAGGTAAAGGTAGTCTCCCATGCAAGCACCGAGTCATTACCAACCCATGGGGTGACATCACATCATGGCGTTTTCTTGGCAGACTTTTTATGTTTTTGCCTATGTTTTTTATGTTTATGGTTTGCCATTGCCTTCCCCAGTCAGCTACACCTCCCCCCCCAGCAAGCTGGGTACTAGGGTTGCCAAGTCCAATTCAAGAAATATCTGGGGACTTTGGGGGTGGAGCCAGGATACATTGGGGGTGGAGCCAGGAGCAGATCTGTGACAAGCATAATTGAACTCCAAAGAGAGTTCTGGCCATCACATTTAAAGGGACTGCATGCCTTTTAAATGCCTTCCTTCCACAGGAAATAATGAAGGATAGGGGCACCTTCTTTTGGGGCACATATAATTGAACTCCTCGTCCAATCTTTTTGAAACTTGGGCTGTTGAGAGGATAAAATGGAGGCAAGGAGAACCATTTATGTTGCCCTGGCTCCTTGGAAGAAAGGCAAAACTGTCATTTATAACTTATTTTTCATGACCCAGTTTGAAGAATTATTCCCATTGAGGAGCCGCATGGAAAACATTGCATCACGATGGAAAGTCCATGCAGAATTTGCATTATGAGTATTTGTAGGAGCTGGCTGGAATCCTACATTTTCCGTCATAGGATGTAATCTGTCCACTTTCTCCTGTAAAAGGCTTATGGCTAAGGATTTTGCTCCACAGATAGAAGTCCAAAGTAATTTCCTTGAAGAATAAAGGAATTTCATCAGACGTTCACCACTGAATTGTGAAACTGTTTCGGCGAGTTTGCAGCCTCATATGCCTTTGTTGTTTCAGAGAATAGCTGTGCTGCTCAACAGCTAGAGCGGGGGTGTCAAACTCATTTGTTATGAGGGCCGAATCTGACATAAATGAGATCTTGCCGGGCCGGACAACGTCAGGTTGGGCTGGGCCATGTCAGGCTGGGCCATGTGTGTACCTATTGAAGATTAGGAAGCAGAGATCTAAATGTTATAAAGGACACGGGGTGGGCGGAGCCTCAGCCAATAAAAGGAAGAGAGGCTTGGCTCAGTAGCTCTGCTGTGCGATTGAAAGAGCCTGGAAAAACAAGCTCTGCCTTCCCCCCCCCCTTTTTCCCCAAGTGAGGAGCTTCAACCAATGGAGAAAACAGAGGTTTTGCTCTGTAGCTCCTGTGCGATTGAGCAAGCCTGGCAAAGCAAGCTGTGATGCAGAAGGAAGCAAGAGAGAGGGAGAAGAAACGTGACAGCCAGTTGCTTGGGGGCCTGATAGGAGCCCTCCAGGGACCGAATTCGGCCCCCAAACTGCATGTTTTGACACCCCTGAGCTAGAGGCCAGTAGCATCTTGAGATCAACAAAGATCTTGAAAGAGCAGGTCTCTATGGTGCTACTGGACTTGACCTTCGGCTAAACTACCTTGGGATGACCAAATGACACAATGTTGAGTCTTCCTCTTTTCCTGCAGTCTCAACTTTTCCTAGCATTGATGTCTTTCCCCGTGCCTCTTGTCTTCTTGTAATGTGAACAGAGCACAAGAGCCTCAGTTTAGTCATTCTACCTTTCAGGGAAAGTTTGGGGAGAGTGATGATTTTACCATTTGGGATCATTACATGCAGTGCTTTTATTCCTCAGTCCACTGTTATTATTAAAGAGAGCCAGTTTGGTGTGGTGGTGAAGTGTGCGGACTCTTATCTGGGAGAACCGGGTTTGATTCCCCCCTCCTCCACTTGCAGCTGCTGGAATGGCCTTGGGTCAGCCATAGCTCTCGCAGAGTTGTCCTTGGAAGGGCAGCTGCTGGGAGAGCCCTCTCCAGCCCCACTCACCTCACAGGGTGTCTGTTGTGGGGGGGGGGGGGAGAAGATAAAGGAGATTGTGAGCTGCTCTGAGGTTCGAAGTGGAGGGCGGGGTATAAATTCAATATCATCATCATCCTCAGTCCACTGTTAGTGCTGGTATTCCTCAGTCAGTATTCCTTAAGCACCTTAGACATGGCTGTCAATTGCTAGGGAAAGCAGCACTGCCGACTCAAGGGTCATTTCGGAGAAAAAGAGGTGCCGGAGCTCTTAAGCACAACTCATTTGCCTATGCCACACAACCCCTGACTTCACTGGAAGGTGTACTCAATTATATCAACTCAGCAACTACCTTCACATGCTTCTTGAATTCGAATTGTCATAATAAAACCTTACTTCCATCATGCTTTTTAAAGAAAGCCAGTATGGTGTAGTGGTGAAGTGTGCGGACTCTTATCTGGGAGAACCGGGTTTGATTCCCCACTCCTCCACTTGCAGCTGCTGGAATGGCCTTGGGTCAGTCAGAGCTCTGGCAGAGGTTGCCCTTGAAAGGGCAGCTGCTGTGAGAGCCCTCTCAGCTCCACCCACCTCACAGGGTGTTTGTTGTGGGGGAGGAATATAAAGGAGATTGTAAGCCACTCCGATTCAGTGAGAAGGGTGGGGTATAAATCTCCTTCCTTCCTTCCTTCCTTCCTTCCTTCCTTCCTTCCTTCCTTCCTTCCTTCCTTCCTTCCTTCCTTCCTTCCTTCCTTCCTTCCTTCCTTCCTTCCTTCCTCCCTCCCTCCCTCCCTCCCTCCCTCCCTCCCTCCCATCTGTCTGATGGATTAGCAGAAGTTCCCCCTCCACCTTCAAGTGGGCAGTCTTCGCAGTGGAGTACAGTAAGCAGTGGGGTGCCGCAGGGCTCAGTACTGTGCCCCATGCTCTTTAACTTGTTCATTAATGATTTGGAGTTGGGAGTAAGCAGTGAAGTGGCCAAGTTTGCAGATGACACTAAATTGTTCAGGGTGGTGAGAACCAGAAAGGATTGTGAGGCACTCCAAAGGGATCTGTTGAGGCTGGGTGAGTGGGCGTCAACGTGGCAGATGAGGTTCAGTGTGGCCAAGTTCAAAGTAATGCACATTGGGGCCAAGAATACCAGCTACAAATACAAGTTGTTGGTTTGTGAACTAAAGACTGACCAAGAGAGAGATCTTCAGGTCGTGGTAGATAACTCACTGAAAATGTCAAGACAGTGTGCGATTGCAATAAAAAAGGCCAACGGCATGCTGGGAATTATTAGGAAGGGAATTGAAAACAAATCAGCCAGTATCATAATGCCCCTGTATAAATCGATGGTGCGGTCTCTTTTGGAATACTGTGTACAATTCTGGTCACCACACCTCAAAAAGGATATTATAGCATTGGAAAAAGTCCAGAAAAGAGCAACTAGAATGATTAAAGGTTTGGAACACTTTTCCTATGAAGAAAGGTTAAAACGCTTGGGGGTTTTTAGCTTGGAGAAACGTCGACTGCGGGGTGACATGCAGGTTTACAAGATTATGCATGGGATGAAGAAAGTAGAGAAAGAAGTACGGTACTTTTCTCCCTTTCTCACAATACAAGAACTCATGAGCATTCAATGAAATTGCTGAGCAGTCAGGTTAAAATGAATAAAAGGAAGTACTTCTTCACCCAAAGGGTGTTCAACGTGTGAAATTCACTGCCACAGGAGGTGGTGGCGGCTATAAGCATAGCCAGCTTCAAGAGGGGATCGGATAAAAATATGGAGCAGAGGTCTATCAGTGGCTATTAGACACAGTGTGTGTGTGTGTATGCCACTCTGCGGCATAGAATGTTGGACTGGATGGGCCATTGGCCTGATCCAACATGGCTTTTCTTATGTTTTTAAGTGAAGGGGTTGAATGTTACACAAGAAGAAACCAGAACTTCAGTTGCTCTGCTTGCGTTTGTGCTACTGCTAATCTCATTACGCCCGCCCAGGCCTGAAGATGCAGATTTTCTCACATTCCTGAGCGCATAGTCTCAGAAGTATGTGGAAATTTGCCCCAGTCCGGATCTCAGAAATGCTAAATATGGCCGGCTGTCCCTTTCACCTTCCTTCAAAAGTTCTCTAAGCACCTCTGCGTTAGGCCATTTCATGGTCTGAATGCGGCCCAGCAGGATGCTCCCTGGCTCAGGGCAGGCTCGAGGCCTGATCTTTGCCGCAGGGTTTGGCTGCTTTAAATAAGACTTCTTCTCCCCCCCCCCCCCCGCCCAGAAATCCTGGGAACTGCTCGCTCTGCAAGAAAGGACCTGTAGCAGAGAACTGTCAAGAGTCCTCACTTGACTAGCGTTGGGTCCTACAGTCCTGTTTTGTTAACACAGGGGTGGCCAAACTTGCTTAACGTTAGATCCACGTAAAATAAACATCAGATGTTTGAGAGCCAGCAAGACATGACATTCATGAGAGCCACAAGACGAGGCAGGCAGGCAGAAAGGAAGGCAGGCAAATAGATGGAGGGCAGGGAGAGGTGGAGAGAAAGCAACTTTAAATGCATTCTCCAAGCCAGTGGCTGGGTTGGTTGGAGAAGTGATTTAAAGAGAGAAATGCCTTCTCCAAGTCTTCAAGAGCCACACAATCAGTGTTCCCTCTAAGCTGACTTATTGTGTGTTAGCTCGCGGATTTTTAGCCTCTGGCTCGCACATTTTTGTCGTAGCTCGCGAAAAACGGCCCCAGGGCAAACTGATTTATGCAGTAGCTCACAACTTTAATGCTAGTAGCTCACAAAGTAGAATTTCTGCTCACAAATCTCCACAGCTTACAGGGAACATTGCATACAATATGTGTGAAGAGAGCCACATGTGGCTTCCGTGCTGCGGTTTGGCCAGCCCTGTGTGAATGCCAGCTTGATCCGCAGTCACACCCCCTTCCAGCTGATGCTATGGAGGTACCAACCAACTACTCGCCCTGTCAGCTGGGAATTGGAGGCATAAGAGAAATGAAGCAAACGGCGGCATCAAGGGGCCATGCCCTGGAGAAAGGGCTGGGTGAAATGTAATTATGTAAAATTAAAACCTAATCAAGAAAAGGGCATTGATCATTCTCTAGTTATGGTGAGCTAGTTGGAACAGGTGTGGAGTCCTTGATTTTGCTAATACAGCTGAGAGTTACCGACACCTAGCAAATCCTCCCCTTCTGCAATAAGAAATAATGTAAAGTTTGCAGTTTATCTCTGTTTTTCCTGTGTGTGTGTCAGGGTGGGGTGGGGGGTGGGGGTTGGGTTTCCCCTAAAGCAGGGGTCCCCAACCCCTCGGCCATGGACTGGTACCGGTCCGTGACCTGTTAGCAATCTGGCCGTGAGTTGTATAATTATGTCATTATATATTACAATGTAGTAATAATAATAAGACACTGGATTTATATCTTGCCCTCCACTCTGAATTTTAGAGTCTCAGAGTGGCTCACAATCTCTTTTTATCTTCCTCCCCCACAACAGACATCCTGTGAGGTGGGTGGGGCTGACAGAGCTCTCCCCAGAAGCTGCCCTTTCAAGGACAACTCCTGTGAGAGCTATGGCTGACCCAAGGCCATTCCAGCAGCTGCAAGCGGAGGAGTGCAAGTACTCCCAATGCCCGTGTTCAATTGCCTGCACCACCTACACATCCCTTCCTCAACAGCACTGGCCAGTGTATGCAGTTGGGAGTGCTGTTGCCATTGCCCTCAGGAATGCCAGCACTGTGTACCACCCACTCTGGGCCCTGGCAGCTGCTCTACCTCAAAATATGCTGACACATTTAGTAGGCTCTTCCTTCAGCTGCTACTACTGGAGCCCTGCCTCAAGCTACAACCAAGCTTGCTTGGTTTCAAGAAAATCTTTTGACAGCTATTTTTCATACTTTTCTTTGGTTGAAACACGGGGAAATTGCTGTGAAAAGTAGCAGAGAATTGTACTGCAATTAATGAATTAATTTCAAGTTATATGAAGTTCATACAAGCTTTTCTGCAGTTATCCCAAAAAGGATATTTATGAAGGACTTGCAGCTTTTTACTGGCTGTGTTTCCCATGCCTTTAAAAGCAACCTGTTGTGCAGATATTAACCAGTGAACTACTTTCATCCTTTTTAATATCTACAGGAGGAGTTTAATTTTGGTGTCAGATAGCTGTTAAAAGCAGGACCAGTAAAATGGTGCCAAGTTCATAGTACTATCTCTTCCAGTGCTGTTGAGATATACCGCAGTAATCTCCAATAATCTCTTTCTGCCCCACACCTCTTACTCTCACTCACTCACACAGAAACCTCATAGAAGGCCAGCTGGCTACAACTGGCGGTGCCAACTTTTCATTGGCAGAGCTCCTATGTCTGTAACAACAGTATGATGAACAGAAAAGTTTCATCCAGTAAAAATGGAAGGAAAGAAAAAAAGAAAGAGAAAGAATGAAATGGAAGGCAAGGAAAAGAAAAGAAAGATATGGAAAGAAAGAACATAAACATAAGAGGAGCCATGTTGGATCAGGCCAGCGAACTATCCAAAATTCCCTCATACAATGCCCAAAAAGCACCAGAATGTCCACCAGTGGGGCCAGGGCACTAGAAGCCCTCTCACTGTTGCTTCCTCCACCCCCCCACCCCCAGCACCAAGAATACAGACAGAGCATCACTTGCAGGGAAAGAAAGAAAGAAAGAAAGAAAGAAAGAAAGAAAGAAAGAAAGAAAGAAAGAAAGAAAGAAAGAAAGAAAGAAAGAAAGAAAGAGCCTTCCTCACCATCAGATGACCCCAGCCAGCAACAATTCTGCCCAGGGGCTGTTTGGTAAAAAAACAGCTACTGGAATGTCCCCTCTCTGCCCCTCCAGGCTGAAAAAAACACACACACCCTTCTTTGGCGCCCAGGCCTCCCGGGGAAATCTCCCCAAAAGAACATACTGCAAGGCACATGAAAGCTCATACCTTGAAGAACACTTCATGGGTCTAAAGTCCCAGTGGATGCTAGCTTTTCTCTCAAACACTGGGAGCAGAGGAGAAGGAAGGAGAGGCAGCCCAACTCCTCTCTGCACAACACAGAGATGGGGCAGGGCTAGCTTTGGCTTTTCTTGTGACCCGGTAGTGAGGCTTCCGTGGCCCGGTAATGGGTCACGACCCTGCAAATGGGAAACACTGCTCTAAGTCGTGGAGTCTTGTGAGCAAAAAATCTACTTTGTAGGCTTCTGGCATTAAAGTTGTGAGCTACTGCCTAAATTAGTTTGCTCTGGGGCCATGTTCCCTTAGCAAAGACAAAAATGTGTGAGCTGGAGGCTAAAAAAACTGTGAGCCAGCTCACACCCAATTCAGCTTAGAGGGAACACTGATGGAATCATAGCTCAGTGCTAGAGCATCTGCTTTTCGTGTACAAAGTTCCAGGTTCCAATCCCCCAGCATCTCCAGTAAAATAGATCAGCCAGTAAGTGATGTAAATAGTGTGGTCCCTTTAAATATGATAGCCAGCACTCCCTTTGGAGTTCAGTTGTGCTTGGCACACCCTTGCTCCTGGTTCACCCGCAGTGTCTACTGGCTCCACCCCCAAAGTCCCCAGATCTTTCTTGAGTCAGACTCGGCAACCCTAGACGTGAAAGACCGTCCGCCTGTGATCCTGGAGTGCTGTTGCTAGTCAGACCATGGCGTTTATTCAGGTCGTTGTTATCTCCTCTGACGCCCTATGAGGCAGCTTAATGAGCCAGCAAATTGAGGTGAACAGAACATTTTGGAAGCGTCTTCACAGCTCGGCCTTGGCAAGCTCAGGAATAGCTGCCCCCCGATCCTGTGTGCAGTTTACCTTTTAGCTGTTCTTTCAGGGGCAAAGAACAGTTCCATCCCACCATGCAAACAGTTGTGCCAGATTACATAGCTCTGTCCGTGCTGTGACACACAGTGCAGCTTTGGGGGGAATGCTTCGTGGAGCATAGATCTAAGTGGGCGGCCGTATTGGTCTGAAGCAACAGAACAAAGCAGGGGTCAAGTGGCACCTTTAAGAAGAAGAAATTGGATTTATATCCCGCCCTCCACTCCGAAGAGTCTCAGAGCGGCTCACAATCTCCTTTCCCTTCCTCCCCCACAACAAACACCCTGTGAGGTAGATGAAGACACTGGATTTATATCCCGCCCTCCACTCCAAAGAGTCTCGGAGTGGCTCACAATCTCCTTTACCTTCCTCCCCCACAACAGACACCCTGTGAGGTGGGTGGGGCTGAAAGGGCTCTCACAGCAGCTGCCCTTTCAAGGACAACCTCTGCCAGAGCTATGGCTGACCCAAGGCCATGCTAGCAGCTGTAAGTAGAGGAGTGGGGAATCAATCCGGTTCTCCCAGATAAGAGTCCGCACACTTAACCACTACAGTAAACTGGCTCTCCCTTTAAGACCAACCAAGTTTTATTTGGAATGCAAGCTTTCATGTGCTAGAAGCACACTTCATGAAAGCTTCCGTTCTGGATAAAACTTGGTTGGTCTTAAAGGTGCCACTTGACCGTTGCTTTGTGGAGCCGTGAGATGTTGTTAATCTTTGCAGAGCTGCGTGGTCATGCCGTATTTCATTCTCCCCCCCCCCCCCCCCAGGAAGATAATCCCAAATGTAAGAAGTTCCTCTTGAAAAAAAAATTATACAAAACTCCAGATGTTTTAATTTTTTTAAAAAAACAGTGGGCACTTAACACTTATGCAAAGTTTTATGCCCCCTCCGCTTTTTAAATAGGCAGTATGTTTCGCTCTACCTAGCCCCGTTGCGCAGAGTGGTAAAGCTGCAGTATGGCAGTCTGAGCTCTCTGCTCACGACCTGAGTTCGTTCGATCCCGGCTTAAGGTTGACTCAACTTTCCATCCTTCTGAAGTCGGTAAAATGAGTACCCAGCTTGCTGAGGGGAAAGTGTAGACCAGGGGTTCCCAACCTCTGGGTGGTGGACTGGTACCGGTATGTGGCCAGTTAGCGACTGGGCCATGGAGTAAGGCAGAGCAGCCCTACCACCCTTTTTGCCGGAACGAGGAAGAGCAGTCTTGCTGCCCCTTTCACCTGCCTGGGACTTGGGGGGATGAAAGAGGCAGCACAACCTCTCTCCGAAGCACCACCTCTTTATATAAGGACATATGAAGCTCCCTTATACTGAATCAGACCCTCGGTCCATCAAAGTCAGTATTGTCTTCTCAGACTGGCACCGGCTCTCCAGGGTCTCAGGCTGAGGTTTTTCACACCTATTTGCCTGCACCCTTTTTTGGCGATGCCAGGGATTGAACCTGGGACCTTCTGCTTCCCAAGCAGATGCTCTGCCACTGAGCCACCGTCCCTCCTCTTTCATCCTCTTTCACCCTCTTTCATCCACCTGGACCCTGGGTGGGCAGAAGGGGCATTGTGGCTGCAACTTTTGCCTACCCTTCATTTAAAGACCTCATGGGGTGGCAGAGGGGGCAGCCTGGGGTGGCAAAAACCCCATCATGAACCCACCCCCCCACCGGTCCGTGGAAAAATTGTCTTCCACAAAACTGGTGCCAAAAAGGTTGGGAGCCACTGATGTAAACGACTGGGGAAGGCAATGGCAAACCACCCTGTAAAAAGTCTGCCATGATGCAACGTCACCCCAGAGTCGGAAACGGCTGGTTCTTGCACAGGGGACTACCTTTATGTTTGCTCTTCCTGCTCTTTCAGTGCTGCCCATAACATTTTGCTTCCCAGCTGCTGCAACCAAAATTGCCTCCTGCCCCCCCCCCCCCCCCGGATCGTGAAGTGGCTAGGCTCATCAGCCCGCTTTTGGAACTCGGTGCCAGCCACGTGGGTGTTCTCTGATTAAAAATACATGGCAGACAATAGCCCTTCCTGACCAATGGTGATTTATTACTTAATAACAAGTGGCTTACTCATTTCCTCTGGAAAGCATCTTTAAAGGCTGCTTTTTTTTTCAGGAAGCTGGGTTCTGTTTTCTCTTTGTGTTTCCTTTTTGCTACATTTCCCTAATAGGACCATAGCCTAGGTTAGTCTGGTCTCACCGGATCTCAGAAGCCAAGCACAGTCGCCCTGGTTTACACTTTGATGAGAGACTGCCAAGAAAGTTCAGGGTTGTGACGCAGAGGCAAGCAGTGGCAAGCCACATCTGAATGTATTGTGGCAGGGGTATCAAGCATGAGACCTGGGGTCTGAATCAGGCCCTGGGAGGGCTCCTATCTCCGCCCCCCCCCCCGAGCAATTGGCTGTCATCTGCTTCCATCTCCCTTCCTCTTGCTTCCTTCTGCATAAAAGCTTGCTTTGCAAGGCTTGCTCAGTTGCATAGGAGCTACAGAACAAAGCCTCTATTTTTTCCATTGGCTGAGACTCCTCCCTTGGGGAGGGAGCGCTTGCTTGGGGAGGGAGAGCTTGCTTGCTTCCTCTTGCTTCCTTCTGCATAACAGCTTGCTTTGCAAGGCTTGCTCAGTTGCATAGGAGCTACAGAACAAAGCCTCTATTTTTTTCCATTGGCTGAGACTCCTCCCTTGGGGAGGGAGAGCTTGCTTGCTTCCTCTTGCTTCCTTCTGCATAACAGCTTGCTTTGCAAGGCTTGCTCAGTTGCATAGGAGCTACAGAACAAGGCCTCTATTTTTTTCCATTGGCTGAGACTCCTCCCTTGGGGAGGGAGAGCTTGCTTTGCCAGGCTGTCTAAATTGCACAGCATGGACAGATAGCTTGGGCGGAGCAGGGGAGGGGAGGCAAACATATGGAAGATAAGTCTGTCCATGGTATTGGCCAGGATTACTAAATCAAAGTTCTATGTTTAAAGGCAGTATACTTTTGAATACTGGGGAGGGGGAGGGACAACAATAAAGGCAGTATTCAATCTCCAAACCCTTCTTTTGGCCTTAGGGTACATCTGGTTGACAATGGTGGAGGACAGGATAACTTATCACAGGGATGGCCAAACTTGCTTAACATAAGAGCCGCACAGAATAAACGTCAGATGTCTGAGAGCCGCAAGGCATGAACGTCAAATGTTTAAGAGCCACAAGACATGAAGGGAGGGAGGCAGGCAAATAGATGGGGGGAGGGAGAGGTGGAAAGAAAGCAACTTTAAATGCCTTCTCCATGCTGCCAGCTGGCTTCACTTGGGGAAGTGACTTAAAGAGAGAAATGTCTTCCCTCCTCTCCCCAGCCAGCTGACATGGCGATAGGGGCTTCGAGAGCTGCACAATGTATGTTAAAGAGCCACATGTGGCTCTCAAGCTGTAGTTTGGCCACCCCTGACTTATCAGCTGGGCTAAGCATCCTCTTGCGTGTGCAGAAGATCTCTTACTTGTTGTCTCCTGGGAGTTTACACTGTTAATGCCAGTTGGAGTGCAGTTTGGTGTAGTGGTTAAGTGTGTGGACTCTTATCTGGGAGAACCGGGTTTGATTCCCCACTCCTCCACTTGCACCTGCTGAGATGGCCTTGGGTCAGCCATAGCTCTGGCAGAGGTTGTCCTTGAAAGGGCAGCTGCTGGGAGAGCCCTCTCCAGCTCCACCCACCTCACAGGGTGTCTGTTGTGGGGGAGGAAGGGAAAGGAGATTGTGAGCCGCTCTGAGACTCTTCGGAGTGGAGGGCGGGATATAAATCCAATATCTTCTTCTTCAATATCTTCTTGATGCAAGAAGCTATCTAGTCTGATCAGGTGACTCCTTTCCTTGTCTGGGCCCGGGTACGTAATCCCTGAGATTTGCTAGGGAAACCTCAGGGCCTTTGACTCCCCCCTCTTCCTTTGCAGTCAGCTCCCACCCAGTTTTAGAGATTGGGGGCGGTTCTTTGTATCGTCTCAAAGCATCCTTGGCATTTTGGTTCGCATTCCCAGAATTGTCCGCTCCAGTCACAATGATAACTCGCATGCCTGCATTATCAGGGCTTCGTTTCTTATGGGAAACTGCAGAAATCACCTCCCCGCCCGTCTCACGCCCCGGCCGGCTCTGGCCTGCTCTGTCACAGGAAGTCAGTCTTCTTCAGGTTAAATCAGTTTACATCACCTGCCTAATCTTTCTCTTTTGTTTCCAAACGGACATTATCATCAGTATCTAAGTTAAAAAAAATGTGCTTGCAGGCCTGCAATGTTTACTATCTGTCCACCCCCCTCCTCTTGCAAACAGGGAATGAAAAGAAGTTGATGTCAAGAAGAAAGTGTGAAGGCTCCAGTTTGCTTCCTATGATCCAGTAAGGGTGGGTATGGGGCGGGTGGGGTGGACATCTGAGTTAGTATGAGCTAAAGGTAAAAGGTAAATTTGGTCCCCTTTGCAAGCACCAGTCGTTTCCAACTCTGGGGTGACGTCGCATCACAGCGGTTTTTTTAGGGGGTGGTTTGCCATTGCCTTCCCCAGTCATCTACACTTTCCCTCCAGCAAGCTGGGCGCTCATTTCACCGACCTCGGAAGGATGGAAGGCTGAGTCAACCTGGAGCCGGCTACCTGAACCCAGCTTCCACTGGGATCAAACTCAGGTTGTGAACAGAGGGCTCGTACTGCAGTACTGCAGCTTCACCACTCTGCGCCACAGGGCAGAATTTAGTGTGAGCTAGCTTGCAGTTTTTTAGCCTCCAGCTTGCACACGTTTGACTGAGCTCAGGAAGGATGGCCCAGAGCAAACTAATTCATGCAGGAACTAAATCGCCCGCTCACAACTTTAATGCCAGTAGCTCAAGAATAGAATTTCTGCTCACAAGACTCCACAGCTCAGAAGGAGCTTTGGTGGACATGGAACCGTTTCTTTCCCTCCCGCTGGCCAACTGCGTAGCTACATAGTTGTTTTTAACAGGGGTCCTTTTGTAGAAAAATAGGTGGTGGAGCTCATTAGCTTAACTCACTAGCGTATGCCAAAAGCAACCCGACGCAAGAAAGGAGAGCTCTGGGCGAGCGAGGCCTGCTTGGGCTGGCTAGAGATCCAGCCAACCCAAGCAGGCCTCGCTCACCTGGGGCTGTCCTTGGCCACCCCCCTCCATAGTCAAAAGGCCAGCAAGCCACCCAGCACCCAGAATCATATAAGAGGTGGAGAAAGGGTGGTGTGGGCTTCTCCAGGAGTTAATGAGGGCTGCTGGGGGTGTGGCAAAGCCCCTGGTGGCTGGCTGGCTGCTCGCTCTCCTAATCCAGGGATTGTTATGCAGCTGCACCTACTATTCAATGGACAAGGTAGGGGTGGAGGAAGAGGGGGCTGTCAGGTTCAGGAGCTGCACTCCTGTGAGCTCCTGCTGAATTCAAGGCCTGGTTTTTAAGGTAGCCACCTTCAGGGGTGGTCAACGGTAGCCGTCCAAATGTTTTTTGCCTACAACTCCCATTAGCCCCAGCCATTGGCCATGCTGGCTGGGGCTGATGGGAGTTATAGGCAAAAAAAACATCTGGACAGCTACTGTTGGCCACCCCTGGTCTATCTTGAAGCTAGGGTTGCTGGATCTTAAGAGGATGGCCATAAATGTACCTTCATACACCCGAGAAGATGAGAGGCTGTATAGCACAAGAACCTCCCCTTCTCTTTCTCTGCTGTCCCTGGGTAGCCTCATCTCAGAAGCAAGAAAGGTTGGCCCTGGTTAGTAGGTTGATGGGAGATTGCTGAAGAACTCCAGGGTTGCTCTGCAGGGGCACGCAATGGCAAACCCCACCTCTGGACGTTTCTTGCCTTGGAAAGCCAGTTTTTATGGGGTCACCATAAATTGGCGGCGACTCAGTGGCACTTTCTACCACCATGTGTGCTTTGGAGGAAAATGTAATCCCCACTTGCTAAAGTTGAGGGTTTGCAGTGATAAGGAGAGGAACCAAACAGAACAGAGGTGGCCAAACTGCAGCTCAGGAGCGCCAGTTTGGCATAGTGGTTAAGTGCGCGGACTCTTATCTGGGAGAACTGGGTTTGATTCCCCACTCCTCCACTTGCACCTGCTGGAATGGCCTTGGGTCAGCCATAGCTCTCGCAGGAGTTGTCTTTGAAAGGGCAGCTGCTGTGAGAGCCCTCTCAGCCTTACCCACCTCACAGGGTGTCTGTTGTGGGGGGAGAAGATATAGGAGATTGTGAGCCGCTCTGAGTCTCTGATTCAGAGAGAAGGGGGGGGTATAAATCTACAGTCTTCTTCTTCTTATGGCCCTTTCGTGCATATTATGTGACTCCCAAAGCCCCTCCCCCCCGATCAGCTGACTTGGAGGAGACATTTGTCTTTTTAAATCACTTCTCCAAGCTAAGCCAGCTGGCAGCTTGGGAAATGCATTTAAATTTAAAGTTGCTTTCTTTCCGCTTCTCTCTCCCTTCATCTATTTGCCTGCCTGCCGTCCTCCCTTTCTTGCGACTTTCAAACATCTGACATTCCTGTTGTGCGGCTCTCAAACATCTGACATGTATTTGATGTGGCGCCTACGTTAAGCAAGTTTGGCCACCCCTGAAATAGAAGGTTCAGAGCCAGAGTGGGGTCATTTAATGATGTAGGCATAGTTTTCTGGGTTAGAGCCTGTCAATTCTGCTTGAGCCAGTGTTACATGACGGGTAGAGAGTGATGGACTCGGAGTAGATTTTGAAAGAATCTCTGCTTAGCCATACGTTGACCTCAGAGGCCTTGAGCAAGCCTGAAGCTTTCAAGCGCACTTTGCCATGCGTAAGATGGAAATATTAATATCATACTTGACAGGGTAGGTCAAGGGAGTTGCTGCAAAGCTCTTTGCATGTTGTTGTTGTTTTTTAAAGTGCTGTAGAGGCTACGGCAGTGCAGCCTTGCAAATGTCCAGAAACCTTATTAACCCACAGAAATCTTCACAGAAATCTTGACAGTAGCAGTGGTGATGCCTGGACTCCGCTAGCCCGATCTCAGAAGCCAGTTTGGTGTAGTGGTTAAGTGTGCGGACTCTTATCTGGGAGAACCGGGTTTGATTCCCCACTCCTCCACTTGCACCTGCTGGAATGGCCTTGGGTCAGCCATAGCTCTCATAGACCTTCTTCCCCTGTAGTGGTTAAGTGTGGGGACTCTTATCTAGGAGAACTGGGTTTGATTCCCCACTCCTCCACTTGCACCTGCTGGAATGGCCTTGGGTCAGCCATAGCTCTCATAGACCTTCTTCCCCTGTAGTGGTTAAGTGTGGGGACTCTTATCTAGGAGAACTGGGTTTGATTCCCCACTCCTCCACTTACAGCTGCTGGAATGGCCTTGGGTCAGCCATAGCTCTCATAGACCTACTTCCCCTGTAGTGGTTAAGTGTGGGGACTCTTAACTGGGAGAACCGGGTTTGATTCCCCACTCCTCCACTTGCAGCTGCTGGAATGGCCTTGGGTCAGCCATAAGCTCTGGCTGGAGTTGTCCTTGAAAGGGCAGCTTCTGGGAAAGCTCTCTCAGCCCCACCTACCACACAGAGTTGTCTTTTGTGTGGGGGGGGGAAGGTAGAGGAGATTGTGACCACTCTGAGACTCTGAGTTTCAGAGCATAGGGCGGGATATAAATCCAAAATCTTCATCTTAAATGGGGTCAGCACCAAGGAAGTGTAGGGTTGTTATGCAGAGGCAGGTAATGGCAAACTGCATCAGAACTCTGCAAGTTTTCAAAACCTGGCAGCGACTTGAGGGCATTTTTCACCAGCAGGGGTGAAAAACACTTAGAGAGTCACAGAAGAGGACTTAAAAGAAGTCATGTTGGGTCAGGCCAATGGCCCATTCACTCCAACACTCCGGGTCACGTAGTGGCCAAAACCTAGGTATCATCAGGTGGCCAAATTCCAGATGCCCATTGCCGCTCCCCAAGCACAAAGAATATAAAGCATCACTGTCCCAGACATAATGTTCCCTCTGTACCTTCTGGGTAATAGCCACTGATGGACCTCTGCTCCATATATTTCTCCAATCCCTTCTTGAAGCTGTTGATGCTTGTAGCCACCACCACTTCCTGGGCAGTGTTTCCTCGAAGCTGAGTTAGCGTGAGCTAGCTCACAGATTTTTAGTATCCAGATCACACATTTTTGTCTTTGTTTAGGAAAAATGGCCCTAGAGCACAATAATGTATGCAGTAGCTCACAACTTATAATGCTAGTAGCTCACAATTTTAATACCAGTAGCACACAAAGTAGAATTTTTGCTCGCAAAACTCTGCAGCTTAGAGGGAACTTTATTCCTGGGCCAGTGATTTCCACATGTGAAGGGCTGTCATTTATAGGAGGGCAAGGAGCTAATCCACTTGGCAGCTGAGGATAGGACCCAAAGCAATGGGCTCAGATTACAAGCAGAGAGGTACCAGCTGAATGTTAGGAAACAAATTTTTACAGACAGAGTAGTTCAGAGGTGGAACCAGCTGCCTAGGAAGGCGGTGAGCGCCCCTTCATTGGCAGTCTTCAGGACGTGGCTGGTTGATTATTTGGCAGAGATGCTTTAGGCTGATCCTTCATGGAGCAGGGGGTTGGACTAGATGGTCTGCATGGCCCTTCCAACTCTATGATTCTATTAATTACTTTTTGGGTGAACCAGTACTTCCTTTTTTTGTGTTCTGAGCCTACAGCCCGTGAGTGCCCGTGAGTTCTTGTAAGAAGGGGATAAAAGTACTTTTTTCCCCCGTTTACTTTCTCTATCACACACATAATTTTGTACACCTTGGAAGAATGTTTGTCCTGCCTTCTCTGTGCTAAAGATCTGATACTCCCTTTTGCTGAAGTGCCAAGAGCTGCAATGCTTGAGCATCACTTTGGGCTCATTTGACACTATTGACAGTATCGGTCTTTCAAAGACAAGATCGCTTGAAGGAAGAGGCCAACTCTCTCTTGGTTTTTTTTGCTCTGAAATGTCTCTCAGACTAGTGAGAGAACAGGGCTCAGAAAGTGTCTTCTCTAGTGCACAGACTTCAGAGGGCTTGCATGAAAACACAAGAAGGCCGCCTTCTTTTACTAAGTCAGACTGTTGGTCTTTCGAGATCAAATTTGCCTAGTTCAGTCTGATCAGCTCAATTTTGGGGGGGGGGGATTTCAATTGCAACACCACTGATCTTGCTGCAGAGGAGGGCTATTGGTGTTCCCCTCTTCTTCCTCTGGCCGTACTCTCCGTTTGACCTTTGCTCAGCCTGTGCCCTCAAATTGAAAGGGGGGGGGGATTGTTATCACCTTCGCTGTGGAGTCTTGTGAGCAAAAATTCTACTTTGTGAGCTACTGGCATTAAAGCTTTGAGCATAAATCCATTTGCTCAGGACCGCTTTTCCTGAGCTAAGGCAAAAAATGAGTGGGCTGGAGGCTAAAAAACTGTTGAGTTAACTCAGCTTAGCTGGTCCCAGGTTGTGAAGGGCTTTTAAAAAGTCTTAACTGTGCATGAAAAGTAATTGATAATAAGTAGAGGTGTCTCAACATTGGTGTAATGTGGATATGCTTATGAGGTCTTTTGCCCTTTGGTCACTGTTCTCACTGCTGGACAGTGCTGGACAGGGGAGAGTTGTCACAAACTTCCAGCCCAAAACTGGAAGTGATGTCACCATGTCTATGCGATGCTCTAAAATCTTCCTAAACTATTGAGTTTTGGAGGATTCTAGAGCATCCCACCAATGTGGCGACGTCATTTGCATCTTTGTGCCGGAAGTGATGTCACACCATTGGTGTGACATCATTCCCCCTGTCCCCTTTCTTCTCCCATTGGTTATTAGCCAATAGCTCTGCTTATTTTGCTCCAGCCAAAAGTCAACTTGCTGCTTTTTTTTTTTTAACAGTGGATATTTCCCTGTTGTCTTTGATGGCAGCCCCATAACTTAACAGTAGTCAAGCTTCAAGATTTCCATAGTAGCACGGATTGATGTCTCCAGGTCATCTGAATTTAGAAGAGGAGACGGCCTTCTTGCCAATCATAGTTGATAGAAGGCCCTTTTTGCAACATGACTCACCTATTTTCCCACCATCCAAATCAGATTAAGCACCACACCTAGAGTCTACTCTGAGTCAGCCAGTGAGAAGCCTTGCCCCATCCCAAGCTGGCACTGCCACCCCTCCCAGTGAGAGCCAGTTTGGTGTAGTGGTTGAGAGCGGCGGACTGTAATCTGGAGCACCGGGTTCAACTCCCTGCTCCTCCACATGCAGCCAGCTGGGTGACCTTGGGTCAGCCACAGTTCTTTCAGAGCTCTCTGAGCCCTTAAAAACAAGTCTAGCTCACCACTTATGGTCCATAACACTAGGAGCTAGATCTCGTGGCTGCTGAACAATCTTTGGATCTCCTGGCTATTCTGTACACAATAGCATGTTGTTGTTATTGGTTTTCCTTCCAGTGCATCAGTGATATAAATAAAACCTCATTCGCTCGCCATCCCTTTAATGCTTCCTTGAAGACCTACTCTTGGTGTAGTGGTTAAGAGCGTGGAGTCTTATCTGGGAGAACTGAGTTTGATTCCCCACTCCTCCACTTGCAGCTGCTGGAATGGCCTTGGGTCAGCCATAGCTGTCGCAGAGTTGTTCTTGAAAGGGCAACTTCTGGGAGAGCTCTCTCAGCCCCACCCACCTCACAGGGTGTCTGTTGTGTAGGAGGAAGATAAAGGCGATTGTAAACCGCTCTGAGATTTGGAGTGGAGGGTGGGATATAAATCCAATATCATCAATCATGGTAATCATTAATCATCATCATCTCCTTCTCCTCCTCCTCCATTGGAGAATTTAACGCTTGAATTGTCTTAAGGCATGACTGAGTCGTTAGATTTCCCCCTACTTAACCAAATTTCTCTTTGGGCTCAGGCCACATACTTGCAAGCAGGGCTGGCACGTGGGAGTAGACCGAGTAGGCGGCTGCCTAGGAGCGCCCCTTTCTCTGCGCCTACCGCTGTCCACCTCCCCTGCCACCGTCTGCCTCCCTGCACCTGCTGCCACCCGCCTCCGCCCGCCACCTCCCCTCGTCCTCTGCCGGCTGCCCCCTGCTTCCTCATGCCCATCTCCCCACACCTGAAGTCGCTTCCCACGGGCCGTGAGCTGTCCGGCCCCTGCTTCAAAGGGGAGGGCCCAGCCAAGTGCTCAAGTGTAGTGTGTGCAGCCCGATGATGTCACTTCCGGTGATGTCATCAGGCCACACGTGTGGCAACGGACTGGGGGGGGCGGGGGAACGGGCCTCGGCCTAGGGGCGCCAGAACCCCTAACGCCAGGCCTGCTTGCGAGACAGACCTCTTGCCATCTTGGTTTCTTCTCCCAGTGGCTTCCAAATAGTTGTGATGATGTCACTTTGCTAAGGGTTGGCTGTGAGAGTTCCTGGTATTTTTCCTTTCTTTTTTGGATTCAGGGATAATTGCCTTGTTTATCTGTCCCTTTGGCTTCTACAAAGCAGAATGTCTGAAGGGAAAAGAATTGCTGCGTTGAAACAACAGATGTCAAAGCACAGCTGACTCCTCTTAAAATTGCTGCGAAGGCCCTTTTTAAGCGTTTGGCTTGTGTCGCACAGGCTGCGTGGTCCCGGAACCAAGCGGACAGAAGATGAACTTTGACAGACCATTGACCAGTTTTCGGTGGAGCGCGAGACACCTGCTTCTCCCAAGGGACTTGTTGGATTCTGATCTGAATCAGCGAGGCAGTTCTTGTTCAACAGTGCATACCCCGGATCACATGGGTTTAGCTACGCCTTCGGAGTTTGCCCTTTGGCTTTGTAAATCGAAGGCATTATCAGTGGACCACGTCATCCTGCAATCCTAAAATCAGCTGCTTCTTGGGATAAAGCAAAGTATGCATATAGGGCCAGATTCCTGATTCACGGGGCTTCTTTTGTAGCTGGAACTCCTTTGCATATTAGGCCACACACCTCTGATGTAGGCAATCCTCCAAGAGCTTACAGTAGGCCCTGTACTAAGAGCTAGGGTTGCCAATCCCCAGGTGGGGACAGGTGATCCCCCAGTTTGAAGGTCCTCCTCTTGCTTCAGGGTCATCAGAAAGTGGGGGTGGGGAGGGGAGGGAAATGTCTGCTGGACATTCCATTATTCCCTACGGAGTCTGATTCCCATAGGGTATAATGGAGAATTGATCTGTGGGTATCTGGAACTCTGGGGGGGCCTGTTTTTTGAGGTAGATGCACCAAATTTGCAGCATAGCATCCAGTGCCTTTCCGTAAGATTTCCTCAAAGTTTCAAAAAGATTGGACAAGGGGGTCCAATTCTATGAGCCCCCAAAGAAGGTGCCCCTATCCTTCATTATTTCCAATGGAGGGAAGGCATTTAAAGATATTGAAGAAGAAGATATTGGATTTATATCCCGCCCTCCACTCCGAAGAGTCTCAGAGCGGCTCACAATCTCCTTTCCCTTCCTCCCCCACAACAGACACCCTGTGAGGTGGGTGGGGCTGGAGAGGGCTCTCACAGCAGCTGCCCTTTCAAGGACAACCTCTGCCAGAGCTATGGCTGACCCAAGGCCATGCCAGCAGGTGCAAGTGGAGGAGTGGGGAATCAAACCCAGTTCTCCCAGATAAGAGTCCGCACACTTAACCACTACACCAAACTGGCTCTCAAGGCTAAAAGGTGTGCAGCCCCTTTAAATGTGATGGCCAGAACTCCCTTTGGGCTTCAATCATGCCTGTCACACCCTTGCTCCTGGCTCCACCCCCAATGTTTCCTGGCTCCACCCCCAAAGCCCCTAGATATGTTTTTGAATTGGACTTGGCAACCCTGCTACGAGCCCTGTAATCTCTTGGAGGATTGGCTACTCCAGGGTTGTGTGGCCTAATATGCAAAGGAGTTCCTGCTACAAAACCCCCTCCTGATAAGTCATACCTTTGTGCCGTGCCCTGCAAGCTGATTCAAGACTGGTTAATTTGAATTGGCTCTTATCCTAGCACATTGCTACCCTTGTGCAAAGGGAGGTTCTGGGGACGAGGCAATAACTTGGTCATGGAAGTTTCTGCAGCGGAGTCTATGAGAGCGTGTCTGCCAGGTGGGAGATCTGCATATTTCCAACCTGACTTCACTGTGGAGGATCAGGAAGCTCAGGGTATTTCCCAGCAGTGAAAGCTGCATGTAATTACCATGCGCGAGTATATAATAATGCAATGAGGTCATTGCGATTGTGGTGCCCCAGTTGCGTTATGCGATAGATCGAGGTCAGGAAGGGAAAGCAGTTCTGTTTCCTTTGGAGAAAGGGTGGAGGGAGGCAGTGTTCCCTCTAAGCTGAGTTAGTGTGAGCTAGCTCACCATTTTTCAGTCTCCAGCTCGCACATTTTTGTCTCAGCTCAGGAAAAATGGCCTTAGAGCAAACTAATTTATGCAGCAGCTCACAACTTTAATGTCAGCAGCTCACAACTTTAATGCCAGTAGCTCACAAAGTTGAATTTTTGCTCACAAGACCCCACAGTTTAGAGGGAACATAGGAAGGAGATGCTGTACGCTGAACCAATTTCCCCTCTAAGTTGTGGAGTCTTGTGAGCAAAAATTATGCTTTTGTGAGCTACTGGCATTAAAGTTGGATCCGAGTGGGCAGCTGTATTGGTCTGAAGCAGCAGAGCAAAGTGGGAGTCAAGTGCGCCTTTAAGACCAACAAAGTTTTATTCAGAATGTAAGGTTTTGTGTGTGCATGCACACGTCTTCAGAAGAGGAATCAGGTACAGTGAGCAGAGCTGCATATAGCTGGTAGGCAGTGGTTTAGAATGCAAAATGGTACAGATTTAAACTTCACTGACAGAATAGTAAAATGAACAAATTGAGCGAACCTTTGATCTGGGTATCATGAGCTGATGTGCTGCTCTGAACCTTTCCTTGCGCTTTGCAAAATCCATAAAGCTTCGGGGCTCCCTCCTCCAAAGGTAGCCAGCCCAAGTAATCCCTGCCCTGGCACTTCTCCTCTTGTGCAGAACCTCCATGTTCAGAGGCAGTCAGCTACTGAATCCCAGTGCCAGGAGGCAACATCAGGGGAAGGCCTCGGCCTCTGTGCCCTGTTGTTGGCCCTCCAGAGGAACGGGCTGGCCACTGAGTGAGACAGGATGCTGGACAAGATGGACCACTGGTCTGATCCAACAGGGCTTATGTTCTTATGAAGGCCTCGGCCTCTTTACCCTGTTGTTGGCTATCCAGAAGAAATGGTCAGCCACTGTGTGAGATAGGATGTTGGACAAGATGGACCACTGGTCTGATCCAGCAGGGCTCTTCTGATGTTCTTATAAAAGTCTTGGCCTCCATGCCCTGTTGTTGGCCCTCCAGAGGAACTGATTGGCCGGTGTGTGAGACAGGAGGCTGGACTAGATGGACCACTGGTCTGATCCAGCAGGGCTCTTCTGATGTTCTTATTAAGGGAAGGCCTCAGCCTTTATGCCTTGTTGTTGCCCCTCCAGAGGAACGGTTGGCCACTGTGTGAGACAGGATGCTGGACTAGATGGACTATTGGTCTGATCCAGCAGAGCTCTTCTCATGTTCTTATGAAGGCCTCTATGCCATTGTTGGCCCTCCAGAGGAACTGGTTGGCCAGTGTGAGAGACAGGATGCTGGACTAGAGGGACCACTGGTCTGATCCAGCAGGGCTCTTCTTATGTAGGCCTTGGCCTCTCTGCCCTGTTGTTGGCTCTCCAGAAGAACTGGTTGGCCACTGTGTGAGATAGGATGCTGGACTAGATGGACCACTGGTCTGATCCAGCAGGGCTTTTCTCATGTTCTTATGAAGGCCTCTATGCCTTTGTTGGCCTTCCAGAGGAACTGGTTGGCCAGTGTATGAGACAGGATGCTGGACTAGATGGACCACTGGTTTGATCCAGCAGGGCTCTTCTTATATAGGCCTTGGCCTCTCTGCCCTGTTGTTGGCTCTCCAGAAGAACTGGTTGGCCACTGTGTGAGATAGGATGCTGGACTAGACGGACCACTGGTCTGATCCAGCAGGGCGCTTCTTAAGTTCTTAAAATGGAGAGCAGCATGTAACCGAGTATGCAGTGCGAAACACCTCTCCGACTTTAATCTAGCTTTGATTGCTCTGCAAGCCAGACGTTTGATCATCACTGCG
Source organism: Heteronotia binoei (assembly GCF_032191835.1). NCBI lineage: Eukaryota > Metazoa > Chordata > Lepidosauria > Squamata > Gekkonidae > Heteronotia > Heteronotia binoei. Next base: position 20,787,046 of record NC_083229.1, on the reverse strand, counting down.
ATGGGACTCTTTATCTCTTTGGCAGCATGCAGGTGCTGCTGAATATTCTGTGGCTAAGAGGACAGGGCAGGATTTTAGAGAAGGCAATTAAATGTGTGTGATGCAACGGGGGCTGACTAATCGAGCATCGTTCCTCCCCACGCCCCTAAAAAAAAAAACGCATCAAGGAGCACAGTGACAGATGGCTGTGCCGGAGGAGCTTAGCACCTGGCTACCGGCGTATCCCGTGTATTCTGCTTATCTTCGCAGGGCGAGAGATTGCGCACACTTGCCATTGCGTCTGCTCCAGACAAGAAGAGGGCAGCTACAGGGAAAGCAGTGAAGCACCTTTTGCCGGTAAACACTTGACAAGCCTGCGTCAGCTCCTGTACTCTTTCCCCCAGTTTCTCAATAACAAGCCGGATGACCTAGCTTTGACAGTATTTCAGAGAGAGACAGTGAGAGAGAGACAGAGAGAGATGTTTTCTTACTTTCTCTCCCCCTCGCTGCTGCTCAGTTTGTTTAGCTCCTCTCAGCTGTGCCACTTTGGAGGTACAAATTTAGCGGTGTATTTTCGGCTGCCGGGACCTCAGATGCCTTCTCCGAGCTGCCTGCTTGCTTTGTCTCTACTCCCGCCCGGCCCCTTCAAGCTGCCTTAATCGACTTTGGCTGTCATCCTGGAGCTGAGCTCTGGGTGCACATGCAAGCTTGGAAAGGCCAACCTGAGAATCTCTGAAAGCTGTAAAACAGAGTTCTGCCTGTGTTAAGGAAGGGAAGCCATCCAAGGGAATTGGTTTAAAAAAAAATAAAAATCATTCGCTGGTTGATTTGAGGGTATATGTGTGTAAAAGGTAAAGGTAGTCCCCTGTGCAAGCACCAGTCGTTTCCGACTCTGGGTATGTGTGTACGTGTGTGCAATGATCGAAGCTGGAATACCAAATTTGATTTTTGTAAAAATGGTTGTATGTTTCTGGGTACTCTCCTCCCAAATGGCAAGCCCACAAAGGCACCGTGCCTTCCACATCCCTGACATGCTCACCCGTGCTCCTAAATCCTGGCCTCTAAGGCAGGGGTGTCGAACTCATTTGTTATGAGGGCCAGATCTGCCATAAGTGAGACCTTGTCGGGTGAGGGCAAGTCAGGTTAGGCTAAGCCATATCGGGCTGGGCCCTGTGTGTACCTACTTAAGATTAGGTAGCAGAGATATACATTTTATAAAGAACACAGACAAACACACACATATATTTTTCTAAAAAACCTTAAAACATTAGCACTTAAAGATGCTTTCTTCTTATTTCCTGGGCAAAGGAAGCTCTGGCTCTTTCCTTCCTTCCCAAGGGGACTGGAGGGGAGGAGCTTCCGCCAGTAGAAGGAAGAGAGGCTTGGCTTTTTAGCTCTGCTGTGCAATTGAGAGAGCCTGGCAAAAGAAGCTCTGCCTTCCCCCTTTCCTCCCCAAGGGAGGAGCCTCAGCCAATGGAGAAAATAGAGGTTTTGCTCTGTAGCTCCTGTGCGATTGAGCAAGCCTTGCATAGCAGGCTGTGATGCAGAAGGAAGCAAGAGAGAAGGAGAAGGAAGCAGATGACAGCCAGTTGCTCGGGGGCCTGATAGGAGCCCTCCAGGGACCTAATTCGGCCCTTGAACTGCATGTTTGACACTCCTGCTCTAAGAAAAGCTCAATGCCCTGAGTTTTGTTCAGGAGGTAAAATAAGTACCCCGCCCCTTAAGCTTATCAGAGTGTTGTGTGCGCACTAGCCTTCTGCTTTCTAGGAAGCCTGCAATTACTTCAGGATATGACACACTTCAAGTCCAGCATTTGTGTGTGTGTTATGTACTGTCAAGTAACTTCCAGCATACATCGACCCTTTAAACTAATGGGAGGGAAGGTGGCATGATATAGTCAGACCTCGAAAGCTAAGCAGGGTCAGCCCTGGTTAGTACTTGGACGGGAGACCACCAAGGAAGGCTCTGCAGAGGCAAACCACTTCTGCTTCTCACTTGCCTTGAAAGCCCCTTGCAGGGGGGGGGGGGGTTCGCCATAAATTGGCTGCGACTTGACAGCACTTTTCACACACACAAACACCAATTAGTGGCCTGCAGAAGATATTATAGTTAAGACCTTGCTTAGGTCTTGTCATGAGAGCCAGTTTGGTGTAGTGGTTAAGTGTGCGGACTCTTTAGGGTGGGATATACATCCAGCTGCTGCTCCTTCCTGCCTCCCTCTCTCCTCCTCCTTCTTGCCAGTGTTTAGGTTCTGTCCATCACGTATTTGTCCTGCCCACACAGCCCAGGAATGGCACCCGTGGTTCTCCCCTCCTCTGTTTTGTCTTCACAACAGTGCTGTGAGGTAGGTTAGGCTGCCTCAGGACCCAGCCATTAAGCCTTAGGGCTGTGGAAGTTCGAACCCAGGACTCCCCGCTCCTAGACCAACACTTTGTCTACAGTGCTCACCTGGCTTGTTGCATGGAGGGGATCTTTTCAGGTCTCTTTCCGGGGGGGGGGGGGAGTCCCTTGTAATTTCGATCCCCTTGTGAGTCAAGCAAACTTAGCAAGGCTTGAGTGTCTTTTTTTATATGTGGATGTAAAAATGTGCAGTAAAACGTTTCTCATAGTTACTATGCGTAATGTCCCGTGTGGGACAAAAAACCAAGGGCTGTTCGGGTTCTAGAGTTACTAATTGCTTACCGTAAGAATCTCCTCATCCGTTTGGATCACTTCCAGGAGGTTTGCTGTCTTCCCTTCAGGAATTAGCTGTTATCGCCGCCGTGTCAGTTGCATTCTTCTCTCCGGCCACGATGTTTGGGAAATTTTAGTCTCCCCGGGAATTGGAATGTTCTTTTAGTGCTGATAGTAAGGCGCTGGTTTTATGTAACGCCGTTTGTTCTTTCCAGCCGGCGTTGCCAAGAGCAAAAGCAGCACTGAATAAGCTGGATGTCATGGGCTAACCAGGCAGCGGACGTCAGCTTGGCCCTTGGACTGCAAGGGACTTACTGATTTACTGCACTTTTACCTTGTCCGTCTTTTAGGGGGCTCAGGCTGGCACATGTGGGTCTCCTGTCTTCCACAGTCTCCTCATAATAACCCCGTGAAGTAAATTCGTCTGAGAGTGGTTAGCCTGAGGAAGCCCAGTCCGTTTCATGGCAGGTGGGGATTTGAATTAGGGTCTCCTCTGTCCTGGGCCAAGACTCTTAAGATTTGAATCTCCATTTCAGAGGTACTTAGCCTACATCAGGGGAAAGCCTCAGTCTCGGTGCCTTGTTGTTGGCCCTCCAGAGGAACTGGTTGGCCACTGTATGAGGCAGGAGGCTGGACCAGATGGACCACTGGTCTGACCCAGTAGGGCTCCTCTTATGTTCTAATGAAGGCCTCAGCCTCTATGTCCTGTTGTTGGCCCTCCAGAGGAACTGGTTGGCCACTGCGTGAGACATAATGCTGGACTAGATGGACCACTGGTCTGATCCAGCAGGGTTCTCCTTATGTTCTTATGAAAGCCTCGGCCTCTATGCCCTGTTGTTGGCCCTCCAGAGGAACTGATTGCCGATTGTGTGAGACAGAATGCTGGACTAGATGGACCACTGGCCTGATTCAGCAGGACTCTTTTGTGTTCTAATGAAGGCCTCAGCCTCTATGCCCTGTTGTTGGCCCTCCAGAGGAGCAGGTTGGCCACTGCATGAGACAGGATGCTGGACTAGATGGACTATTGGTCTGATCCAGCAGGGCTCTCCTTATGTTCTAATGAAGACCTCATCCTCTATGCCCTGGACTAGATGGACTATTGGTCTGATCCAGCAGGGCTCTTCTGATGTTCTTACTTAGGTGTGCATTCTTTTTGCATAGGTAGGCTTGGTTTTTCAGTAGGCAAGGGCAACAAAGAGCATTGAAGGCTGTGCAGGAAAGGTGAGTTTTGAAGAAAGTGGGTGTGGTCACCACACAGGCACTCTGAGAGATGCTACCAGGGAGCAAGAAAGAGGGAGAGCCTATTTAGGGTTTGAAGCATCTTCAGCTAAGACTGGTGAAGTTTGAGGAGTGAAGATGCGTGAGGCTGGTGGAGCTTGAAGGATAAGAGAGCAAGGAGATGGGAGGGACAAGCCACGATGGAGGACTTTGAAGGCATGGAAGGCGTGTTTTTTCTGGATCAGAACCTAAGAGCTTCATCACACAGCCAGAATTGGTGGGGAAAGAGATGTTCGTAAGATGCATAGGCAACACTTGCTGAAATCTCAGTAGTCTTTATACCTCCTTGAACCTGCCCTGTGAGTAGCATAAGCAGAAGAAATTATGCAAAATAAAGGGGGTAGTTCGCCTGGTTACAAAAAACTGAACTTTTCCTTGGCACATAATTTGGGATTGTCAAGGTACAGAACAGGTGTGGCCAAACTTGCTTAACGCAGAATAAACATCTCATGTTTGGGAGCTGCAAGACATGAATGTCAGATGTTTGAGAACTGCAAGGAAGGCAGGCAGGCAAGCAAATAGATGGGGGGGGGGGAGGGAGAAGTGGAAAGAAAGCAACTTTGACTTTATAGGAATTCTCCAAGCTGCTGGCTTGGCTTGGATTGGACGAGTGATTTAAAGAGACAAATGCCTTCTCCAAGGCAGCCGACAGGGTGGTGGGGGCTTTAAGAGTCGCACAAGATTTGTGAAAGAGCCACATGTGGCTCCTGAGCCGCAGTTTGGCCACCCCTGGTGTAGTGGTTAAGTGTGCGGACTCTTACCAGGGAGAACCTGGTTTGATTCCCTACTCTTCCACTTGCAGCTGCTGGAATGGCCTTGGGTCAGCCATAGCTCTCGCAGAGCTGTCCTTGAAAGGGCAGCTTCTGTGAGAACTCTCTCAGCCCCACCCACATCACGGGGTGTCTGTTGTGGAGGAGGAAGATAAAGGAGATTGTGACCACTCTGAAACTCTGAGGTTCAGAGCAGAGGGTGGGATATAAATCCAATATCTTCTTCTTCTTATCTGGGTAATGCAGCACCATCTATAGGTTTCTTCTGTACATAAGGTTTATTTCTGTGCACTTTCCTTTCCTCCCCCTGCCCACTTTAGAGAGGATCCATGAACTTGGGTGGTGCAGAATCAAGCAAACTCGGCCTCTCCACATTCTGCTCCCGAGCCACAGTTTGGCCACCCCTGGTACAGAATCTTCCATTTCTGAGAATTTAGAGCCCTGCTCCATCTCTGCACTGAGCGTCTTTGGTTAGCGTGGGGATCAGACAGACCACCACCTGTTTTCAGAAAGACGTACAAACGTCCGGCCTAGGGGTATCCTAGGAGCAGCTGCCTTTGCATAGTGTTGTTTGCGTGGCTCTTGTGACAGTCACCAAACCACAACGACTCCATCTCCCCTCTGCCTGTTCACAATACTGTGTGTGTGTTTTAAGTAATTTAAAAAGGACATTGTGGAACACATTGCCTAGATTTGCAGTTGGCTGTGCTTTTCTGCAGAGGATGGGGTGGAATTGCTGCCCTGCAACTGTGAAAACATCTTGGTTTCTTTCTGGTCTGCATCCTTATTCCACTTCTATTCTTACTATTCTTATTTCATTTATACCCACCTTTCTTCCTAGCATGGGCTCAAGGCGGCTTATTCTCTACTCTGTTTGACCCTCACAACAACCCTGTGAGGTAGGTTAGGCTAATGGCTTTTTTTTTTGTAGCAGGTACTCCTTTGCATATTAGGCCACACACTGCTGATGTGGCCAGTCTTTCTGGAGCTTACAGCAGGCCCTGTACTAAGAGCCCCGTAAGCTCTTGGAGGATTGGCTACATCAGGGGTGTGTGGCCTAATATGCAAAGGAGTTAAGAACATGTTGGATTAGGCCAATGGCCCATCCAGCCCAACACTCTGTGTCACACAGTGGCCAAAAAACCAGGTGCCATCAGGAGGTCCATCAATGGGGCCAGGACACTAGAAGCCCTCCCACTGTGCCCCCCACACCCAAGCACTAAGTAAGCCGCCCTGAGCCACCTGGTGGGAAGGGCGGGATATAAATCACAAATAAACTAAACTAAACAAACTAAAACACAGAGCAGCACTGCCCCAGACAGAGAGTTCCATCAATATGCTGTGGCTAATAGCTCCATATGTTTATCCAATCCCCTCTTGAAGCTGGCTATGCTTGTAGCCACCACCACCTCCTGTGGCAGTGAATGGCATGTGTTAATCCCCCTTTGGGTGAAGAAGTACTTCCTTTTATCCACTCTAACCCGTTTCTGCTACAAGAAAAGCCTTGGCTAAGGGTAGGTGTCTCAGACCTAAAGTCGCCCTGCAGGCTTCCATGACAGAGCGAGGATTTTAACCTGGATCTCCCAGATGTTCGTCCAGTGCTGTAGTCATTATTCTGCAGTGGCTTTTCCTCCAGAGAGCTCAGAGTGACAACATACGCTGCTGTTCCTTTGCTCCTCCCTCGCTTTCATAGTAAGATGAGAAAAAGCAATTGGTTCAAAGGGCTTTTTTGGTAGCAGGAACTCCTATGCATATCAGGCTACACCCCCCTGATGCAGCCAATCCTTCAAGAGCTTACAGGACTCTTCTTACAGGGCCTACTGTAAGCTCTTGGAGGACTGGCTACATCAGGGGTGTGTGGCCTAATATACAAAGGAGTTCCTGCTACAGGAAAGGCCCGGGCTCAAAGTCACCCAGTGATTTGTGACAGTGTTAGGGCGTTTGAACCCCCTCAGCCCTAGTTTGATACTCAGCTTTTAACACCATTCTGGCTTTCAGCTGTCTGATCTTTACAGAAAGCGAGGTTGATTGGGTTATTTACCTCTCCTGTTTTGAATCTTCTGAAGCAAGCTCTTGCCAGATATTTGTAGGCAGCCCTCCAGAAGGGATGTGTTCCTCCCCGTTTTATTTTGAGACTCTTTCCAGAAATAGTGAGAGTTATTGTTAACATGAAAGGAACGGGGATCCCAGTAGATTTTCAAATGCCTCTTAAAGAGACATTTGCAAAAGGATTCTACGCAGGAGGGGAGGAATTAAGCCTTGACGTGAAGGGTGCCTTAATGGTGTAAGGCAATTGATTTAGATGCTCACAGCTCTGTGCAAAGGAGCCATTCCAGTTGCCAATTTCAGCCGCTGCCTCAAAATTCTTCACGAGGAAATCAGCGTGTTTCCTTTGCCGGGCTGCTGCATATCTCTTTGATTCCAGGCCTCCTTGCAAAAGGCGGGGGCATCCAGAGTTCAAACCCAGATTTTGCAAGCAAGAACATGCTTCGGATTTGGTCGCATGAATCTGGAAGCGCAAATTCAGAAAGCCGGCCGAAGTCCCTGCAAATTCAGCCTCGTGGACACGACCACCCAAGTGGCATGCCTTGTTTGACCCTGCCAGATTGCACAAGCAAGCACAAACCTTTATTGGCATATAAAGGTAAAGGTAGTCCCCTGTGCAAGCACCAGTGATTTCCGACTTTGGGGTGACGTTGCTTTCACAACGTTTTCACGGCAGACTTTTTACGGGGTGGCTTGCCATTGCCTTCCCCAGTCCTCTACGCTTTCCTGCCAGCTAGCTGGGTACTCATTTTACCAATCTTGGAAGGATGGAAGGCTGAGTCAACCTCGAGCCGGCTACCTGAAAACCCAGCTTCCACCCATGGATTGAACTCAGGTCGTGAGCAGAGCTTAGGACTGCAGTACTGCAGCTTTAACACTCTGTGCCATGGGGCTCTTAAGGTGGAAGGAAAGGAAAGGTCCCCTGTGCGAGCACTAGTCGTTTCCAACTCTGGGGTGACGTTGCTTTCACAACGTTTTCACGGCAGACTTTTTGCGGGGTGGTTTGCCATTGCCTTCCCCAGTCATCTACACTTTCCCCCCAGCAAGCTGGGGACTCATTTTACTGACCTCGGAAGGATGGAAGGAAGGCTGAGTTGACCTGGAGCCGGCTACCTGAACCAGCTTCCGCTGGGATTGAACTCAGGTCATGAGCAGAGGGCTCCGACTGCAGTACTGCAGCTTTACCACTCTGCAGCACGGGGTTCTCTTATTGGCATATATCAGATTATAAATAAGGCAAAAAAGAAATAAATAACAAAATACACCAGTCATATACAGCTGTACATTGGACAATCGATCCTTGATGACCAGACTCAAGAATAAAGCAACCTTTTCGGTTACTTCAGATGATGGCATACCTTTGCAGCCTCTGAGCATCTTGTCATATTGAGCAGAATTGGGTCTAGAAACGTAAGGTGTATAGTATCGTAATGGGAGCAGTAAAGGAGAATGTGAGACAACTAATCAACTTGTTTTAAGTTGCATGTACAAAGTCTTAATGAGAGTGGGATTTTTTAAGTATCTACCATAGGTAACTGCTGATGGGATAGTATTGCAATCTGGCAAGGGTAAATGCTCTGTGTAATTGTGGGACATGGAGAGTTGATAGATAAGAAGGCAGATGACCAATAATTGGGAAATCCCAAAATTCAAAGGGGAGCAAGATGTATTTGCAGCACTGTTTAGTTTTTGCAATTCTATATCTAAGATTCTACGTTTCATTAGATAATATGCATTTGTAAAAGGGAGCATGTAGAGAGAATCCATAGTTAAACCTAAGGTGAGTATTTTCTTCTCTATGCAAGCAATCCATTTGCCAGATTGCATTACTTGTTTGCGCCACAGAACAAAAGCTTCCCTGCCTGGTTCCGAACCCAGGAGGCTAGGCTCGTGGCACGTCTGATGTGGCTGTGTGTTCATGCACATGTAGGGCGTATGTGTAGGGTTGCCAAGCCCAATCCAAGAAATATCTGGGGACTTTGGGGGTGGAGCCAGGAGACATGGGGGTGGAGCCAGGAGGAAGAGTGTGACAAGCACAATTAAACTCCAAAGGGAGTACTGGCCATCTCATTTAAAGGGACCACACACACATTTTAAATGCCTCCCCCTCCCCTCCATTGGAAATAATGAAGGATAGGGGCACCTCCTTTTGGGGCCCATAGAATTGGACACCCTGGTACAATGGTTTTGAAACTTGGAGTGTAGTTTGAGGAGACGCATCGAATGCTATGCTGCAAATTTGATGCCTCTACCTAAAAAAAATAGCCCCCCTCCCGCAGCCCCAGATACCCGTGGATCAATTCTCCATTATACCCTATGGGAATCGGTCTCCATAGAGAATAATGGAGTACCTAGGAGACATTCTCCCCCACCACTTTCTGATGATGCTGAAGCGGAGGGACGGCCTCCGAACTGGGGGGTCCCTTGCCCCCACTTGGGGATTGGCAGCCCTACGTATGTGTTTGAGCACATCTGATTTTTCATCACAAGCAGGGTTGCAATTCTAGCAGGAGCTCCTTTGCATATTAGGCCGCACCCCCTGATGTAGCCAATCCTCCAAGAGCTTACAAGGCTCTTTTTTGTAAGCTCTTGAAGGATTGGCTACAATGGGGGGATGTGGCCTAATATGCAAAGGAGCTCCTGCTAGAATTCCACCCCTGACCACAAGTATTGTGCATCCGTGAGGCAAAGTGTTTCCCTCCCGATGCTATTTTGCACCAGACGTTTGCATTCTTTAATCTCTTGCTGTTCTGGAGGAAAATGAGTAGGGAGCTAGGATTTCATTCTTTAAAAGTCCCCAGTTTTCCATTAAAAATGGGATCCACTTGGGTTCTCAGGTGTTGCTTCTGAGTCTCCCTTGAAGCCTTCCAGGAATTGTCTTGTCTTGACTTTCCGATATTTGAGATGCCCAAGTTCAGTCGTGTTTGTTTTGTAACTGATCGCATCTCCCTCCCTTCCCTTACTCATCACCATTCTGCTCTGATCGCTCACTTCATCTTATTAACAGGACCAGGTCAGTGTTTTCAGGGCATCCCCGCCAGAGACCTGCCCGGCCTTCAGCGCTCATTCCAAATGTACGCTCGCTTTAAAGGCAGACACAGCCGCTCTGGTTGGAAATACCCAACAGCTAGAAAGCCACCTCCTTTCCTGGCCTACAGCAGTGCCCTGGCACTGCCCACTGTTTACATTTGCATACATTTGCTTATTTCAGATTTTTTTTTTAGTAGTGCACCCTGCTTTTGTTGAGCACACAGAGTTGCCATATACCGAGTCAGTATACCAGAGTATACCCCATGGCGCAGAGTGGAAGAGCTGCAGTACTGCAGTCGGAGCCCTCTGCTCACAACCTGAGTTCGATCCCCGTGGAAGCTGGGTTCAGGTAGCTGGCTCAAGGTTAACTCATCCTTTCATCCTTCCAAGGTTGGTAAAATGAGTACCCAGCTTGCTGGGGGGGAAGTGTGGATGACTGGGGAAGGCAATGGCAAACCACTCTGTAAAATGTCTGCCATGAAAATGTCGTGATGCAATGTCACCCCAGAATCGGAAGTGACTGGTGCTTGCACAGGGGACCTTTCCTTTCCTTTCCTTTCCTTTACAAACAGGCAACAAAGAAGAAGAGAATCTGGTTGCATTTTGATTGCCTTAACAGCAACAAATGCAAATCTTCACCACAGACTCATGCCATCTTCAATAGCCTTCTGCCCAGGGAACTCTGGGAACTGAAGATGAATGTGTGAACATTTGCTTGAGGATGGATGTCAAATGGATGTTATCTGCACAAGTCCCATGATTCAGTGGGGTAAGCCAAGAGGGTTAAAGTAGCCTAACAGGTGGTGCTTGCACAGGGGGATGCCTTTACCTTTTTATACCAGAGACAAGAGGAAACCGTGTAACTAAGAAAGAACAAGCACAAATGCTCATGGCCACAGTAGCCGTAAGTATAAGAATATATTGAAAAGTATATATTCAAGAGCAATATGTGAAAGTCTAATAATATTTGCAATGGGTAACCATTCAAATCCCATACAGTGTTTACATACAGAAATTCCTTGCAGACTTGTGCTTCTGACTGCTTGTATTTTTTTCTAAGTCTGGAAGGAATTTCTGTATGCAAATATTGTATGAGATTTATGAACATATGAAGCTGCCTTATACTGAATCAGTCCCTCGGTCCATCACAGTCAGTATGGTCCACTCAGACTGACAGCGGCTCTCCGGGGTCTCAAGCTGAGGTTTTTCACGCCTATTTGCCTGGGCCCTTTATAGTTGGAGATGCCAGGGATTGGACCTGGGACCTTCTGCTTACGAAGCAGCTGCTCTACCTGTGAGCCACCATCCCTCTCCTGAATTGTTACCCTCAATTATTGAAAAGATTATTAGACTTTCACATATTGCTCTTGATTACCGTATTTGCCGGCGTATAAGACGACTGGGCGTATAAGACGACCCCCCAACATTTCCACTCAAAATATAGAGTTTGTTATATACTCGCCGTATAAGACTACCCCCTCTTCCGCACACCTTCCACACATTAGTGCCATTACAGTACCTGTCATTGTCACCATTGTACGGCGGCAGTGCGACCGCAGCGCCTCCGGCCCGCCCCTGCATCTCCCTGTGACCGGCACTAGTGCGCAAGTGCACATGTGCGAGCCCTGCGTAGACAAGGGGCGGGCCGGAGCGCCGCTGCTTCCTGCCGAGCAGAACGGGCCGGTCATGCCGAAAAGGCTGGCACCCCTGTCTCGCTGCTGATGCTTGCCGCAGCCATGCTGATGACTCGCCGCGGCCGCGCTGGATACTGCGCGATACTGGATGGTATGTAGAATGAGGTGGGCAGGCATCGGGAGGCCACTATGGGCACCGGGCGAGCATCGGAAGGCCACTATGGGCAGCTATGTCTATCCCAACTGAAGTGCACCCAGCGTATAAGACGACCCCCCCCCCCCACTTGGAGGCATGTTTTTCAGGGCAAAAAAGTAGTCTTATACGCCAGCAAATACTGTATATATTTTTCAATATATTCTAATATTTACATATACCAAGTCTGTTCATCAAGGTCAGTATTGTCTGCTTTTGATGGGATTGGACTCTTCAGCAGTAGTTCCCTGTTACCTGCAATCGGATCCTTCGTCAGAAGTGCCAGAGGTTGAACCATGGGCCATCTGCGTACAAAGCAGATCCTCTTCCACTGAGCGTACAGAAGGGCTTTTTCTGTAGCAGGAACTCCTTTGCATATTTAGGCCAGGCACCCCGATGTAGCCAATCCTCCTGTACGAAGAGCCCTGTAAGCCCTTGGAGGATTGGCTGCATCAGGGACGTGTAGCCTAATAGGCAAAGGAGTTTTTGCTACAAAAAAAGCCCTGGCGTGCAGCCCCACCCCTCTATTGTGGGGTCAACGATCTCTTCTTGTCCCTCTCGTCAAGAAAGACTGACTTAACATTTAACACTGCGAATAACTAAATTAAAGGAGGACAGGGCTATCATTGGCTACTAGTCAAGACGGATGCCTGATCCCTCCAGTAGCAGAGGCAGTCTGCCTGTTTCTATCAGACGTTGGGGAGGATGGGCGGGGGGATGCTGTCACAGTCTTCCTGCTTGTGGGCTTCCTAAGGGCAGCTGGTTGGCAGCTGTGTGAACCAAATGTTGGACTTGATGGGCCTTTGACCTGATCCAGCACAGTTCTTCTTATGTTCTTAATCCGAAGAAGAAGACAGCAGATTTATACCCCGCCCTTCTCTCTGAATCAGAGTCTCAGAGTGGCTTACAATCTCCTTTTTCTCCTTCCCCCACAACAGACACCCTGTGAGGTAGGTGGGGCTGAGAGAGCTCACCCAGAAGCTGCCCTTTCAAGGACAACTCTTGCGAGACCTATGGCTGACCCAAGGCCATTCCAGCAGTTGGATGTTGAGGAGTGGGGAATCAAGCCCGGTTTTCCCAGATAAGAGTCCGTGCACTTAACCACTACACCAAACTGGTGGCCATCAATTCCTTATTTGTTGGTTCTCCAGGGCAACTTGTTGGCCCCTGTGTGAAAAATGATGCTGGACTTGATGGACCGCCAGTCTGATCCAGCAGGGTTCTTCCTTTGTAATGTTCTTATTTACAGGGCTTTTTTTGTAGCAGGAACTTCTTTGCATATATGCTACACCCGCTTGATGTAACCAGCCCCCCGAGAGCTTATAGTAGGCCATGTAATAAGAGAGCCCTGTAAGCTCTCGGCGGATTGGCTACATTAGGGGGTGTAGCCTAATATGCAAAGAAGATCTGCTACCAAAAAAAAAAAAAAAAGCCCTATTCTTATATTTTTATGTTCATAGCTGGTTTCATCGCCAAACTGCTGGTAAGGTGAGGAATTATGTTCTAACGTGAAACCCAGATCTGCCCTCCTGTACCTTAAGCCAGTTTGGTGTAGTGGTGAAGTGCACGGACTCTTATCTGGGAGATCCGGGTTTGATTCCCCAATCCTCCACTTGCAGCTGCTGTCATGGCCTTGGGTTAGCCATAGTTCTAGCAGAGGTTGTCCTTGAAAGGGCAGCTGCTGTGAGAGCCCTCTCCAGCCCCACCCACCTCACAGGGTGTCTGTTGTGGGGGGGAGGAAGGTAAAGGAGATTGTGAGCCGCTCTGAGACTCTTCGGAGTGGAGGGCGAGATATAAATCCAATATCTTCATCTACCTCACAGGGTATCTGTTGTGGGGGAGGAAGGTAAAGGAGATTGTGAGCCGCTCTGAGACTCTTCGGAGTGGAGGGCGAGATATAAATCCAATATCTTCATCTACCGCACAGGGTGTCTGTTGTGGGGGAGGAAGGTAAAGGAGATTGTGAGCCTCTCTGAGACTCTTCGGAGTGGAGGACGGGATATAAATCCAATATCTTCATCTACCTCACAGGGTGTCTGTTGTGGGGGAGGAAGGTAAAGGAGATTGTGAGCCGCTCTGAGACTCTTCGGAGTGGAGGGCGGGATATAAATCCAATATCTTCATCTACCTCACAGGGTGTCTGTTGTGGGGGAGGAAGGTAAAGGAGATTGTGAGCCTCTCTGAGACTCTTTGGAGTGGAGAGCGGGATATAAATCCAATATCTTCATCTACCTCACAGGGTGTCTGTTGTGGGGGAGGAAGGTAAAGGAGATTGTGAGCTGCTCTGAGACTCTTCAGAGTGGAGGGCGGGATATACATCCAATATCCATCTTCTTCTTCTTAAGCCCATCAGAAGTGCTCTTGCCGCCTGGAACAGTGGGGAAACCGGTTTTTGTCCTCTTTTACATGGCAGGCCTTTGGTTTTTTGAAAAATACGATTGTCTCTCTCTGGGCTGACCATTTAAGAAGAACTGGTTGGCCACAGTGTGAGAGAAGATGCTGGACCAGATGGACCACTGATCTGATTCAGCAGGACTCTTCTTACATTCTCCTTTTTGTGTGAACGCCCAATGTCAAATTGCGCTTGTCTGAACCGTTTGCTTTTTAAGAGGCCGGCAGTTTGGGGAAAGTGGTTATTTGCGGAACCGGCAAGCTTCCTAGATGGCCAACAAGAGCAGTGCAGGAGTTCGCCGAAAGCACTCCAGGACTTTATTACAGCAATATATTGCTCTCCTGGTCTTGGGTTTACTGCAAGAAGAGCCTTGTTGCCGTTCGTCACCTTTTTAAAAGGAGCCGGTTGGGATATAGAAGCGTCCATGGCTTAGCTGCGGAGGAAATGGGTCAGCGACGGTGTCATTTTTTTTTGTTTTTTTGGTTCGCTTCCTTGCAGCTAATTAAATGCATCGCTACTGGGTAAGCCCTAGCGATGAGAAACGTCATTGGGGCTCGGGGAAAGAAGGTGCGTGTGTTGGGAGGGGGGGCAGAAACCGATGAGCTGTTTTTTTTCCTAAACGAGCAGGCAGTGCCAGTCGCCGGCTGGCTTGCATCTTAATAGGGGCGTTTCTTTCTCTTTTTTTTCCTCTTTTGCATTCTCCCTCCTGAAGTGGCCCGTAATGCCATCTGTGCAATTAAATTAATTTAGCAGGGGGATTTCCACTGGCAGCAGCAGCTTAGGCGGCTCTGCGCTGGCCAGCCCCGCTTGCGACAGCCCTTGTCTATGCTGGAGCTGGAAGAAATGGCTTTGTGTAATTAGCTGATTCGGCAACAGTCGTATTGAGCAGTCAGCAGGATGGGACGGCGCTTGCTTGTCTATGTCCTTTGGGGATTACGTGTGAGCTGGTATTGGAAGCCCCCCCCCCCCATACCCTCCACTGCAAGGACCCCAGAATCAGGATCAGACATAATAACATTTCTGGAAATTTTTCAGGGGGAAAAATACATGTGACAGATTTTGTGCGAAAGGGGAGAACTGGAATATGTGCAATACGAACTGCCCTGGTAGAGAAAGAGCAAGTGTCCAGTAGGACCTTAAGGAAAAGAAAGGTCCCCTGTGCAAGCACCAGTCGTTTTTGACTCTGGGGTGATGTTGCTTTCACGTTTTCACGGCAGACTTTTTTTTTTAACGAGTGGTTTGCCATTGCCTTCCCAGTCCTCTACACTTTCCCCCCAGCAAGCTGGGTACTCATTTTACCCACCTCAGAAGGATGGAAGGCTGAGTCAACCTGGAGCTAGCTACCTGAAAACCCAGCTTCCACCGGGGATCAAATTCAGGTCGTGAGCAGAGCTTAGAACTGCAGTACTGCAGCTTTAACACTCTGCACCACGGGGCTTAAAGTCTCACAAAAATTAGTGGCGGGGGATGAGCTTTTGTGAATCACGGCTCATGAAAGCTCATACCTTGCCACAAATGTTGTTAGCCTTTAAGGCAGTGGCGCTCAACCTTTTTGGCACCAGGGGCTGGTTTTGTGGAAGACAGTTTTTCCAAGGACCGGTGTGTGTGTGGAAGTGGCGCTGGGGTTTTTGCCGCCCCGGGCTGCCCCCCATCCGCACCCCATCCCTGACCCCCATGGAGGTCTTTAAATGGGGGGGAAGAGTCTGGGGCTGTTTTTGCCGCCTCCTCACTAGGTGGCCAGACCCAGAAGGCCATTCTGCCTTTCCCTCCCATTTAACAGGAAGCAGAGAGTGAGTATAAATGGGCAGTCTTCGCAGTGGAGGATGGTAAGCAGTGGAGTGCCGCAGGGCTCAGTACTGGTTCCCATGCTCTTTAACTTGTTCATAAATGATTTGGAGTTGGGAGTAAGCAGTGAAGTGGCCAAGTTTGCAGACGACACTAAATTGTTCAGGGTGGTGAGAATCGGAGAGGATTGTGAGGCACTCCAAAGGGATCTGTTGAGGCTGGGTGAGTGGGCGTCAACGTGGCAGATGAGGTTCAATGTGGCCAAGTGCAAAGTAATGCACATTGGGGCCAAAAATCCCAGCTACAAATACAAGTCGATGGGGTGTGAACTGGCAGAGACTGACCAAGAGAGAGATCTTGGGGTCGTGATGGATAACTCATTGAAAATGTCAAGACAGTGTGCGTTTGCAATAAAAAAAGGCCAACGCCATGCTGGGAATTATTAGGAAGGGAATTGAAAACAAATCAACCAGTATCATAATGCCCCTGTATAAATAGATGGTGCGGTCTCATTTGGAATACTGTGTACAATTCTGGTCACCGCACCTCAAAAAGGGTATTATAGTTTTTGAAAAAGTCCAGAAAAGGGCAACTAGAATGATTAAAGGTTTGGAACATTTTCCCTATGAAGAAAGGTTGAAACGCTTGGGGCTCTTTAGCTTGGAGAAATGTCAACTGCGGGGTGACATGATAGAGGTTTACAAGATAATGCATGGGATGGAGAAAGTAGAGAAAGAAGTACTTTTCTCCCTTTCTCACAATACAAGAACTCGTGGGCATTCGATGAAATTGCTGAGCAGTCGGGTTAAAACAGATAAAAGGAAGAACTTCACTCAAAGGGTGATTAACATGTGGAATTCACTGCCACAGGAGATGGTGGCGTCTACAAGCATAGGCAGCTTCAAGAAGGGGTTAGATAAAAATATGGAGCAGAGGTTCATCAGTGGCTATTAGCCACAGTGTGTATGTATAATTTTTTTGGCCACTGTGTGACACAAAGTGTTGGACTGGATGGGCCATTGGCCTGATCCAACATGGCTTCTCTTATGTTTTTACGTTCTTAATGACCCCCGCTGATTAGCTGATTGGCTGGGGTCTATAAATGAGGGATAGGCTAAGGTCGCAGCAGCGTTGCCCCTTCTGCTAGCCTGGGACCAGGGCGGACAAAAGAGGCGACGGGGCTTTTCTGCCTCGATTTGAGGCTGCCTCCCTGTCTCGTAATGAGGCCATACTGCCTCTTTCATCCGCCTGGGTCCTGGGCAGGCTGGGGCGGTGTGGCGCCTTTGCCTCACTCCGCAGCCCCGTTGCTACCAGGCCACGGACCGGTACTGGTCCGCGGCCTGGTGGTTGGGGACTCCTGCTTTAAGGTGCTACTGGACTCTTGCTTTTCTTTGCTGCTGCAGACAGACATAGCTACCCATCTTGACTGTCCTATCAAACCTAAACTAATTTATTGCTTTGCCAACATAAAATGCACCGTTTACAACTTCCTTAGCATATAAAATGGCAATGTATGACATGTTTACGGAATGTGAAAGTTATAAATGCCCTAGTTCTGTGTGAGCAAAGTTGCAAATGTTCCCAATACGTGGGAGAAAACGGCAAGCTGATGTGCCTTGCACTACGTTTGCACATCTACCTTAATTTTTGCTGTCTGGTTAGACAGCTCCAGGATGTTTTTGCAGGAGGAATACAGTTCTGGCTGGTTTGGCATGAGGGGGTGTGACCTAATATGTAAATGAGTTCCTGCTGGGCCTTTTCTACGTAAACCCCCAGTGTGAAACAATGGTGATGTCAGAGGGTGTGGCCCTATATGCAAATGAGTCCCTGCTGGGCCTCCTACATAAATGCCCTGTATGAAACAGTGGTTGTCAGAGGCGTGTTGCCTAAAATGCAAATGAGTTCCTGCTGGACTTTTCCTAGAAAAAAGCCCTGTGTGAAACAATGATGATGTCAAGGGTTGTGGCCTAAAATGCAAATGAGTTCCTGCTGACCTTTTTCTTTAAAAACTGGACAGTTCAGTTATTAAAGAAACTTTCAGAGTTGCCCTCTGAGGCCTCAGTGCAGTTGCTGCCCCACCTGCTTCTGCTCTCCCCACCCCCCAGCAAGTTACTGCAATGAGTGACTTTGGGCTTTTTTTTGGTAACAGGAACTCCCTTGCATATTAGGCCACACCCCCCGATGTAGCCCATCCTCCTGGAGCCTACAGTAGGCCCTGTACTAAGAGCCCTGTTGGCTACATCAGAGGTGTGTGGCCGAATATGTAGAGTTCCTGATACAAAAAAGCCTTGCTTTTGACTTAGTCTGTGGGTATATGTGTCACAGTGGCTTGAGGGAGAGGTGAAAAGGTCAACAGCAAGATCAGTCTACAGTCAGGTCAAGGGGACAGCAGCTGAAGAAGAAGAATTGCAGATTTATACCCCGCCCTTCTCTCTGAATCAGAGACTCAGAGTGGCTTACAATTTCCTATATCCTCCCCCCAAACAGATGCCCTGTGAGGTGGATGCGGCTGAGAGGGCCACTGTGTGACACAGAGTGTTGGACTGGATGGGCCACTGGCCTGATCCAACATGGCTTCTCTTGTGTTCTTATTTGTCATGAGGGCCAGATCTGACATAAATGAGACCTTGTCGGGCCGGGCCATGTGTGTGCCTATTTAAGATTAGGTAGCAGAGATATAAACTTTATAAAGGACATAGACAAACACAATTGAAGATTTTTTAAAAAAAAAAAACCTTTTAAAATAAAACATGCTTAAAACATTAGCACTCATTGGTCTTAAAGATGCTTTCTTTGTATTTTTCCTGTGGGACGCAGGGAACTGGGCAAAGGAAGCTCTGGCTCTTTCCTTCCCTCCCCAGGGGACCAGTAGGAGGAGGAGCCTCAGCCAATAAAAGACTTGGCTCTGCTGTGTGATTGAGAGAGCCTGGCAAAGCAAGCTCTTCCTCCCCAAGGGAGGAGCCTCAGCCAATGAAGAAAATAGAGGCTTTGCTCTGTAGCTCCTGTGCAATTCAGCAAGCCTTGCAGAGCAATCTGTGATGCAGAAGGAAGCAAGAGAGAGGCGGAAGGAAGCAGATGACAGCCAGTTGCTTGGGGGCCTGATAGGAGCCCTTTGGGGGGCTGGTTCAGCCCCTGGGATACATGTTTGACACCCCTGATCTAGACAGCTGTAGGAATGGCGCAGCAGCTGAGCCAAAAGGGGATTGATTCTTTCAGTTAACTGCAGCATGTTTTACAAAATACACCAATGCACTTCAAGCGAGAATTGTTCTTCGTACTGTAGTATGGTAAGCCCCGTAGCTCAAAAAGTCTGAGCGGATTGGGGAGCTTTCGAAAATAGATCAGGGTATGCATTAAAATACGGCAGCAGTTTTGAAGAAAAATGTATTTGGGGATGTCCATTTATGAGTCTCAAAGTCCTAGCTCTGCTACTGAATCCCTTGGCAGAAATCCCTTGCTAGAACAACCCTGCAACACACCTGTGTCGGTGTTTGTGAAGGGCTGCCGCTAAAGCTTTTAAAACGTGAATTGCTTTGTCTAATCGTTTTTTGTACATGTGCACAATGGCAGGACCTGCAGCCAGGTTTGGAATCAGATCTGACACAGTGAAATGAAGCCAGCAGATGAAGGACTGAATAATGAAAAAAAAGTGTGGGGAAAAACACAACAGGAATCTCCCACACACACACACACACCCCCCTTCCAGGCCACTTCTTTCTTTTGGTGGCAACATCTGAGCTATCAAATGGATAGGAGCGGGTTTTTTTCATGCCTTTCTGAATTGAGAAGAGAAGGAAGAAGGGGTTTTTGTTTGTATTGGTGCCAACCTGCTTTGTAGGGGAACTTTTGTGAATGCCAGTGAGTCACTTCTGGGTTGTGCGCAAATGTACCTGAACCCTCTGCTAAGAAAAGCTCCCTCCACTAAGAAAAGCTGCAACTTTTCCAGCTTCTGCAGCTCGAGGGCCCTTTGGAAGAAGAAGGAAAAGAAGAAGAAGATGATGATATTGGATTTATATCCCACCCTATACCCTGAGTCTTGGAGTGGCTCACGATCTCCTTTACCCTCCTCCCCCACAGCAGACACCCTGTGAGGTGGGTGGGGCTGAGAGAGCTCTCCCAGAAGCTGCCCTTTCAAGGACAACCTCTGAGAGAGCTATGACTGACCCAAGGCCATTCCAGCAGCTGCAAGTGAAGGAGTGGGGAATCAAACCCGATTCTCCCAGATAAGAGTCCGCACACTTAACCACTACAGGGGAAGAAGGTCTATGAGAGCTATGGCTGACCCAAGGCCATTCCAGCAGGTGCAAGTGGAGGAGTGGGGAATCGAACCCAGTTCTCCCAGATAAGAGTCCACACACTTAACCACTACAGGGGAAGAAGGTCTATGAGAGCTATGGCTGACCCAAGACCATTCCAGCAACTGCAAGTGGAGGAGTGGGGAATCAAACCCGGTTCTCCCAGATAAGAGTCTGCGCACTTAACCACTACAGGGGAAGAAGGTCTATGAGAGCCATGGCTGACCCAAGGCCATTCCAGCAGATGCAAGTGGAGGAGTGGGGAATCGAACCCAGTTCTCCCAGATAAGAGTCCACACACTTAACCATTGCACCAAACTGGCGTGCATTTGCTTGCTTTCTTATCACTGCCCTAGACAGACTGAATTGTCTGAGATCAGAAGGATGGGGGGACCATGTACGGATATCCTACCTAGGTAACAGCTGACAGTGTTGCGCGCATGAAGACATGAGACAGCCTTATACTGACTCAGACCCTCGGTCCATCAAATTCAATAATATCTACTCAGACATGCAGTGGCTTTCCAGGGTCTCAGGCAGGGGACTTTCACATCACTTGCTGCGAGATCTATTAACTGGAGATGCTTGGGGATTGAACTAGGGACCTTCTGCATGCCAAGGAGGTGTTCTGCTATGGCACAGAGGGAGTGCAGCAACGAGCACGCTGGCACCCATCCACACGCACTTTAAACTGAACATGCAGGGTTGGACCCAGACCAAATTCTTAATCTCCATGGATTCCCGCTTCCGACTCCAGTTCTCTGGAGCAGTGTTTCATCAAGAGCCGTAAACTGTAGTTGTGAGGGAGAGACAGGAAAGTTCCATTTTGCTCATGGAATGTTTGGTCTGGCTCCGCCCTGCTGGTTCCGCTGCCTGGAGCTGGGTCAGCGTATTCAGCCATGAGGAGAATTAAGGCCTTGCATGCTTGCTCCTGCATCTCCTCTTTGCACGTTTGATTCTAGCTAGGGAAGTCATCGGTTCAGGATTTCAGTGGGCAGCATCAGGGGAAGGCCTTGGCTTCAGTGCCTCGCTGGTTGGCATTGCAGAGCACCTTATTAGGTCATTGTGTGAGATGGGATGCTAGACTAGATGAACCACTGGTCTGGACCAGTGGAGCTCTTCTTGTATTAATGTGGTGGTGACCCATTGCTCATGCTGAATTTTACTAGAACAGAAGACAAGCCACGTTGGATCAGACCAATGGCCTATCCAGTCCAATACTCTCTGTCACACATCAGCACACACACTGAGACCCAGTTTGGTGTAGTGGTTAAGTGTGTGGACTCTTATCTGGGAGAAATGGGTGTGATTCCCCACTCGTCCACTTACAGCTGCTGGAATGGCCTTGGGTCAGTCATAGCTTTGGCAGGAGTTGTCCTTGAAAGGGCAGGATGCTTCTTCTTCTTCTTCTTCTTCTTCTTCTTCTTCAACTTAGGTTCTATCAGGAGGTCCACCAGTGGGGACAGAACATAAGAGAAGCCATGTTGGATTAGACCAATGGCCCATCCTGTCCAACACTGTGTCACACAGTGGCCTAAAACTTAGGTGCCATCAGGAGGTCCACCAGCATGGCCAGAAATCCAGAAACCCTCCCACTGTTGGCCCCCTAGCATCAAGAATACAGAACATCACTGGACCCGACACTGGACACTGGAATGCTGTTATTTGGTGGCTGCTTGTGTATTTTATTCACATAGATGCTTGTGCTCTGATGTTCTCCTCTGAAGCATCTTACAACACCATTCTCCCTTCCTCTCTTTTATCCACACGTCAACAGCAGCCTTGTGTGGTGGGCTGAAAGACTGAGTGACTGGCCCAAGGCCACCCAGGGAGTTTGTGTCGAAGAGCGGGGCTTCGAACCCGCATCTGCCGCATCCTGGTCTGACACGCTAACTGCTACGTCCTGCTGACCGTCGCAATATGCAGCGTTTGCATTGCTTGTTGACGTCTGAAGAGCTTTTTTACATAGGCAGATCAGCACAGTTGTCATCTGGCTGCCAACCAGGAAGGTACAGACTGACAGAGCACCAGGCGATGGCCACCCAATGGACGCATACCGAAAGAGATGGCTACGCAGAAAAGTGGTAGTGTAACAAAAGGGGAAAAACTGTATAAAAGTTACAACTGTTGATAGAAGTCTTGGCCTGCTACTCTATGTTTTGAAACAATCTATTATCAGTATTATTGACAGAAAAACACTACACGCTAGATGCCAGATTTGAACAACGTTGGCAGAATTACAACAGTGGGTTGATGTCCCAGCAACAGCAGCAGCGATGGATTGCCTAGGCAGCTATCCGTTTCATTCGCCTTCTTCAGGCTGCAGTACACTAGGTAAAGCCTTGAATTCAGTAATGGAATGCCCAGTGTTTATATATCTTGACCCTCTCCAGCTTTTACAAGTGTTGTATAGACAGTTGCAGTTGGAGCCTCAGAGATCAACAGTTCCATTAGGAGTTACCCTTTGTCAGATTCAAAATGTCTCTGTGCTAAGCTCAAGGCCACCCAATGGGCGCATGGCAGAGGTGAGATTAGAACTGTGGCGAAGCCGTAATCTGAACCCTGAGCCCAGTTTGAGCATCGGGGAAGGCAGTGCAGAGTCAGTTTGGTGTAGTGGTTAAGTGTGCGGACTCTTATCTGGGAGAACCGGGTTTGATTCCCCACTCCTCCACTTGCAGCTGATGGCATGGCCTTGGGTCAGCCATAGCTCTCATGGGAGTTGTCCTTAAAAAGGGCAGCTGCTGGGAGAGCTCTCTCAGCCCTACCCATCTCACAGGGTGTCTGTTGTGGGGGAAGCAAATAAAGGAGATTGTAAGCTGCTCTGAGTCTCTGATTCAGAGAGAAGGGCGGGGTATACATCTGCAGTCTTCTGCCGAGGGCGGGGGGGCGGGGCATTCAGAAAAATTGTGCAAGAGGAAGAGCTCGGCTTAATAGTTTTTTCCTTTCCCCAGGAAAAACCAGCACTGCAGAGCTATTAATCTTCCCAGATGCAAATGGCTGTTAGGTGGAGTGGAAGGTAGACAAGAGCAGCCAGCCACGGAGTTCTCCTTATGCCTAGCAAGTTCCTTTGCATTCTTCCACCGCTGCTTTTCAGTTTCCTCCCCTTCCAAGGAACACCTGCTCTTTCTTTCTTCCCCCCTCCCCCTCAGATGCTAGAAAACAGAACATCTCAGGGGGCTTCCTTGCAAAAATCCCAAGCTGCCTTTTAACCATGGTTGGGGGCGGGGGGGAGGAAGAAGAAGGGAAGAGTTGGGGAAAGCATCAGAGACGCCCTTGCACAACTGATGGGTGTCAATCAGGAGTTGAAACAGAGTGTGCAGGTTCTTAGGAGTGGTGGGTGGAAGAGGTGAGGTGTGGAAGCTCTCCCAGCAACTGAGGCCTCATGTGCATGCATTCACCACAACCCCCCCCCCCCCAGATGAGGGAGCAGAGTGTGATTCTTGCACATTCCTTTAACCCTGTTGGTGCCAGCAGGACTAAGAGGAAAGCAAAGTGTGCTTCTGATGCTGACCAGTGTTCCCTCCAAGCTGAGTTAGCGTGAGCTAGCTCACAATTTTTTAGCCTCTGGCTCATTTTTTTGTCCTAACTCAGGAAAAATGGCCCCAGAGCAAACTGATTTCTGCAGTAGCTCACCACTTGAATGGCAGTAGCTCACAAAGTAGAATTTTTTGCTCACAAGACTCCACAGCTTCGAGGGAACATTGCTGCTGACTCCCACCCGCCTCTTCCCGCAGAAAGATGATTCCAGAGGCCCACATGGAGTGTGGAGCAGCGGAAGAGCCCCTGCTTGGCATGCAAAAGGGCTCATGTTCAATCCCTGGCACCTCCAGTTAAAAGATCTGGCAGAAAGGCCTCTACCTGAGACCCTGGAGAGCCTCTCTGCCCCATTTGAGTAGAGAATACTGACCTGGACGGACCAGTGGTCTGATTCAGTATCAGGTAGTTTTCTATTTGAGGGTCAGGTAGAGCCCCGTGGCGCAGAGTGGTAAAGCTGCAGTGCTGCAGTCGGAGCCCTCTGCTCACAACCTGAGTTCGATCTCAGCGGAAGCTGGTTCAGGTAGCCAGCTCCAGGTTGACTCAGTCTTCCATCCTTCTGAGGTCAGTAAAATGAGGACCCAGCTTGCTGGGGGGAAAGTGTAGATGACTGGGGAAGGCAATGGCAAAAAAGACTGCCATGAAAACGTTGTGAAAGCAACGTCACCCCAGAATCAGAAACGACTGGTGCTTGCACAGGGGACTACCTTTACCTTTTTTTTAGGTGTTGTGCAGAGCTTTTTTTGTAGCAGGAGCTCCTTTGCATATTAGGCCACACGCCCCTGATGTAGCCAATCCTCCTGGAGCTAACAATAGGCCCTGTAGGAAGAGCCCTGTATGCTCTTGGAGGATTGGCTACATGAAAGGGGTGTGGCTTAATATGCAAATGAGCCCCTGCTACAAAAAGAGCCCTGGTGATGTGAAAGATCTCAGCTGGAGACCCCACAGTGCCACTGCCAGGCTGAGTAGACAGCGCTGACCTTGACGGACCAGTGCTCTGACTGGGTATGGCAGCTTCATGTGCGCCCTGGTGGGAGCAGATGGGCCAAGCCTTGCTGTTGGTCATTGCACCCCCCCCCCAACAGGCCTAATGCCATTGGTCAGAGAACAAAGTAGGAGTCAAAGTTGCATTTTTAAGACCAACAAAGTTTTATTCAGGGTGTAAGCTTTCATGTGCATGCACGCTTCATCAGGCAATGGAATGGGGTACATTGAGCAGAGCTACATACAGCTAGTGGGCAGTGGTTAAGAATGCAAAGTGGTACAAAGTTAGAATCCAATGGCAAAAGAGTGGAATTAACAAACTGAAAGAACATTTGGTGTGGGTAGTATTTTCATGGAAAAACAACAAAGGCAGCAAACATGTCAGAATTGGAGAATGGCCATGACATTATAAAGAATGTCAATTGGGTTGCAATTGCTTTTGATTCATCGATTTTATTGATTTTATGTGTATTTTTGTCGTACATCGCTTAGAGCCCAGCATTTTCCGGGATGAGGCAATTCAATAATAATAATAAGAAGAAGAAGACTGTCACAAGGCAATAAATGCAGTCTGTCAATTCTGTATTGCTCCTTGAGCCTGGGTTAAACTGAGAACATGTTTTTTCTCAGTCCACCTACTTTGCTTTTTAACATGTAGCATACATTTTAAACATCATTGCAGTTTTCCAATTAAAAAAAATCATTAGCACATAATGGAAGATAGGTTTAGTATATGTAATTAGATAAACAACCAATATCCCTTATTTAAATTTGTCAATACAAAAAACATTCCAATACATTCTTCTAAAAGAGAAATACATTGGAATATTGTATATATATAGTTCTACTTGGCGAGAATGGGTTTAGCAGTTGTAATGAGATAAGAAACCAATATCCCTGTTCAGTCCTGGGGGAAGTGTTGTTCCAAGTTTCATAATAATTGTTCCAAGTTTCATAATAATTGGTCAGGGTAATCCTGTGAGCTTGATACTGGGCTACTGTTTGCTAGTACTCCCTGGTTGAAGAGTTGGGCCCCCCAAGCTCCATTTGGGGGAAGGCAACCTCCTTGAGACATTGGGAGAGCTGCATCCCATCATAACAACAGACCATGCTGGGCTTGGCTGGGCCGTGGTTCTGCACCAGTGTGTGAAACATCTCGATGCATGCAGCTGACGGCTTCTGTACCAAAAGCGGCTTGGCGTGGCCCTTGTTGCGACACGGTGTTTTCCCTGTAGCTTTTTCTGAACGGTCCTTTCCCTGGATGCAAATCTCGTTGCTAAATGCAATTAACGAACCCTTGGCTTCTATCATCCAGAGATCTCGGAGAGCCCTGGGCTGAGCAGGCAGTCTTGAGCTAGTCATCTTGTCAGCGGCTTTATGGAATTCCCTGGGCCAGCCCAGCTGGAGGAAGGAGTCTGCGAAACAAGTGATGGGAAGTTTCCCTGTCTGTTCCTTCTGGGGAGAAGGACGGAGATCTTTGCCTGCTTGACTGTTGACGCTGCTGCTTTATCCTTCCTTGCTGAACCTCCAAAAGGGAGCTTGCTGGGAGAACTGTGATGGAAGCAGTTGAGTGACAGCCGGAAGCATGGATGGATTGAAATTCCTGATTATGTGTGAGTCAGTCTCCAGGAAGGACAACATACATATACATTTTGCTTGCAGAAGGTGGCATCCCCATCGATGCCCTCCAGTAATCTATGCATTCCACAACCTGGGACACTTCTCACGTGTGTGCGTATTTTGAATTGCATCTATTGAGTATCTCCCCTTCCTGCCATCTTCCAGGTTATTAATCAAACAAGTGAACAGCTCCACCCTTCCTCTCAAGTTTCATAGAATCATAGAGTTGGAAGGGACCTCCAGGATCATCTAGTCCAACCCCCTGCGCAATGCAGGAATCTCACAAATACCTCCCCCTAAATCCACAGGATCTGCATTGCTGTCAGATGGCCATCTAGCCTCTGTTTCAAAACCTCCAAGGAAGGAGAGCCCACCACCTCCCGAGGATGGGGGAGACTTGTCTTGGCAGTAGTATGTGCAAAAAGGATTTAGGGGTCTTAGTGGATCATACGCTGAACATGAGCCAACAGTGTGATGCGGTGGCTAAAAAGGCAAATGCAATTTTGGGCTGTATCAACAGAAGTCTAGTGTCCAGATCATGTGATGTGATGGTATCGCTTTACTCTGCTCTGGTAAGACCTCACCTGAAGTACTGTGTTCAGTTTTGGGCACCACATTTTAAGAAGGATATAGACAAGCTGGAGCGGGTCTGGAAGAGGGCGATGAAGTTGGTGAGGGGTCTGAAGACCGAGTCCTATGAGGAAAGGTTGAAGGAGCTGGGGATGTTTAGCCTGGAGAGGAGGCGACTGAGAGGTGATATGATCACCATCTTCAAGGACTTGAAGGGCTGTCATCTAGAAGATAGTGTGGAATTGTTTTCTGTCGCCTTGGAAGGTAGGACCAGAACCAATAGGTTGAAATTAAATCAAAAGAGTTTCCGGCTCAACATTAGGAAGAACTTCCTGACCGTTAGAGCAATTCCTCAGTGGAACAGGCTTCCTCGGGAGGTGGTGTGCTCTCCTTCCTTGGAGTTTTTTAAACAGAGGCTAGCTGGCCATCTGACAGCAATGAAGATCCTGTGAATGTAGGGGGAGGTATTTGTGAGTTTCCTGCATTGTGCAGGGAATTGGACTAGATGACCCTAGAGGTCCCTTCCAACTCTATGATGCTATGATTTTAAGCCTGTTCCACTGAGGAACCTCTCTAATGGTCAGAAAGTTCTTTCCAATTTTGAGTTGGCAATTTTCCTGATTTAATTTCAACCCATTGGTTCTGGTCCTACCTTCTAGGGCCACAGAAAACAATTGTTTAAGCCTCTGCCTCACACATTTTTGCTTTAGCTCAGGAAAGATGACTCGCTCACAACTTTAATGCCAGTAGCTCACAAAGTAGAATTTTAACTCACAAGACTCCACAGCTTAGAGGGAACATTGATCATAAGCAATACTCCCTCTAAGCTGTGGAGTCTTGTGAGCAAAAATTTCTACTTCATGAGCTACTGGCATTAAAGTTCTGAGTTACAGCGTAAATTAGTTTGCTCTAGGGCCATTTTTGACGAGCAGAGTCAAAGATGTGCGAGCCAGAGGCTAAAAAACTGTGAGCTAGCTCACACTCAGCTTAGAGGGATCCAAGCGGGTAGCTGTGTTGGTCTGAAGCAGTAGAACAAAGTAGGAGTCAAGTTCACCTTTAAGACCAACAAAGTTTTATTCAGAATGTAAGCTTTCGTGTGCTCTAAGCACACTTCATCAGATGATGAATCCGGCACAGTGAGCAGAGCTACATATAGCTCGTAGGCAGTGGTTTAGAATGCAAAATGCTACAAATTGAAGATCCAGTGACAGAATAGTAAAAGTAACAGCATAGTAAAATTAAAGGCATTATCAGTGGACCACGTCATCCTACAATCCTAAAGTCAGCTTCTTCTTGGGATAAAGCAAAGTATGCATATAGGGCCAGATTCCTGATTCGCGGGGCTTCTTATCACCTATAAAGCCCTATATGGCCGAGGACCTGCCTACCTTAGGGACCGCCTCTCTCCATATGTTCCCCAGAGAGCACTGCGTTCCAGTTCACAAAATCTTTTGGAAATCCCTGGGCCTAAGGAGGCCAAACTTAAAACAACTAGGGAGCTGGCCTTCTCTATAAAAGCGCCCCAATGGTGGAATCAGCTGCCGGAGAAAGTGCGGGCCCTGCGGGACCTCAACCAGTTCCGCAGGGCCTGCAAAACTGCCCTCTTCCAAGAAGCCTTTAAGACGTAACCAGAATGAATATTACGCTGCCTGGATAAATAGAGACTGTAGCACCACTGTATTGTTTTTAGCTTTTTAAAATTAATTTATATTTGTATTTATATTGCTGATTGATTTTACCTGTATTGTTATATCATGATACCATATCATGTTCTGTAAGCCGCCCTGAGCCTGCCTCGGCGGGGAGGGCGGGATATAAATAAAAACTTATTATTATTATTATTATTGTTGTTGTTGTTGTTGTTGTTGTTATTGTCGTTGTTGTTGTTGTTGTTGTAGGAACTCCTTTGCATATTAGGCCACACACCCCTGATGTAGCCAGTCCTCCTGGAGCTTACAGTAGGCTCTATAAGAGCTCTTGGAGGATTGACTACATGAGCATGAGAAACCAAGAGAACAGTAACATGTCGAAATGTGAGAATGTCTGTTAATCACTTTATTGTTATAAGCAAGCCTGGGCCAAAATGGGGGCATTTCTTTCTCAGAGGTTTTTCCCATCCAACTAATTTACCCTTTAACATGTAACATACATATAGTTTGCCATTAGAAGAAAAATACATTTAAATATAGTGAAAGATGGGTTTAGTGTATGTAATGAAATGAACAGCCAATATCCCTCTTTGAGCATGTCAGTACAGCTAAAAGAGAAATACATTGGATAGTGATGTCCTTAGGGGGAACACTGATTATAAGATTGTGTGTTTTCCTGGATCTGTGAACCGGCTGACGGGCAGCCACAGTGACGTGGCATAATATTTGCCCGTACTCTCATAATTGGCAGCCAGTCCCCATGCCAGTTGATGTGGCCAATGTCGGGAACTTTGCTCCAGAAAAAAGCGATCTAATATCAAAGAGGACGGGACACAATGCACCTTTGCAGAAGGCGCTGGGGATTAGACGCACGCAAGGACAGTGAGGTGGAAAAATGGACTGACCTAGAAGCCGCTCGGAGCAGCCGATTGTTTTCTCTCCTGGACGAAGGCAGAGCAGCATTGGACTGTGTGCATGTGCCAGCTTATATATCTTTCAGCACCTGCGTTCTGTCATCTCAGATGACAAGACAGGTGAGGATCTGCTCCACAGGATACAGAGAGGGTTCAGAGAGTCATCGTCGGCACGGCGGCTAGACCTGGCCTCGGTTCAAGCGCATGCAGGGTGACTTTGGGCAAGACGCTCTCTTTCTTGGCATGACTCACAGAGCTTTTAAGAAGATCAAAAGGAGGAGGTTAGAGCTGCAGAGGCTGCCCTACTCTCGAAGGAAGGGCGGGATAAAACTGTGATGCCAATTTCCAGTTTCCTGCCAGCCAGCTGTTTGTGGCCCCTGTCTGGAATCTGGCATAGGTAATGTACCTTAACTCCTCTCTTTCCCCTGCATTTTACAAAATCTTGCCCTGTGGAAGGGGGAAGGACTGTGGTAAAACATCTGCTTGGCCTGCAGAAGGTCCTAAATTCAATCCCTAGCCTCTCCAATGAAGAAGATGATATTGGATTTATATCCCGCTCTATACTCTGAATCTCAGGGTGGGCACAATCTCCTTTATCTTCCTCCCCCACAACAGACACCCTGTGAGGTAGGTGGGGCTGAGAGAGCTCTCACAGCAGCTGCCCTTTCAAAGACCACTCCTGCAAAAGCTATGGCTGACCCAAAGCCATTCCAGCAGCTGCAGGTGGAGGAGTGGGGAATCATACCCAGTTCTCCCAGATAAGAGTCCGCACACTTAACCACTACACCAAACTGAAAAGGATCACGTAATAGGTGAAGGGAAAGACCTTTACCTGAGACCCTGGAGAGCCACTGGCAGTCCCGAGTGGACAATACTGACCTTGATTCAGTATAAGGCAGCTTCTTGTCTTCAAGTGACATTCCTTCTTTTTTTGAGATGTCAGTCGCCCTTCCTGCCTGGTCCAAGAGCGGTAAAAAGGGTAGCCAAACTGTTATAAGAGGACATAATTTTGGGTTAGATCGAAATAGGCAGCCATGTTGGTCTGAAGTAGTAGAACAAAATAGGAGTCAATTGCACCTTTAAGACCAACTTAGTTTTATTCAGAGCGTAAGCTTTCATGTGCGTGCACACTTCTTCAGACGAGACCAAAGAAGTGTGCATGCGCACGAAAGCTTACGTTCTGAATACAACTAAGTTGGTCTTAAAGGTGAAATTGACTCCGATTTTGTTCTATAATTTTGGGATAGTTCAGGGAAGCAGTTTCGAAAGCAACAGGGGCAGCTGAGAGATAATCGGGGTTATTTCCTCTGTGGTTTATAAATTTTGTATCTCTGCTACCTGGCATTGCATTTTATGACGCACATGGCCCAGCCTGACAAGGTCTCATTTATGTCAGATATCTGGCCTTTGACACCCCTGCCATAGAGTCTGCTTTCCAAAGTGGCCGTTTTCTGCAGCTGATTTGATTTCCATCACCGAGAGATCGGTAGCAGTCCCTACTTCCAAATGCTGTCGCACACCCTTTTATTTCCTATTGTCCTGTCTCCGCCAACTGCGATCGAAATGTGTAAGTCGGCCTGAAATTGAAAGCTCTGGGAGAGATCTGTTTGTTGTTTCCTGAGATCTTGAAGTGAAGAGGATAAAATAACCAAGGCTAATGCCTCCGTTTGAAGCCGCAGGCCAGGCAATTCGGTTGGGTGACAAGAGTGTTATTGGGTTACGTTGTACTGGCATGATGGCGTTGTACCGATTGCCAAATGTCTTGTCCAAACAAAAAAACAAACAAAAAAACGGTAAGGGAGAATTGAAAATCTTTTGATAGAACAAGAGCTGGGAAGGCTAAACCGGCCTCTTTTCTTATATTCATGCTGTCTGGTGTCCAAAGAAAGTGGATGCTGTTCATGTGAAGCCGTAGATCAAAGCTACATTTGTGGGTTTTTGATGCTTGGGAGGGGGGAGGTGTCTTTTGCTCCCTCCAGCTTTGAAAGTCTTCTAGGCTGTGTATAGCGGGTGGTTTGACCTTAAGCTTACGTGGTGTACTTTTTCCCCTTACAACAACATGCAAACTGAAATGTATTTATTTGTTTAAAACATTTATAAGCCACCTTTCTACCTTACAGATCCTTGGTATTCTTGGTGCTTGGAGGGGAGGCAACAGTGGGAGGGCTTCTAGTGTCCTGGTCCACTGGTGGACCTCCTGATGGCACCTGGTTTTTTTGGCCACTGGGTGACGCAGAGTGTTGGACTGGATGGGCCATTGGCCTGATCCAACATGGCTTCTCTTTTGTTCTTATCTAGGGTTGCCAAGTCCAATTCAAGAAACATCTGGGGACTTTGGGGGTGGAGCCAGGAGCAAGGGTGTGACAAGCATAATTGAACTTCAAGGGAATTCTGGCCATCACATTTAAAGGGACCACACATCTTTTAAATCCCTTCCCTCCATAGGAAATAATGAAGGATAGGGACATCTTCTTTTGGGGCTCCCTGGTCCAATCTTTTTGAAACTTGGGAGGTATTTTGGGGAGAGGTACTGGATGCTATGCTGCAAATCTGGTGCCTCAACCTCAAAAAACAGCCCCCCCCAGAGCCCCAGATACCTGTGGATCAATTCTCCATTATTTCCTATGAGAATAAGTCTCCATATGGAATAATAGAGTTCCTTCACAGAGACTGACCAAAAGAAAGATCTTGGGGTCGTGGTAGATAACTCACTGAAAATGTCAAGACAGTGTGCGTTTGCAATAAAAAGGCCAACGCCATGCTGGGAATTATTAGGAAGGGAATTGAAAACAAATCAGCCAGTATCATAATGCCCCTGTATAAATCGATGGTGCAATCTCATTTGGAGTACTGTGTGCAGTTCTGGTCGCTGCACCTCAAAAAGGATATTATAGCATTGGAGAAAGTCCAGAAAAGGGCAACTAGAATGATTAAAGGGCTGGAACACTTTCCCTATGAAGAAAGGTTGAAACGCTTGGGACTGTTTAGCTTGGAGAAACGTCGACTGCGGGGTGACATGATAGAGGTTTACAAGATAATGCATGGGATGGAGAAAGTAGAGAAAGAGGTACTTTTCTCTCTTTCTCACAATACAAGAACGTGTGGGCATTCAATGAAATTGCTGAGCAGACATGTTAAAACGGATAAAAGGAAGTACTTCTTCACCCAAAGGGTGATTAACATGTGGAATTCACTGCCACAGGAGGTGGTGGCGGCCACAAGAATGGCCACCTTCAAGAGGGTTTTAGATAAAAATATGGAGCAAAGGTCCATCAGTGGTTATTAGCCACAGTGTGTGTGTGTGTGTGTGTGTGTGTATATATATATATATATATATAAATATTTGGCCACTGTGTGACACAGAGTGTTGGACTGGATGGGCCATTGGCCTGATCCAACATGGCTTCTCTTATGTTCCCCTCCCCCCGTTTTCTTTCTCTCACTCACACACGCTTAACTGTCTCTGGTGCGAGTGGGCAGCCGTTTTGGTCTGAAGCAGTAGAACAAAGCAGGAGTCTCTGGTACCTCCAGAACAAGGTCCGGAAAGTACAGGGGCTACGCTGCTCTTTTACACACACATTCACTTGTCCGAAAGGAAAGCAAAACAAACAGAGGGGCTGCACTCTGCTGTTGCTAACCCTTTCCCATGAAGTACTTCCTGCTCCAATTTAAAGGCACACACACATTTTAAAACCGGACCTGTTTGCAGGTCCCGCCCAAGATCTAGAGGTACAGGGTGGCTGTGGGGGAGGAGCTTCCCCTGCGGCCAGCTGGCTGGGGGCAGAGGGAAGCTTGTAAAACCGGGGAATCCCCCGCTGGGACCTGGGGACTGGGAAGCCTATTATCCCAAGGCAGCTCCTCCCTTATGTCACAGCTGACCTAAAGTGACCCCTCACAGGCAGTTTTCCCCCTAAGCTGAGTTAATGTGAGCTAGCTCATGGTTTTTTAACCTCTGGCTCACACATTTCTGTCTTAGGAAAATAGCCCCAGAGCAAACTTAATTTCTGCAGTAGCTCACAACTTGAATGCCAGTAGCTCACAAAGTAGACTTTTTTTGCTCACAAGAATCCACAGCTTCGAGGGAACATTGCTCACAGGGTTGCAAGGGAAGACACCAACAGAGGTGGTTTGCCATTGCCTGCCTCTGCATAGGAACCCTGACTTTCTTCGGTGGCCTCTCATCCAGATACTGACCAGGGCTGATGCTGCTTAGCTTCCAAGACTAGGCTGCACTGGGTTATCCTGTTCAGTTGCAGCTAATTTATGGCGACCGCCATGGGCTGTCAAGGCTTAGAAAGGAGCAGGGGTAGATTGCCATTGTCTGTGCAGCAACCTTGGACTTTCTGGGTGATCTTCTATGCAAGTACTAACCAAGGCCAACCCTGCTTAGCTTCCCTGATCTGAATTCTCCGTTGTCTGCTAAAGGTTAAAAAAAAAAGGGTAAAGGTAGTCCCCTGTGCAAGCACCAGTTGTTTCCGACTCTGGGGTGACGTTGCTTTTATGTTTTCATGGCAGACTTTTTACGGGGTGGTTTTGCCATTGCCTTCCCCAGTCATCTACACTTTCCCCCCCAGAAAGCTGGGTACTCATTTTACCGACCTTGGAAGGATGGAAGGCTGAGTCAACCTCAAGCCAGCTACCTGAACCAGCTTCCACTGGGATCAAACGCAGGTTGTGAGCAGAGGGCTCCGACGGCAGTACTGCAGCTTTACCACTCTGCGCCATGAACTAATGCAAGTACTAACCAAGGCCAACCCTGCTTAGCTTCCCTGATCTGAGTTCTCCGTTGTCTGCTACCATGTGTTAAATTTACAAAGCGAGAATGGATATAATGCGGGGGTGTCAAACGTCCGGCCCACAGGCCTCATCCGGCCCATGCAAGGCTTCTATCCAACCTGCGAGGAACTTCCTGCCCTCTGCTTCCTTCCTCCCTCTCTCGTGCTTCTCCTTGTCATTTTATTCCTCCCCTGCAATGAGGCCCCCTTGATGGCATCAGAAAGTCCTGGGTTTATGCCCAGAGACAGTAAAGAGCTGTAAAGCTAGGGAAAGGGTAGAATGAAGGAGGCCTGGTGGTAATTATCAAGTGTTATGATGGGAGAGGAAGTAAGGTAAAGGAGTGTCAGAGTAAAGACACACAGAAATAAGTGGTGGCGGGGGGGATGGAATTTTGACCTGGGAACTGGGGGTTGAAATCTCAGATATGCAATCTGCATTGAGAGGCCTGTAGCCCACCAGTGTGTTTCCTGTTGCCTGCTGAAAAAATGAGAGGGCCTTCCAGCTGACTATCTCATGTGGTGTAGTTTGGTGTAGTGGTTAAGTGTGCGGACTCTTATCTGGGAGAACCGGTTTGATGCCCCACTCCCCCATTTGCAGCCGCTGGAATGGCCTTGGGTCAGCCATAGCTCTCATAGGAGTTGTCCTTGAAAGGTCAGCCGATGTAAGAGATCTCTGAGCCCCACCCACCTCACAGGAAGTCTGTTGTGGGGAGGGGAGGTAGAGGAGATTGTGACCATTCTGAGACTCTGAGATTCAGAGTGTAGGGCGGGATATATATCCAATATCATCATCTTAAGAACATAAGAGAAGCCATGTTGGATCAGGCCAGTGGCCCATCCAGTCCAACACTCTGTGTCACACAGTGGCCAGAAAAACCAAGTGCCATCAAGAGGCACTGGATGCTATGCTGAAAATTTGGTGCCTTTACCTCAAAACACTTCCCCCCACCCCAGAGCCCCAATTACCTGAGGATCAATATTCCATTATACCCTATGGCAGGGGTGGCCAACGGTAGCTCTCCAGATGTGTTTTGCCTACAACTCCCATCAGCCCCAGTCAGCATGGCCATGCTGATTGGGGCTGATGGGAATTGTAGGCAAAAAAACATTTGGAGAGCTAACATTGGCCAACCCTGCCCTATGGAAATCGATCTCCATAGGGAATAATGGAGTGCCCAGCAGACATTTCCCTCTCCCACTTTCTAATGACCCTGAAGCTGGGGGAGGACCTCCAAAATGGGGGATCCCCTGCCCTCTTCTTCTCCTCCTCCTCTCAGGGCTTGGTGGCATCTTGAGTTGCCAACCTGCAGGTGGTGGCTGGAGATCTCCTGTGCTTAGAGCTGATCTTCAGGCTACAGAGATCAGCTCACCTGGAGAAAATGGCCCCTTTAGAAAAGGGGGTGGCCAAACTGCAGCTCTCTGGTGCCAGTTTCCGCTTCCTCTGCTAGCTCTTCGCATGTGCTGCAGCACTCTGCTTTCTGGACCCAGGAAGTTGTTCTGTGGCTTCGGCCGTGAGTTCCGAGGTAGGCATCGCAAGTCCTGCTTGTGCACGTTTTATGTGGCATTTCTCAAGCAGGTGGCAGTTTTAATTGCGGGCTGCATCTGAAGGCCTCCGCCTCTGGAGGAGAGGAGTGAGAAAGGCACTCTGTGCACTTCCTTGTCTGTTTCCAGTGTCTCAGACTCCATATTCATGTGTTGCAAGAAAGGGCAGAATTTTTGTTTGTGTGGCAATCAGGTTCCCTAAAGGGAGAGCTCAGAGGGGACGTTTTCTTCTTGAGGCAAAGTCCCAAAGGCTGTTGGGTTTGTTTTCGGGCCGCTTTTGGCAATGGAGCATCTTCTGCTTTCATTTCTGCATTTCAAGTATGCAGCGCTGTTTCCCTGTCTGTGAACTGTGACCGTAGATATATAGGTATACCGTACACACACACAGAAGTGTGGGGGCGGGGGAATCTAATTCTCCATTCCCTTGCTCTCTTGCTCCCCTCCTACCCTCAGCAGTGCCTGCAGCATCTCCTGTTTCCTTCTCTCTCACCTACCCATAGGGTTTCCAAGTCCAATTCAAGAAATATCTGGGGACTTTGGGGGTGGAGCCAGGAGACATGGGGGTGGAGCCAGAAGCAAAGTTGTGACAAGCATCATTGAACTCCAAAGGGAGTTCTGGCCATCACATTGAAAGGGACCGCACAGCTTTTCAATGGAAAAAATGAAAAATAGAGGCACCTTCTTTGGGGGCTCATAGAATTCTACCCCCTGGTGCAATCTTTTTGAAACTTGGAAGGTGTTTTGAGGAGAGGCACTGGATGCTATGCTGCAGATTTGGTGCATCTACCTCAGTAAACAGTCCCCCCTCCAGAGCCGAAGATAACTGGGGATCAATTCTCCATTATACCCTATGGGAATCAGTCTCCATAGGGAATAATGGAGTGACCAGCAGATATTTCCCTCCCTTTTCCCCACTTTTTGATAACCCTGAAGTGGAGGGAGGGCCTCCAAGCTGGGGGATCCCCTGTCCCCACCTGGGGATTGGCAACCCTACCTAACTGCCATTTTTATTTTTTTCTCCCTGGCAGACTCTCCTCCACTTGCCTCGTTCTGCCTCCCTCTCCTGGCTTCAGCCTTCCCTTTCCTGCCTCTCAATTTCCAGCTTTACCTTCCCTCCCTCCTGTCTTTATTAGTGTTCCCCCTGCACACACATATGGGCAGCTACAGAATCTTTGAATTCTTGGTAGATTTGGTTGTGGATTGCCTGGCCACAGCAAAGTGTCCTCGGCTGTTTCCCAACTGAGTCTTATGAGGTCTGAGTGGGACACTTTTCTTAAAAAAGCAGTCAATGCCTCTGTGAATTTTGTGTCTTTCTAGCCCCCTACTTCTTTAATATTTAGTCATACTTTTTTTTTAAAGTCTCAAAGCAGCTTACAATCCCCTTTCCCTCCCCACAGCAGACACACTGTGAGGTTAGGTGAAGCTGAGAGAGCTCTGACAGAAACGGCTCTTGAGAGGAACAGCTCTGTGAAAACTTGTGACTAAATCAAGGTCACATCAGCAGGTGTAGGGTTGCCAACCCCCAGGTGGGGGCAGGGGATCCCCCAGTTTGGAGGCCCTTCCCCCGCTTCAGGGTCGTCAGAAAGCGGGGGGAGGGGAGGGAAATGTCTGCTGGGAATTCTGTTATTCCCTATGGGGATTTATTCCCATAGAAAATTATGAAGAATTGATCTGCGGGTATCTGGGGCTCTGGGGGGGCTGTTTTTTGGGGTAGAGGTACCACATTTTCAGTACAGCATCTAGTGCCTCTCCCCAGAATACCCCCCAAGTTTCAAAAGGATTGGGGTCCAATTCTATGAGCCCCAAAAGAAGGTGCCCTTATCCTTCATTATTTCCTATGGAAGGAAGGCATTTAAAATGTGTGGGGTCCCTTGAAATGTGATGGCCAGAACTCCCTTTGGAGTTCAATTATGCTTGTCACAGCCTTGGTCTTGGCTCCACCCCTAATGTCTCCTGGCTCCACCCCCAAAGTCCCCAGATATTTCTTGAATTGGACTTGGCAACCCTAAGCAGGTGCATGTGGAAAAGTGGGGAATCAAACCCGGTTCTCCCAGATAAGAGTCCGTGCACTTAACCACTACACCAGGAATGAAAAGAGAAACTAAGGATGTGTATATGTGGGGGAGACGGGACATTACAGAGGTTTCTAAAATGATACCGGGGTGGAAAGAGCTGATGAAGAATTTTTTCCCCTCCCATTAGAACTTATTTATTTATTTGGTCAATTTATATTCCGCCCTTTCCCATGTGGGCTCAGGGAGAATAACAGTCATAGTAAAGCAGTTAAAATGCAACAATGACTTAATAATATACAAATAAAAACAACTCAAGGGCTTCCAATGATGCAAATGCACAGTAGAGTCAAGGCAGACAAAAAGAAATATTTCTTCGCACAGAGAGTGATTAAAATGTGGAATTCACTGCCAGAGAATGTAGTGATGGCCCAGGAATAAAAAGGTTTAACAGGGATTAGATAGATCCCTGCAGGATACATCTATCAGTAGTTACTAGCTGTAGTGACTGAGGGGAACCACTGTGTTGAAGAAGAAGACTGCAGATTTATACCCCTCCTTTCTCACTGAATCAGAGACTCACAGCGGCTTACAATCTCCTATATCTTCTCCCCCCACAGCAGACACCCTGTGAGGTGGGTGAGGCTGAGAGGACTCTCCCAGCAGCTGCCCTTTCAAGGACAATTCCTGCAATAGCTGTGGCTGACCCAAGGCCATTCCAGCAGCCAAACCTCTGAATCGCATAGCCGGGAGGCAGCATCAGGGGAAGGCCTTGACCTCTATGCCCTGTTTTGGCCATCTAAAGAAACTGGTTGGCTACTGTGTAAGATAGGATGCTTGGCGAGACGGACCACTGATCTGATCCAGCGAGGCTCTTATGTTCCTTTTGTGAGGCCTTTGG
Source organism: Heteronotia binoei (assembly GCF_032191835.1). Lineage (NCBI taxonomy): Eukaryota > Metazoa > Chordata > Lepidosauria > Squamata > Gekkonidae > Heteronotia > Heteronotia binoei. The sequence continues at coordinate 20,748,470 of NC_083229.1, read as the reverse complement.
CCCCCAAGAATTCTGGTACATGGTTTGACAAAGAGTCGAGGCTTATTAAAGGAGAAACAGCAGAAGTCTGAAGACGTACCCAAGACTGGCTCAGAACTGACTGCAAAAGTCTGTTATCACCCACACGGATGTTCCGGGATGGGAGGTGGCCAAGTTAAAGGCTGCTCAGAAAGGAATTGCAAAAAGCACTGACTTCATCCTCAATTGGATTTGGGGTCAATTGATACAGTAACAGAGAGCCTGTTTTCCTTTTTTTCTCCTCTCTCGGGCAGGAAGGAAGTCTAAAGTACAACAGAATGGACTCCCTGATGTTTTGAACACTGGGGGATTTTTTTTTCTGCGTGTTACACTTTTCCAGAAAGGGCCGTAAAGCAGAAATCCACAGTCCAGACAGGAAGTGATTAAGACATGAATAAAGATTTCAAATAGACTCGGGGTCAAGGCAAAGATGGAAGCTGGCCGGGTGCCAGAGATACGCGGATGCCTTTGCAGCAGGAGCAGTGGGAGGAATAATGAATTTTGGGAGCCTGAGATGGAGCCGTGGGAAAAGAAGCAGAACCTTTTCCTTCGGAGGAAGTTTCAGCCATAGAAGGACTTTCAGCCATAGGAAATTACTCATCTGTATCCCATTACTCCCTCCCCTCCCGATTTGATTGTTACCTTCTTATTTCATAGGGATGAATAGCAGACCTTTCTTCCAGGCCGAGCAAGGCTGCAGGTGACACGGGAAAAGCTACAATGACACCCCCCCATGCCCAATTTTTTTTGCCAACATGAGGATGGATTTGTGGTACAGTGGTAGAGCCTCTGCTTGGGGGTGGGGAAAGCCCCCCGTTCAGTTCCTAGCTTCTCCAGTTAAAAGCATCAGATGGGATGTGATGGGAAAAAAACCCTGCCTGAGATCCCGGAGAGTTGCTGCCACCCACAGCCAATGATACTGACCTCAGTAGGCTTGGTATAGGGCAGGGATGGCCAGACTTGCTTAACTGCCACAGAAGGTGGTGGTGGCTACAAGCATAGACAGCTTCAAGAGGGGATTGGATAAGCATACGGAGCAGAGGTCCATCAGTGGCTATTAGCCACAGCATATTGTTGGAACTCTCTGTCTGGGGCAGTGATGCTCTGTATTCTTGGTGCTTGGGTGTGGGGGGCGCAGTGGGAGGGCTTCTAGCCCCACTGGTGGACCTCCTGATGGCATTTGGGTTTTTTGACCACTGTGTGATACAGAGTGTTGGACTGGATGGGCCATTGGCCTGATCCAACATGGCCTCTCTTATGTTCTTAACGTAAGAGCCTAATAGAATAAATGTCAGATGTTTGAGAGCCACAAGGCATGAATGGCAGATGTTTGAGGGAGAAGGAAGGGGGCGGAAATAGATGGGAGAGGGAGAAGTGGAAAGAAAGCAACTTTAAATGCATTTTCCAAGCCACCAGCTGACTTGGAGAAGTGCTTTAAAGAGACAAATGCCTTCTCCAAGCCAGCCAATGAGGCTATAGGAGATTCAAGAGCCACACAATATGTGGTTTGGCCACCCCTTGTGTAGGACTTGTCTTGGTAGAGGATTGACTTGGTATAGGGCATCTTCACCTCTGTCATAGTGTGTGCTAAAGGCACACAATGCAAAATTTGCTGCAGCTAAGTCGCTTAAGACCTCATGTTGTGTATATATGTATATAAAAGGTAAAGGTAGCCCCTGTGCAAGCACTGAGTCTTTACCGACCCATGGGGTGACGTCACATCATGACGTTTTCTTGGCAGACTTTTTACAGGGTGGTTTGCCATTGCCTTCCCCAGTCATCTACGCTTTCCCCTCAACAAGTTGTACTCATTTTACCGACCTTGGAGGGATGGAAGGCTGAGTCAGCCTTGAGCCAGCTACCTGAAACTAGCTTCTGCCAGGATCGAACTCAGATCGTGAGCAGAGCTTGGACTGCAGGACTGCAGCTCACCACTCTGCACCACGGAGCTCCTATACATTTATATACATCCGTCCATATATATCCTTCCAAAAGGTTACATCATACCAGCCTGAATAGGCAAGTACTAGCTGGAGCTCAAAAACTAAGCAAAGTTGGCCATGCTTATTTCTCAGATGGGAAACCACCAAGGAAGTCCCAAGGTTGCTGTGCAAGGTAATGGCAAACCACCTCTGAACATTTCTGGCCTTGAAAACCCCATAAGAGTTTACCATTAGTCAGTTGGGTCCTGATAGTATTTAATTATTTATAATCTGTGCATACCTAAAGGACCATCAAGTCACAGCTGACTTAAGGTGACCCAGTAGGGCAGGGGTGTCGAACTCATTTGTTATGAGGGCCAGATCTGACATAAATGAGACCTTGTTGGGCTGGGCCATGTGAGGCCGGGCCGTGTGTGTACCTATTAAAGATTCGGTAGCAGAGATATAAATTTTATAAAGAACGCAGACAACCATAAATATGTGTTTTAAAAAAACTTTTAAAACATGCTTAAAACATTAGCACTCATTGATCTTAAAGAAGCTGTTATAGTTTTTATATTGGTCTGTGACCATAATAAAAAGTTCAAAGAAGCTTTCTTTGTATTTCTCCCATGGGATCCAGGGAACTGGGCAAAGGAAGCTCTGGCTCTTTCCTTCCTTCCCCAGGGGACTGGTGGGGGAGGAGCCTCAGCCAATAGAAGGAAGAGTGGCTTGGCTTAGTAGGTCTGCTGAGCGATTGAGAAAGCCTGGAAAAATAAACTGCCTTCCTCCTCAAGGGAGGAGCCTCAGCCAATGGAGAAAACAGAGGCTTTGCTCTGTAGCTCCTGTGTGATTGAGTAAGCCTTACAAAGCAAGCTGTTATGCAGAAGGAAGCAAGATATAGGGAGAAGGAAGCAGATGACAGGAATCGGGAGCCTGATTCAACCCCCGAACTGCATGTTTGAATCCTGCAGTAGGGTTTTCAAGGGTGAGATGAACAATGGTGGTTCTTCCATCCAAAGGCCACCCAGGAATGACCCTGCTTAGCTTCTGATGGTCTGATGAGACTGGGGTAGCCTGGGCCATCCAGGCCAGGGCATTTACTGATGCATATAAATGAATGGACGTGGGCTTTATCTGGACAATGCAAATTAATCTGGGGGGTAACTACTTGCATGCCGCAGCTGAGCTCAGAGCTGTGTCCCCAAGTAACCCCGCAGCTGTTGCAGCACAGTCTTCTTTATTCAGGCACCGCAGCAGGCAGCAACCTCAGCGACACGCCCTCAGCCTTAGAGCCAGGATCAGGAAAAGAGGCAGGGTATAAATGAAGTTCATAAATTAAAAAATAAACAGTATAGGCCAGTATCCCAAATTCTTTGGATATGTCCATCTAAAACAGGGGTGGCCAAACTTGCTTAACGTAAGCGCCGCATAGAGCCAAACTCCAGATGTTCGAGAGCCGCAAGACATGAACATCAGATGTTGGAGGGACGGAAGGAAGGTAGGTGGAGGAGAGAGAAAAGAGAAAGAGAGCAACTTTAAATGCATTCTCCAGGCTGCCAGCTGGCTTGGAGAAGTGATTTAAAGAGAGAAATACCTTCTCCAAGCTGGCTGAAAAGGCAGTGGGGGCTTCAAGAGACACACAGTATGTGTGAAAGAGCCACATATGGTTTCACATATGGTTCTCAATCCACAGTTGGTTCTCAACACACAGTATGTGTGAAAGAGCCACATATGGTTCTCGAGCCACAGTTTGGCCACCCCTTAACTAGAAGTTCATTACCTGTGTCTCACCATTCCCTCCAAGTATCTTGTTTGTTCAGAAGGTGGTCAACATGTCATTTAGTCTCCCCCCCCTCCCCAATACACAGTATATCACACACACCACATGAACATAAGAGAAGCCATGTTGGATCAAGCCAATGGCCCATCCAGTCCAACACTCTGTGTCACACGGTGGCCAAAAATTTATATATATATATATATATATACATATACACACACACACACTGTGGCTAATAGGCACTGATGGACCTCTGCTCCATATTTTTATCTAACCCCCCTCTTGAAGCTGGCTATGCTTGTAGTCGCCGCCACCTCCTGTGGCAGTGAATTCCACATGTTAATCACCCTTTGGTTGAAGAAGTACCTCCTTTTATCCGTTCTAACCCGACTGCTCTGCAATTTCATTGAATGCCCACGAGTTCTTGCATTGTGAGAAAGGGAGAAAAGTACTTCTTTCTCTACCTTCTCCATCCCATGCATAATCTTGTCAACCTCTATCATATCACGCCGCAGTCGTGCCTCGAGGCTCCTCCACTTCTCCATTCTAGACTTCATTCCTCTTTTATGTTTTCTCTCCACGCGAAGGGCAGAGATGCTGCTGAGCCAGCTGCCTCAACTTGAACTCTTTCGTTCGAACCAACCCCGACCTACCACAGAGGCCGGCGTCTCCCTCTCCTTTCGAAAGAGACGCTCCGAATTCCTGACTTCGGAAATATGTGAAGCACATACCTCAAAACCCTCTGCCTGTGCCGTTTTGCTTTCCCAGGGCGGAAGGCATGACTGGAGAGAGCCTCCGGGCCACAGGCCTGAGAAACAGGAAAAGGAAAGGTCCCCTGTGCAAGCACCAGTCGTTTCCGATTCTGGGGTGACTTTGCTTTCACAACGTTTTCACGGCAGACTTTTTACAGGGTGGTTTGCCATTGCCTTCCCCAGTCATCTATGCTTTCCCCCTAGCAAGCTGAGTTCTCATTTGACCAACCTTGGAAGGATGGAAGGCTGAGTTGACCTTGGGCTGGCTACCTGAATCCAGCTTCCACCGGAATCGAACTCAGGTCGTGAGCAGAGTTCAGACCACAGTACTGCGGTACTGCTGCTTTACCACTCTGCTCCACGGGGCTGCTTGAGAAGCAGGAACTGATTGGCTAATGAAAATCTTCCTAGTGGCTTTCTTTCGGTGGAGGAACCTTCTTTGCTTCTAACCCAGTTAAGGTTGCCGAGTCCAATTCAAGAAATATCTGGGGACTTTGGGGGTGGAACCAGGAGACATTTGGGGTGGAGCCAGGAGCAAGGGTGTGACAAGCGTCATTGAACTCCAAAGGGAGTTCTGGCCATCACATTTAAAGGGACCGCACACCTTTTTAAATGCCTTCCTTCCCTAGGAAATAATGAAGGATAGGGGCACCTTCTTTGGGGGCTCGTAGAATTGGACCCTCTGGTCCAATATTTTTGAAACTTGGGGGGGTATTTTGGGGAGAGGTACTGGATGCTATACTGAAAATTTGGTGCCATTAACTCAAAACAGAGCCCCTCCCCCTCCGAGCCCCAGATACCTGTGGATCAATTCTCCATTATTTCCTATAGGAATAAGTCTCCATAGGGAATACTAGAGTTTCTAGCAGACATTTCCCTCCCCACGCTTTCTGATGACCCTGATGTGGGGGGAGGGCCTCCAAACCGGGGATCCCCTGCCCCCGCCTTGGGATTGGCAACCCTAAACCCAGTTAACAAGGGTGCGGGAAAAGCAGCGTTTGTTCTGTTGCTCTTTATTTTGGAAACCTGAACCCTGCATTGAGACAAGGTGTGTTTTGAATGCTCTGGCTCGCATAGGTCCTAATAGCTGTCTGGATTATCCTTTCTTTTTGCAAATAAGATTACAGCACGATAATTGTGACAAACTTAGTTATAACTTAAGTATGAATGTACGAGGGTGCTCTGGGATGCCTGCAACTGGAACTGATTATTCAGTGGACTTTAGGGCGTTATTGAAATTCTTACACAAGCGCTTTGTCGCTGTTTCAAATTATTATGAGGCTTAGAGTCTTTCAAAAGTTTTTGTATACTGCTTTTTCTGACTTAGAATTTCGATTGCTTATCTGAATTTCGTAACTGATTTACAAAGCTCTTCTAAGTAGCATTGAAATTGTATTAGTAATTTGGCATGGATCTTTCGGTTGTTTCAGCATCTTCTCCGTGATTCTCTTTTTTTTGTTTGGTTTGTGTTTGGAACTCAGTCTGAACGATGCAGAATAATTAGCCGGAAGAAGCAGCGGGGGATGGTGGCTCAGTGGTAGAGCATCTGCTTAGTAAGCAGAAGGTCCCAGGTTCAATCCCCGGCATCTCCAACTAAAAAGGGTCCAGGCGTGAAAGTAGGCGTGAAAACCTCAGCTTGAGACCCTGGAGAGCGGCTGCCAGTCTGAGTAGACAATACTGACGTTGATGGACTGAGGGTCTGATTCAGTATAAGGCAACTTTTTATGCTTCATATATGTTCAAAGCTCGGGGGGGGGGGGCGGCTGTGTTTTGAGCTAGTGGCACCAAATTTGCCACTTTTTGCTATGGCGGTTAGTTTGTCTTCCCCTTCCTCCCCAGGAGTTTCACAAGTTCTCCCATCTGTCCCTACAAGCCTTCGCTGGTTGCTGTCTTCATTGAAGTGCAAACCAATCAGGTTTAGCTGCTGAAGAGAAAACATAGGAGCTTTGACAACTTGTTGTTTAAAATAAAGAAAGAAAGCTGAGACTGGTGACCAGTGTGACATTTGTTTACTGATGTTTCTGATTTTCCTTCCTTCAACCCTGGGCATAACATCGTGCAATGCAATGGTTACAATGCCAGACTTCATTTCTTTCCTGCAATTTCTCCCCACACGGAGTGCAGAGATGCAGGGCTTTTTTTGTAGTAGGAACTCCCTTGCATATTAGGCCACACCCCCTGATGTAGGCAGTCCTCCCAAGAGCTTACAGGGCTCTTGGTACAGGGCCTGTTGTAAGCTCCAGGAGGATTGGCTGCATCAGGGGTGTGTGGCCTAATATGCAAAGGAGTTCCTGCTACAAAAAAAGCCCTAGCTGACAGTAGTTGGAAGCAGCGTCTTCCATGAATGTTACTTAATTTGTGTTTTGTTTTTCAGTTGGGCAATGACCATCACCACATCCGGTGGTTCTGATTTTCATGCTTGAGTTATATGTTGAAATCAATTTCATTTCCCTTCTTTTAAAGCAAAGCGCCCTGACAAACCTGGGCTGGGAGACACCCTGTGTGTGTGTGTTTGTGTGAGTGATATATATAATTCCTCCAATTGAACCTTCCTTATCAGTCCCCCCCACCCAATCCCCTCAACTGTTTCTTACTTCCCCCACCCTATTTCTATATTAGGGCTGTGATGATCCGGATAGATCAATGCTTCTTAACCTTTATGCCTTCCTCCAAGTCCACATTATCATCATTGAATGCTCTCCGGTGTATGGATTGAAATATTCATAGGCTACCTTTCCCAACATAGCTTGCAACAACAATTGACCCATGAGCAAAATAATAACTGAAAAGACGAGGCAAGCGCAGCTGCAGACGTCCATCAGTGCCGTCAAGTCGCAGTCCGTGGCAACCCCAGCAAGGGTCTTTCAAGGCTAGCAGGAAGCAGCAGTGGTTTAACATTGCCTTTCTCCGCAGAGCTTTCCTTGGTGGTCTCTCATCCAAGTACTATCCAGGGCCAGCCCTGACAAGGTTGGGCTACATTAGGGGTGGCCAAACTTGCTTAACGTAAGAGCCACACAGAATAAACATCAGACGTTTGAAAGCTGTAAGACATGAATGTCAGACCATGTTTGCGAGAAGGAAGGAAGGCAGGAAGGCAAATGGGGAGGGAGGGAGAAGTGGAAAGAAAGCAACTTTAACTAGTTGATATGATTTAAAGAGACAAATGCCTTCTCCAAGCCAGCCAACAGGGTGGTGGGGGCTTTGAGAGCTGCACAATATGTGTAAAGGAGCCACATGTGGCTCCCGAGCCACAGTTTGGCCACCCTAGGCTATATATCATGTCTCCTGTCTTCCTCACGGCTGTATAACGTTCGTGCGGAATCATACTTGCATAATAGGGTGCACATTCACACACACTAAATAATGTGCTTTCAGTCCTCTTTGCAATGGGCATCACTGTGTGAAATGGCAAAATCCGCTCACAAACGGTCACCAAAGTGGATTGAAATGGCATTATTTTGCATGCGTGAAAGTGCTCTCAGCGAAAGCTTGCACCATTTACCAAACTGATTGAGCTGCGGGCTCTTTTTCCTGTGTAAAAACAATAAAACAATCAAAAAATGTGGGATGTGCGGTTAAATATTTTAAACTAGCAGTTACCATGCATTTGTCAATGCGGGTTTCCTTCTGGACCAAACAGGAACCAAGACATAAGTGATGTTACACTTCAGGAGATACCATATTTTATATCACCTGGAAGTAAAACCCAAGCCCCTGTGGATTCTGTGTATTTCTGTTTTATGCCCTCCAGCTAAGTGGCTCTGCATGCATTCGCTTTTCAAAATGTGAAAATTTATGAATCTGCAAACCAGTGAAGATTTTATTTTCCATCCGACAGAGCAAAACTGTTCCGCTTGCTAAGTACCATCACTTGGGTGTGAAAAGTTCTGGATACCTGTGACCGAATCTTCTGCACAGCTGCGATCACACACACTCAGGGCTTTTTTTTGTAGCAGGAACTCCTTTGCATATTAGGCCACGCCCCCTGGTGTAGCCAATCCTCCAAGAGCTTACAGGGCTGTTCTTAGAGAGACTCTTGGAGGATTGGTTACACCAGGGGGAGTGTAGCCTAATACGCAAAGGAGTTTCTGATACAATAAAAGCCCTGTGTGACACACTAAATAATGCATTTTCAATCCACTGTGAATGCACTTTCCAATTGGATTTTGCCAGTTCACTCAGTAAAATCAAATTGTGGATTGAAAGCACATTATTTAGTGGATGTGATCGCAGCCCATGTTTTCTAAGGAGTCCTTTCTCCTTCAGTGATGGCTTTGAAATAAGTACACAAAGATTTGTGGTTTAGCTTTCAAACAGATGATCTTGCCTGGTATTCCAGCATGTGTAGTGAGAGAGCCAGACATCCAGAAATCTGTTTCTGCCTTCTCTACAGAGATAATTCTGCACTTTGGGAAGCCTGCATGAAAATGGGGTTTTGGATTATATTTTTAGGTTGTATAAATATGCTCTTTGATTCCAGACTAGTACATTTTGAATTGTCTTAGCAATCAGTAAGCATGTTCAGGAAATAATGTGAATTTCAAAATAAGGATTTTTAAAAATGTTATTCAGTTAGATTTGAGCCCAGTAGCACCTTAGAGCCCAACAAAATGTTCAGGATATTAGCTTTCGAGAGTGAATGGAGCTTCGACCTTCGAAAGCTTCTGCCCTAAGATTCTTGTTGATTTATAACTGGAGTAGCCAAACTGTGGCTTGGGAGCCACATGTGGCTCTTTCACACATATTGTGTGGCTCTTGAAGCCCCCACTGACCCATTGGCCGGCTTGGAGAAGGCATTTCTCTCTTTAAATCACTTCTCCAAGCCAAGCCAGCCGGCAGCGTTGAGAATGCATTTAAAGTTGCTTTCTTCACACTTCTACCTCCAACTCCCATCTTCCTTCCTTCCTTCCTTCCTTCCTTCCTTCCTTCCTTCCTTCCTTCCTTCCTTCCTTCCTTCCTTCCTTCCTTCCTTCCTTCCTTCCTTCCTTCCTTCCTTCCTTCCTTCCTTCCTTCCTCCCTCCCTTCCTTCCTTCCTTCCTATTTGGTGTAGTGGTTAAGTGTGTGGACTCTTATCTAGGAGAACTGGGTTTGATTCCCCACTCCTCCACTTGCACCTGCTAACATGGCCTTGGTCAGCCATAGCTCTGGCAGAGGTTGTCTTTGAAAGGACAGCTGCTGTGAAAGCCCTCTCCAACCCCACCCACCTCACAGGGTGTCTGTTGTGGGGGAGGAAGGTAAAGGAGATTGTGAGTCGCTCTGAGACTCTTCCGAGTGGAGGGCGGGATATAAATCCAATATCTTCTTCTTCCTTCCTGTCTCTTGAACATCTGACTTCATGGTTTACAGCTCTCAAACATCTGATGTTTATCCTGTGTGGCTCTTATGTTAAGTAAGTTTGGCCACTCCTGATCTATAAGGTGCTAACGAAGTGGAATCTACTGCCGACCAAGATGGCTGCCCTCTGAAACTTAATTTGGTCGCTTTGAATGGGTTTATTTCTTCTGGGTGATTCAAACTGCCTTCAAATCAGCCCACCTGGGCTGGGAGATGATTGTGCAAGGAGGGAAATGTGTCTGGAGAGCGTCCTGTAAAACGAAGCTGATCGGCCTTCGTTATGAACTGTGTGAAATGTGTGCAGCTTCGTTGTGTCCCAACCTGGGTGGAGAATCAAAACAATCAGAAAGAGAAATTTTCATTTAAAAAAAAAACCCTTCATCAAAATATGTTGAAACGCCTTGGGTAATTTCCTGCGTTGCTGAATTCCTTAATATATTACAGAGGAGGAACTACAGCATTTGCGCATCCTGGTGTATCCATCTTCCTGCTGGGATAGGTAGCCCTCAAGAGGAGGACCCCAGCAGTGTTGCCAGTTTGGTGTAGTAGTTAAGTGTGTGGACTCTTATCCGGGAGAACCGGGTTTGATTCCCCACTGCTCCATTTGCACCTGCTGGAATGGCCTTGGGTCAGCCATAGCTCTCGCAGAGTTGTCTTTGAAAGGGTTGTCTTTGAAAGGGTTGTCTCAACCCCACCCACCTCACAGGGTGTCTGTTGGGGGGGTGGAAGGTAAAGGAGATTGTGAGCCGCTCTGAGACTCTTCGGAGTGGATGGCGGGATATAAATCCAATATCTTCATCTACCTCACAGGGTGTCTGTTGGGGGGGGGGGGGTGGAAGGTAAAGGAGATTGTGAGCCGCTCTGAGACTCTTTGGAGTGGAGGGTGGGATATAAATCCAATATCTTCATCTACCTCACAGGGTGTCTGTTGTGGGGGAGGAAGGGAAAGAAGATTGTGAGCCGCTCTTCGGAGTGGAGGGCGGGATATAAATCCAATATAATAATAAGTTTTATTTATATCCCGCCCTCCCCGCCAGAGCAGGAGGAGGGCGGGATATAAATGAAGCAATATCTTCATCTACCTCAAAGGGTGTCTGTTGTGGGGGGGAGGAAGGTAAAGGAGATTGTGAGCCACTCTGAGGCTCTTCGGAGTGGAGGGCGGGATATAAATCCAATATCTTCATCTACCTCACAGGGTGTCTGTTGTGGGGAGGAAGGTAAAGGAGATTGTGAGCCGCTCTGAGGCTCTTCGGAGTGGAGGGCGGGATATAAATCCAGTATCTTCATCTACCTCACAGGGTGTCTGTTGTGGGGGAGGAAGGTAAAGGAGATTGTGAGCCGCTCTGAGGCTCTTCGGAGTGGAGGGCGGGATATAAATCCAATATCTTCATCTACCTCACAGGGTGTCTGTTGTGGGGAGGAAGGTAAAGGAGATTGTGAGCCGCTCTGAGGCTCTTCGGAGTGGAGGGCGGGATATAAATCCAATATCTTTCATCTACCTCACAGGGTGTCTGTTGTGGGGAGGAAGGTAAAGGAGATTGTGAGCCACTCTGAGACTCTGAGATTTGGAGTGGAGGGCGGGATATAAATCCAATATCATCTTCTCCTATGGCTGCCTTGACTCTGTGGGCTACCTGGGTAGGGCACAAAGATCTATTCCAGAAAGTAGGGTTGCCCGCAGTGTTCCCTCTAAGCTGAGTTAGTGTGAGTTAGCTCCCAGTTTTGTAGCCTCCAGCTCACACATTTTTGTCTCAGCTCAGGAAAAATGGCTCTAGAGCTCACAAATTTAATGTCAGTAGCTCACAAAGCAGAATTTTTGCTCCCAAGACTCCACAGTTTAGAGGGAACATTGGTTGCCAGATCCAATTCAAGAAATATCAGGGGACTTTGGGGGGGGGGGGGGGGGGGGGTGGAGCCAGGCGACATTGGGGGTGGAGCCAGGCGACATTGGGGGTGGAGCCAGGAGCAAGGTTGTGACAAGCACAATTGAACTCCAAAGGGAGTTCTGGCCATCACATTTAAAGGGACCGCACACCTTTTAAATGCCTTCCCTCCATTGGAAATAATGAAGGACAGGGGAATCTTCTTTTGGGGATCATAGAATTGAACCTGTTGGTCCAGTTCTTGAGGAGAGGCATCGAATGCTATGCAGAAAATTTGGTGCCTCTATCTCAAAAAAACAGCCCCCCCCCAATCCCCAGATACCTACAGATCAATTCTCCATTGTACCCTATGGGAATCGGTCTCCATAGGGAATTATGGGAGTGCCCAGCATGGATTTTTCTTCCCCCCACCGCTTTCTTATGACCCTGAAGCAGGGGGAGGGCCTCCAAAGCAGGGGATCCCCTGCCCTCACATGGGGATTGGCAACCCTACCAGAAAGCCAGTGCTGTGCAGTGGTTCAGCCCCCCCCCCCCCCCCCCCGCCATGGAAGTTTCCTGGGGAGACTCTGGGCCAGTCCCCCTCCCTCCGCCTCAGGCACTTTGCAAACATGTTCTCGCTCCCTGAGAGAAAGGTGGCATAAAACAACAGACAAGAGACTTCCCCTGTGGTTGGTTTTTCAACCTGGCGCATGCAGCGTCTCCTGTCTGTTTATATCTCGCCTTTGGAGGCTTTATGCTTCTCATAAATCACACTCGATACCCTGCCCTTGTTCTGGTGAGCTCAGAGTTTTACACTCAGAATGACCTTGTGTGGTAAGTCAAGCTGAGAAAGAGAGAGACCGGTTCAGGGTCATCCAGTGTTCTCCTTGGCGCATCAGAATCCAGAGGGGCATAAATCGTCCTGACTGGTGTGATAGCAACGGATACTTCCACCAGCCTTCAAGTGAGAGTTGTATTTTTAGTTTTTTAATTTTATCAAATTTTATATCCTGCCCTCCCCTGACAACAATTAAAAACAACAGAATATTTAAAAAAAAAAAAAACAGAATATGCCATAAAATAATTTCCATACATTTTACAGTCATTAAAAGTCCAAGATGCACGTTGATGTTTTTGATTGTTCTGATGTTTCTGGTTTCATTTATATAGGTTCAGTGAGATCGCCTGTGCTGTGGAATAGTAACCACCTCCCCTTAACTATTAAAAGCGAATTTGAACAGTTCAACCTTACAGGCCCTGCAGAACTGTGGGAGGTCCCGCAGGGCCCTGATGTTTTCGGGGAGGGCATTCCACAGATTGGGGGCTATTACTGAGAACGCTCTGGCTCTGGTGGTCAACAGTCGAGCTTCTTTCAATCCAGGGATCTTCACTCCGGGAACCATTTGGGGAAGGGGAGGAAGACGAGTAGGGATGTGGTGCCATAGAGTCACCTTCCAAAGCAGCCGTGTTTTCCAGGGGAACTCATCTCTGTGGTCTGTTAATTGGGCAGAATTCAAAGCTGATATGCAGAATTCAACTTTGTTGTTCTTAAAGGTGCCAGTGGACTCAAGCTTTGTCCTGTTACATGCAGGGCTTTTTTTGTAGCATGAACTCCTTTGCATATTGGGGCCACACGCCTTTGATGTAGCCAATCCTGTCTGTAATAAGAGCCCTATAAGCTCTTGGAGGGTTGGCTACATCAGGGGTGTGTGGACTAATATGCAAAGGTGTTCCTGCTACAAAAAAAAGCCCTGGTTACATGGGGGCTTTACCACTCAGTGCTGCAAATGGGAGGGTCTCTGAAGCAAGCATTCATCCGGGGGTAGAATTCTAGCAGGAGCTCCTTTGCATATTAGACCACACCTCCCCGATGTAGCCAATCCTCCAAGAGCTTAGAAAAAAGAGCCTTGTAAGCTCTGGGAGGATTGGCTACATCAGGGGTGAGTGGCCTAATATGCAAAGGAGCTCCTGCTAGAATTCCACCCCTCTTGACCAAAGAGGCCATTTTTTAAGGAAATGTGCAGAAAGGCGTCAAATGTGCCCCCCAAAACAATTTTCAAATTGTGTACGGGGGTGGCAGTGTTCTGTGACCCCTCCATTGCACCCCGAGCAGCTCAGTCACAGGCTGAACTTACTTCAGTGAGAGAAGTAGGCCAGAATTTGGGGGAGACGCTCATTCCCCACTTAGCTTGCCTCCTCGGAGAGGCCTGCCTCATGCTTTGAGGAGTTTCCTCCTTGCTGCTTCTTCTTAACACAATGTAATTCTCTTATCCAGCAGTCGCATCTGCTAATGCAGCCATTCCTCTGGGGTTTCTTTGTGATCTCAGGGCTTAATTTTATGAGAGTGTAGATAGTGGGAATACAGTTGCGTCATTGCTTTTGTGTGTGTGAGGGTAGGAGCTCAGGAGTCCCTGACAGTTTGGCTCTGTCGGGGCCACCCTTTGAAGAGAAGTGTTAGCAGCTCAGAGGCTGCGTGAAAGCACAGTAGGGCGTGACACCCGATCGTCTGTCACTTTGGGGCGTAACTTTAGGCTTTCGGTGCCATTTTCGGTGATGCCTTTTGATGCAGGTCCCAGGTAAATACCAGGGCAGGAAGGAAAGGCAAAGAGGTTGTATAATTTTTTTCCTCCTCTGGGATGGTGGTGGGGAATGATTCAGCAGCCACATCGTTATGCCATGTAGCCTGGTTTTGTCCCTGTCCTGGGCTGGATCACACACACAATCATGTACTTTCAATCCACTTCCAATGCACTTTCCAATTAGATTTTACTGTCTGAACTGGCAAAATCCAGTTGTGGGTGTGGGTGTGATTGCAGCCGTGGGTTGTTTTAAAAGTCTTCTCTCCCCCGCCCCCCCCCCCCCCTTTTCCTCAGGCTTCCTATATATCACCTAAAGAAGCTTGAGCCAGTTTTGCTAGTGATACAGCTGTGGTTCTCATCCTCAAGCCCTCCAAAACAAATTCCAGAAAAGTACAGAAAGGAGGCACAGACATAGAGCACACTCTGCTGCATCTGTGCATAGTTCAGTTCCATCTTACATGAATGCACACTCATCTACTGGAGCAGAGGTCCATCGGTGACTATTAGCTCTCTGTCTGGGGCAAGTGATGCTCTATATTCTTGTTGCTGGGGGGTGGGCAGCAGTGGGAGGGTTTCTAGTGTCCTGGCCCCACTGATGGACCTCCTGATGGCACCTGGGTTTTTTTGGCCAGTGTGTAACACAGAGTGTTGGACCGGATGGGCCACTGGCCTGATCAAACATGGCTTCTCTTATGTTCTTATGGCCCATAAAGTCCAGCAACCTGTCTCACATAGCAGCCAACCAGTGGCCATGGAGTGGTAACGAACAAGGCACAGAGGCAGAGGCCTTCCCCTGATGTTGCCTCCTGACAGAGGTTAACTGCCTCTGAATGTGGAGGTTCTCTTCAGTCACCATGGCTAGTAGCCACTGAAAGACCAATCCTCCATGACTCTTGTCTAATCCCCTTTTAAAGCTGTAGGCCATCCCAGGCTCCCTGGAGGAAAGATGGGAATACCACTACAATCCATCAGTAGCTATTAGCCACAGTGTCTGGGGCAGTGATTCTCTGTATTCTTGGTGTTTGGGGGGGGGGGGGGGACACAGTGGGAGGGCTTCTAGTGTCCTGGCCTTACTGGTGGACCTAGTGATGGCACCTTGTTTTATTGGCCACTGTGTGACACAGAGTGTTGGACTGGATGGGCCATTGGCCTGATCCAACATGGCTTCTCTTATGTTCTTAGGCTGCCTGACAAAGGGCTTTTTCAGCCACTTCTCAGGTTCTCTGGAATGGATGCCCTGAGGAGGTCAGGAGAGCATCTGACCTCCTGATTTTTCAGAAAGCCTTGGAAAGCTGTATTGTTTCAAAGGACCTCTGGCTAAGCCTTGCTTTAGGTGATGGTGAATGGGGCAGTCTCAGTTCATTGTCTCTGCACTGTTTGAATTTGTTATCCATTTTTTAAATCATCACTTTAATTTGCAATGTTTTCGTAATATCTTAATCTGTATACTGGGCTTCTGTTTTCTAGTTATATTTGCCAGGCAAGGAGGCCTCGCATCAATCATCTCTGTTGAAAAACTGAGTCACTGCTGGCGTCTTCTCTGGTAGGTCACTTCTGGGTGGTTCTAGGAACTGCCAGAAACTCTATGGCAGGGGTGGCCAAAGTTGCTTAACAAAAGAGCCACATAGAATAAACGTCAGAAGTTTGAGAGCTGCTAGACAGGAACAGTTGGAAGGGAGGAAGGAAGGAAGATGGGGAGGGAGGAAGAGGTGGAAAGAAAGCAACTTGAATTGTAAACGCATTCTCCAAGCTGCTGGCTGGCTTGGCTTGGAGAAGTGATTTAAAGTGAGAAATGCCTTTCCCAAGCCGGCCAATGGGGTGCTGGGGGCTTCATGAGCCACACAAGTGTGAAAGAGCCATATGTGGCTCTAGGGTCACCGAAGCGGATAAGCAGGAGACTAGCGTCACTCCTCTGAGCACACCGGCAGGCAGGCCACCTTTCCCCCCCGGAAAGTGGTTTGGCAGGCATTGTGGGAAGGGGAGGTGGGGCGGCTCTGGGGTGCCCCTGTGGAGGGCGGCAGTGGGCAGCCGGCCCTGCGTGCACACTTCATCAAATAATTTGAAGTGTGCATAGACATGAAAGCTTGTTCCTAGCATTAAACTTTGCCTTAAAGTTGCTACTGGACTCCACCTTTAAAGCAGTTTCTTATTCTCCCTGGCTACCAGAGGATGAGGGCATCTTGTTGTCATCCCCCTGGCTGCACCCTCTGGAGCAAAGCTGAGCTTGGCAAGCTATTCAGGGCATCAAGGTCAGCTCTAACTGTGGTTAAGCATTAGACCAGCACTGGACCAGAGCAGTGAGCATTCCTGATTTGGAAGCTTGCAGACGAGGGTCAGGGAGTCTTGCCTGACCTATTCTGGCCCCCTGATGCAAGTTTCCTGGGCCAGTCCCTTCTTCAGCTGCATCTGGGTGGTGGTGCATAAACCGGACATCTTCCCACCCCAAACACCTTCATTCCTTCTCTCCCTGTTTCAAGACTCACGGGGGGGGGGGGGGGGTTGATGAAGTCGAAAAAGCATCCACTGAGAAAATGCAAGTTTATCATTGTTTGTGGCCTCTGGCAACCACGTGTTTGACAGCAAGAGCATGTTAGGCCCAGCGCTGTGGGCCAGATAGCCAAACTGCCCTGCCGTGAGGGTGGGGGTGGGGAAGCATTGGCCAATCTGACTTCAGGGGGAAATTCTTTCCGTCCCTTTTAGATAGTCGCAAAGCAAGAGTTTGCTTGTCAGACTGCATTTCTGGGCTTGTGAACATTGTTCGCTCCTTGTTGCATAAGCCACGCTCTCTGGTCTGAAACCTCTGGGCTCATTGGTTTAGGAATGTGTGGCGATTGGGGGGGTGGGTAAAGCTAAGCCCCCCCCCTTTTAACAGGGACAGGCCTGGCACTTCTCTGCCTTGTTTTTGGGAACATCAAGGGGCAGAAAGAATGGTAGAGACTTAGTCTTTTATTTCAACTTTTAAACTGAGTTTTACTAGTGTGACTATCTATCACCTGTCTGTCTGTCCGTCCATCCGTCTCTATCTATCTATCTATCTATCTATCTATCTATCTATCTATCTATCTATCTATCTATCTATCTATCTATCTATCTATCTATCTATCTATCTTTATTTTATTTAGTAGGCTTATATTCCGCCCTTTCCCGTAGCGGTCTCAGGGCAGATCGCAACATAAAATGAACAACAATAAAAACCTACAATTTCAGTTTTAAAACAATACAATAAAAGTAACAAACGAAAGAACAATAGAACAAAATAAGGTGCATCAGAGGCGGGATGGACACGTTTTACAGAATAAAGCAATTACTGGCCCAAGAAGTGATGGTGGTAATAATAAATAAGATAGCACCATAGTGAAGCATGATGTCACAACAAGGGAGGCCAATTGATGAAATAATAGCTGGAATAGGATGCCCACTGCCTCAACCAAAAGCCCTTTTGGGTACTCCCTCCCTCCTTTTGGGCTTTCTTCCAGCCAGGGCTTTTTCTGTAGCAGGAACTCCTTTGCCTGTTTGGCTGCACATCCCTGATGTAGCCAATCCTCCAAGAGCTTACAGAGCTCTTACTGCAGGACCTCCAGTAAGCTCTTGAAGGATTGGCTGCATCAGGGTTGTGTGGCCCAATAGGCAAAGGAGTTCCTGCTACAAAAAAGGCCCTGCGTTCCAAAAAAAAAGTGGGGAGCATGTGCTGCCCAGAATAACAAATACCAAAGATTCCACACACACACACCCCAGCAGATTTCTAGTACTTAGTGGGAGGGCTTCTGGAGTTCTGACCTCACTGGTGGACCTCCTGATGGCACTTGGGTTTTTTGGCCACTGTGTGACACAGAGTGTTTGACTGGATGGGCCATTGGCTGGATCCAACATGACTTCTCTTACATTGTTATTTGCTTAGTGCCGGGTCAATCCTCCTTGCCTCCTCTGTCTTTCTGCTTCTAGATAGTGAAAATACCAGTGGTTGTAAGGGAAAAAGACTAGAGACTTTACATCTGACAATAGATTAGAGGTGCAAGACTGGATGGAAGGGACTGGGGAGGAATAACTGGATTTGGGTACAGGCAGTGGAGATTGGCGGAGTTTTTTGTCCGCTTTCTGCCTTGTTCATGGTCTATCATGCCGTAGAACAGGGTGGCCAAACTATGGCTCGGGAGCCACATGTGGCTCTTTCACACATATTGTGTGGTTCTCAAAACCCTCACCACTTCGTATGCTAGGCTTTACCTAGTGTACTGCAGCCTGAAGAAGGCGAATGAAACGGATAGTAACATAGGCAATCCATCGCTGCTGCTGCTGCTGTGACATCAACATTCTATTGTAATTTTGCCAGTGTTGTTAAAATCTGGCATCTAGCGTGTAGCGTTTTTTTGTCAATAATATTGATAATAAACGGTTTGTTTCAAAATATAGAGTAGCAAGCGAAGGCTTGTATCAACAGTTGTTACTTTTATACAGGTTTTTTTCCTTTTGTTACAATATCACTTTTCTGTATAGCCATCTCTTTCTGTATAACCCACCACTTTGTTGGCTGGTTTGGAGAAGACATTTAAAGTAAAGTTGTTTTCTTTCTGCCCCTCCCCATCTATTCCCCCTTCCTTCCTTCCTTCCTTCCTTCCTTCCTTCCTTCCTTCCTTCCTTCCTTCCTTCCTTCCTACCTACCTACCTACACCAAATGTTCATGTCTTGTGGCTCAAAAACATCTGACATTTATTCTACGTGGCTCTTAAGTTGAGCAAGCTTGGCCACCCCTGCCATAGACATTTTTTTTGCTTGCACAGTTTTGCCGTCTGCCTTCGGTCTCAGTGAGAAAGGTGGGCTGCAAAGATAACTAGAAAGGCAGATCAGAAACAAAACAGGGAATGCTTTCAACGTTGCAATCACCTTCCTTCCCTCCAAGGAGCTCAGGTTGACTGCACGTGGTCCTCCCGACCTTCATTTTATCCTCACAGCAAAACCTGCGAGGTAGGTGAAGAGGTGAATTTTGTGACAAGTAGGGATTTGGATGGGGATTTCCCCAGGGTTTTGTCCGGCACCCTAGACCAGGAGTGGCCAAGCTGTGACTCTTGCACACCTATTGTGTGACTCTCAAAGCCCCCACTGCCTTGTTGGCTGGCTTGGAAAAGGCAGAGAGAGAAGAGAGAGAGAGAGAGAGAGAGAGAGAGAGAGAGAGAGAGAGAGAGAAGGCATTTCTCTCTTTAAATCACTTCTCCAAGTCAAGCCAGCCCATGACTTGGAGAATGCATGTAAAGTTAAAGTTGTTTTCTTTCCACCTCCACCTCCCCCCATCTATTTGCTTTCTTCCATCCTTCCTTCCTGTCTGGCAGCTCTCAAACATCTGACGTTCCTGTCTGGCGTCTCTCAAACATCTGATGTTTACTCTGCACTGCTCTTACGTTAAGCCAGTTTGGCCACCGCTGCCCTAGACTGTCTTCCTCCACCAGCTCTTGCAAAACAAGCTCTCTGCATTCCTACTCAGTGCTGATAGCTGTGATTATCTGAAGGTTTCAATAGGTGACCCAGGCCCAAGGGTCTATTTGCTTATCCTGTGCGACTTCCCACTTCTCCCAGCCTCCTGGATGTCATCTTATTATTGGCTTTGTCTACTGGAACCGTTCTGTTCCCGGTGAGTCACCCCCGTCAAGTTTGTTTTTAATACATGTGTATCTTTGAAAAGGGTGTTACAGTTGTTACGCAGAAAGCAAAGGTTTGTGTTTATGAAATGAAGCGGAGTCTCTTATCGGCCCTGATAGGAACGGTGCCGGCCTTTCGCCCTTCAGAAAAAGCCTTGATCAAAGATGCCGGCGGAAGGTTACCTGAGGTCTGCGCGATTGAGCTCTGATAAGGGCTGGCCGTTATCCATAGCGATACATAGCTTGTGCATATGCGTGTGTACTTAGAAGAGGAGGGGAGGGGAGTGCCCCGGCTGTTCTCATCCGGTGGATGTCAATGTCAGTTTGTGTCCGTACAAATTTACCGGAGTAGTAAGCGCCGGTCAGTGGCTGGGGTAGGGTGGGACGTTGCAGGGTTTGCAAGTGTGGGGCAAGATCACTACATGCAGCTCTTTGCAAAGGGTTTAAAGCAATAATTTCCAAGCTTTAGGCCAGCAGGGAACTGTTGGCGAAAAGTAAATAACGTAGAACTCCCTTGAGTCCCCCAGAGGAGGTTTCCTGCTGTATCTCTTCTCTGCATTTTTACCTTGCTCTCCTAAACCGTTGTCTCCAGGAACAGATGTAAAGTCTGCCCTATTTCTGCATTTGCTGCGCTTAAAGCACCGCATTATTAGGAACAAATTGTGACTGCGGGGTCACCTGACAGTGTGAGTTTGACAGTGAGTTTGACAGTGTTTTGCATGATGGAGGGAAACATTCCTCCCTTCTCTCCTAGAATTTGGTCTCATCCTATGTCAGTAGATGAGGCAGACATAAAAGGGAGCATAGTGTCATGCAATAGGCAGTTGACTTGAGGAACTCACTGCCACTTGATACAGTGACTGACGGCCATGGGCTTAGATGCATGTTGTGTGAAATTGTACTTCCAGAATGGAAGCTGTGAATTCAGAGGTAGGACACCTAGTTGTCAAATGCTGGGGAGCAGTCCATGGGGGAAGACTGTTGTCTGCAGGCCCTGCTTGTAGGCTTAACCTGCAACATCTGTCTAGAAACAGGATGGTGGATTCTATGGACCATTAGTCTGAAACTAGCATTGCCCAGAGTTTGGCATAAGCTGGGATGGGGCGATTAATCAAGTTTAATAAATAATAACATGACTACTTTTGCTTGTATGTCATTTCCTTCCTTTCCGAGGATGACTGTTGTGTCTCTGCATGTCTCTCTGTTCTGTGTTTTTTCTTTCCAGATCTGTCTGTAAAACATGCAGAATTCTGTATTCTTTCAAAGGCCAGTTCTGCCGATGCTATGCTGAAAATTTAGTGCCTCTGCCTCAAAAAACAGCCCCCTTTAGAATCTCAGATACCCAAAGATCAATTCTCCATTATATCCTAGGGGGGACTGGTCTCCATAGAGTATAATAGAGTGCCCAATGGACATCCCCCCATTTTCTAATAACCCTGAAGTGGGGGGAGGGCCTCCAAACCAGGGGATCCCCTGCCCCCAGCTGGGGATTGGCAACCCTACTCCATTGCATGAAAACCAACAGTTTGTCAGATGTCCTCTTAAAATAACATTTCTGTTGTTCTCACACATCCTCTTCCTGCTCAGTTTCTTCACTAGGCTTGACGAAATTCTTCTGCTGTCCTCTAAACCGAAAGCACAAACTAGGGGTCTTAGTGTTGAAAATAGTCTGATATAGAAAACCACTAAGAAACAGTTTTCTTATAGAGTTAATACATTCAATTTCAGCATAACAGTCTATCACAAACCAGTGTATATAATCCCAGGATCAGCCTTTTTCTTTCCAACCCTCCAAAAAAATTAAGGTCCATGACACAGTCAGCTCATGTGCAAAAATCTTGTCCAAAGAGGGATCAGGAAAACTTCACAACTTTCAGACAGACGCCCCTTCCAGATAATTCAAGGTGTTTCAATTCTGTCCTTCTTCAGTTGTCAGGCTGTTGAATGGAACCCGATGTCAGTGACTTTTCATACAGGCACAAAGTTCGCGGCTTACAACAATGAATCAGTCCTCCAAACCAAGCACCATGTCAGGTTCATAGGATGTTCTTGCTTTTTTTTTTTTTTTTTAAATCCAGGCGGAAGACATCAGAAGACAATCCTCGGTTACTGGAAAAAGACACCAGATGGTGGTTTCTTAAGGAAAGGGAATGGAGCCATCTTGGAATCTAAGCCTGCTGACTTTAAAATGGAAGAAGTAAGACACCCCTCTCTTCTTTTTTGCTCTAAAAGTATTTTTAGATGTCAAAATGGCCTATAGCCCCTTAAAAACTGCCTGGTGTATTGCCGTGTGAATTCTCTTGTCCCAGAGCCCATTACAGAGTTTAGCTATAGCAGACTAACACAGGGGTGGAACCGGGAGACACTGGGAGTGGAGCCAGGAGCAAGGGTGTGACAAGCATAATTGAGCTCCAAAGGGAGTTCTGGTCATCACATTTAAAGGGACCACACACCTTTTAAATGCCTTCCCTCCGTTGGAAATAATGAAGTATAGAGGCACCTTGTTTTGGGGGGTCATAGAATTGGACCCCCTGGTCCAGTCTTTTTAAAACTTGGAGGGTGTTTTGAGCAGTGGTACTGGATGCCATACTGCAAATTTGGTGCCTCTGTCTCAAAAAACAGCTCCCCCAAGCCCCAGATACTAGTAGATCAGTTCTCCATAGGGAATAATGGAGTGCCCAGCAGACATTCCCCCCCCCCCGGTTTCAATGACCCTGAAGCAGGGGGAGGGCCTCCAAACCAGGGGATCCCCTGCTCCCACCTGGGAATTGGCAACCCTAGCTACATCAGGGAGGTGTGGCCTAATATGCAAAGCCCTGGGCAACGCTATGTATCAGGAGAGAAATGCTGTTGGGGAGGCTTAGCCAGAAGGGGAGAGATTGAGAGCAGCTTTGCAAAACAGAACACACACCCCACTCCCTTCTGAAATGGGAGTTGAAGGCTGAAAGGAGGAGGCAGCTCAACACATTGGGAGGTGCCGTTCTTCCGGGTGAAAAGTGAACAGAACAGAATATGTGTCTCCCCTTTGGACTTTCGGTTCCTTGGGAGATGTTGTCGGCAGATTCCCCCATGTGCTTTGGTGTAGTGGTGAAGTGTGCGGACTCTTATCTGGGAGAACCGGGTTTGATTCCCCACTCCTCCACTTGCAGCTACTGGAATGGCCTTGGGTCAGCCATAGCTCTCATAGACCTTCTTCCCCTGTAGTGGTTAAGTGTGCAGACTCTTATCTGGGAGAACCTGGTTTGATTCCCCCCTCCTCCACTTACAGCTGCTGGAATGGCCTTAGATCAGCTATAGCTCTCCTAGGAGTTGTCCTTGAAAGGGCAGCTTCTGGGAGAGCCCTCTCAGCCCCACCCACCACACAGGGTGTCTGTTGTGGGGGAAGAAGATATAGGAGATTGTAAGCTGCTCTGAGTCTCTGATTCAGAGAGAAGAGTGGGGTATACATTTGCAGTCTTCTTCTTTGTGAGCAAAGGTGTGGCTTGCAATTTCACTTGTGGGGACGGTGTCCCTGGCAGAATCTCGTTCTCTATATTTGTTTGTTTCCTTTGAACGGGGTTCTGAAGGTGTAATTAAGCAGGAGTGTTGCAAATTTGGCCCGGAGGACCAACGCTTGCCTCAAGCCAGGGGGAAAGAAAAAAAGAAAACATTTGCTTTGTAGACATGCCATGTGTGTGACTTTTCCCCAGCAGCAGACCTGATTTCTCTCATCACGGTGAGCAAAAATGTGTTTGTCTAGTCTGGGGTGAAGTAGTGGCAAAGAGTGCGGCACTGTGGATGAGAGGTCCCTAGTTCGAATCTCACTTCAGCGATGAATTCAGTGATGACCTTCGTGCACCGTTGCTAATTTTCAAGTAATAAAAAAAGGTCTGTTTGGCAGGGTTGTTTTAAAGAGCACTGAAAATACATACACAAAGTCCCTTGAGTGCATAAATATTAATCATAGTCAGGTCTTGAATTCACCAGGAGCACAGCTCCTGAACCTTTCTGAGGGTTCCCCCTCTTCCTCTCCACCTACCTACCTTGTCCATTGAATAGTAGGTGCAGCTGCATAACAATCCCTGGATGAGCTCCACCACCTGTTTTTCTACAAAATGACCCCTGGGCATAGGTAGCCAGTTTTGAACTCAGCACTCTGTTATTAATATGGAAGGGTAACCACAGGAACACATAAAGTTGCCTTATACAGAATCAGTCCATCAAAGTCAGCATCATCTACTCAGACTGGCAGTGCCCCTCCAGGGTTTCAGATGGAGGTTTTGCCCATAATCTCTGACCACATCTTTACTGAAGATGCCAGGTTTTTCACATCACCCACCACTCGATTCTTTAAGAAGAAGATGGTATTGGATTTATATCCCGCCCTCTACTCAGAGTCTCAGAGCGGCTCACAATCTCCTTTACTTTCCCCACCCCGCCCCCCATAACAGACACCTGTGAGGTGGGTGGCGCTGAGAGAGCTCTCACAGAGGCTGCCCTTTCACGGACAGCTCTGCAAGAGCTCAGGCTGACCCAAGGCCATTCCAGCAGGTGCATGTGGAGGAGCGGGGAATCAAACCCGGTTCTCCCAGATAAGAGTCTGCACACTTAACCATTAAACCAAACCGGCTTTCTACACTCTTTGAGAAATCCATGATTCTGCCTCCTGACTGTTATTTTAACACAAAGGTAGCCAGTGAGTCCACATTCAGATTGGAACAGTCATACTGGGAAAGAGAATTACTGTTAGCCCTCCTATGGAAAAAACATACTTTGCAATATTTTAAAAGACTTCAGGAGAAGGCTGTTAGTAATTGGGTTTTTGGGGGGTGGAGGGGAGTGGGTTAGCAGCTTAATCCCTACCCCTGTCGCTCTTCTGCAACCTTCAGGCTGCTATATTTAAATGTTTTTTTTTTAAAAAAAGGTCAGGCAGTCTGATTACCAAGTTCCTCCCATCTGTTTGAGCCTTAGAATCATAGAGTTGGAAGGGAC
Organism: Heteronotia binoei; assembly: GCF_032191835.1. Classification (NCBI taxonomy): domain Eukaryota; kingdom Metazoa; phylum Chordata; class Lepidosauria; order Squamata; family Gekkonidae; genus Heteronotia; species Heteronotia binoei. Next base: position 20,723,619 of record NC_083229.1, on the reverse strand, counting down.
CTCCAGGGTCATCTAGTCTGACCCCCTGCACAGTGCAAGAAATTCACCAACACCTCCCCCTAAGTTCACAGGATCAGCATTGCTGTCAGATGGCTATCTAGCCTCCGTTTAAAAACCTCCAAGAAAAGATAGCCCACCACCTCCCGAGGAAGCCTGTTCCACTGAGGAACCGCTCTGTCAGGAAGTTCTTCCTAATGTTGAGCCGGAAAGTCTTCTGATTTAATTTCAGCCCATTGGTTTATTTTTATTTTATTTATTTTATTTTATTCGATTTATATCCCGCCCTACCCCACCGAGGCGGGCTCAGGGCGGCTCTGGTCCTACCTTCTTGGGCAGCAGAAAACAATTCCGCACCATCCTCTATTTGACAGCCCTTCACGTACTTTATATTCCTAAATAACTTGGGGCTGAGGATTCAGGAATGAAGAAATCACCCATCCTTCCCTCACCCATAATAATTAGGTATGGTTTTAGCCCTTCATTTCTCATATGCTTTTCTCATGAACCTCCCCCTTCTCCGCATGCTGTTCCACACCAGCTTTGAACCTAAGCTTTACAGGACTGTGTTGCTGCTTGGCATGTATGTGTGTGTGGGGGGTGGGGGGTGGGGGGGGGGGAGGGAATCTGTGTTTGCTGCATACAGCCATTGTGGTGTAGTAAACAGAACACCCAATTACAATCTGGAAGACCCAGGTTCGAGACCCCACTCTGCCATGGAAGCTAGGTGCCCTTGGGCCAGTCACACACCCTCTGCCTAACCTACCTCGCAGGGTTGTTGTGGGGATGAAGGGGAGAATATTGTAAGCCCCCTTGGGTCCCCATTGGAGACCTGCTCATTAAGCTGCAAACCTACTTTTGATTTGTTGAGAAATCAAAGGGTGTAAAGGAAGTCCAGAAATAAAGGATGCTCAGCCAGTCTTCTGGTACAGTCATGAAATGGACTTTCACTGCTACAGGGAACTTTCACCGCTCTGTGCCTTAGTTTGCCGCCAACCAGCCCGTCCCTCTAAAACAGGTTTAAGCTGAGAAGTCCTGACCTGCCCAGGCCTTGAGTGAGACACAGCGGTGCGAACATGTCAAGTGCTCTGTCATGCTGGTGCAGCTGTTCTCGCCAGCTGTTCCTAAGAGCCAGTTAATCACCCTAATCCTGTTGAGCCAAAGCGACCCTCTCGTCTAGGGCTGCCAGGTCCGACTCAAGAGATATCTGGGGACTTTGGGAGTGGAGCCAGGAGCAAGGGTGGGACAAGCACGACTGAACTCCGAAAGGGGCTCTGGCCATCACATTTAAAGGGACCATACACCTTTTAAATGCCTTCCCTCCATTGTAAATAAGGATAGGGGCACCTTCTTTGGGGGCTCGTAGAATTGGTCCAATCTTTATGAAACTTGGGGGGGGGGTGCGTTTTGAGGAGAGGCGCTAGATGCTGTGCTGAAAATTTAGTGCCTCTACCTCAAAAAAACAGCTTCCCCCAGCCCCAGATACCCATGGAGCAATTCTCCATGATACCCTATGGGAATCGGTCTGCATAGGGAATAATGGAGTGCCCAGCCGACATTTCCCTCTCCCCTCCCTGCCTGCTTTCTGATGACCCTGAAGTGGGGGGAGGGCCTCCAAACCAGGGGATCCCCTGCCCCCATCTGGGGCATTGGCACCCTACTCTCTTCCCTCCCTCCTCTCCTTAAAGTGGGGGTGGTCCTCTCAGTAATTGTGCTGACACTGGAGGGGACCGGAGTCATCTCCTCCCCAGGCGTCTCCTTGCTGTGCTGGAACCTGCTTGGCATTTGTGATAATTACACATCGAGGCATTCATTCTTGTGCCAGCCGTCCTCGCTGTGCCATGGAATACTGGAAAGGAAGAAAAGCTGGAGCTTTTTTAGGCTCTGGAGAAGCCGAGTGTAGTAATTTTGGGGTGGAGTGCCTGTGTTTGGGTTGGGGGGGGGGAAGGTGTCAGAACATTTCTCTCCTCTTCCTTGGAAAGCAACCAGGCAAGACGAGAAGCTGCCCCCGTGGCCCCACCCACATTCCCAGGCTCCGCTTGCCCTTGAGGCTGGAGGGGTGGTTCTGAGTAAGAGAGCCGGGCTCCTTTTCCCAGACCCATCCTTCCAGGGAAAGGGGAGGAGTCCGGCTTTGTCCTCCTGAAAGACTGGCACGGGAACACCTTTGCTGTGCCATGGGGCTGCTCTAGGTACTTTCCCCGCTTGCTCGGCGGAGACAGGTTTCTGGGTTTTCTTGTTGGGTCTTGATGGGATGCTCTAGATCATGCTCAGCCCTACCCAGCCGAAGAGCACGGGTGGCAGTGTTTCGCTTCATCACTCGGGTGCCCTGTCTGCGAGACCCAGCAGGCGCCCAGTTAGTCAGTCTGACAAGGAGAGGGCGAGCAGGGATTTTTGCAGAAGTTTCATTCCGGGTTGTCCCCCAAGTCAAGTCCTGCGCTCCAGCTGACCAGTCAGGTTAGAATGGATAAGAGGAAGTTCTTCCTCACCCAAAGGGTGATTAACACATGGAATTCACTGCCGCAGGAGGTGGCGGCAGCTACAAGCATAGGCAGCTTCAAGAGGGGATTGGATAAACATATGGAGCAGAAGTCCATTAGTGGCTATTAGCCATGGTGTATTCTTGGAACTCTCTGTCTGGGGCAGTGATGCTCTGTATTCTTGGTGCTTGGGGGGCCACAGTGGGAGAGATTCTAGTGTCCTGGCTCCACTGGTGGACCTCCTGATGGCCCCTGGTTTTTTTGGCCACTGCGTGACAGAGTGTTGGACTGGATGGGCCATTGGCCTGAACCAGCATGGCTTCTGTTTGGTGTGGTAGTTAAGTGTGCGGACTCTTATCTGGGAGAACCGAGTTTGATTCCCCACTCCTCCATTTGCAGCTGCTGGAATGACCTTGGGTCAGCCATAGCTCTTGCAAGAGTTGTCTTTGAAAGGGCAGCTTCTGGGAGAGCCCTCTCAGCCCCACCTACCTCACAGGGTGTCTGTTGTGGGCAAGGAAGATATTGTGAGCTGCTCTGAGATTCAGAGTGGAGGGGGGAATATAAATCCAATGTCGTCTTCTTCCCTTATGTTCTTAGCTTTTTGCTGTGTGCTACCCTCCTATTCTGGTCTGCTTCTATTCTGTTAAAAAGTCAGGGATGTGGCAAATTTTGACAGCTGGCATTGAGAGACAAGTGCACGGCTTTGTTTTTGCCCTGTCTATGCTTGAGCTCTTACATCCTGGTGAAAAGGCACAACAATATCCGGGGATGCTTGTGGGTGCACCCCTCAGAAGACCCAGGTCACAGGAGACTGTAGTGCTTTGTTCTGCCAAGCAAGATGTGGGCGGGGGGCGGGGGGGAGACTTGTGTTGCTGAGAATTCTAAATGGCCTGACTTATGTGCATGTACTCCATAATACTCATCCCTGTGGCTCAAGGGCCATGACTCCAGAAAAGCAATGAAGATCCTGTGAATTTAGGGGAAGGTATTTGTGAGTTTCCTGCATTGTGCAGGGGGTTGGACTAGATGACTCTGGAGATCCCGTCCATGAGCAACTCTCACTGTCATCTGCTTTCTTCTTTCTCTCTCTTGCTTCCTTCTGCATCACATCTTGCTTTGCCAGGCTTGCTCAATCGCACAGGAGCTGAAGAGCAAAGCCTCTATTTTCTCCATTGGCTGACCAGCACATGAAGCGACATGTACAGAAGCTCGCAGTGCCCAGCCATTTCATGTTTTCCCCTAGGTCTTAGGTTCAAATCATTGACCATGGAATTTCTGTAAAGAATGTCAAGAAATCAAAAGTAGGTTTGCAACCTACAGACACACACCTGACCAACACCTGAATAGCATACTCAAGATTGCTACAGCACAGACATTGTCCCCAGATTTTGATGCAGTAATTCAGACCAAGAGGTGGCAGTTATCAGAAACTGTTAATTCTATGACGCACATGGCTCAGCCCAGCAAGGTCTCATTTTTGTCAGATCTGGTCCTCACAACAATCGGGTTTGGAATAATGAAGGACAGGGGCACCTTCTTTGCGGGCTCATAGAATTGGACCCCCTGGTCCAATCTTTTTGAAACTTTGAAACGATCTTTTTGAAACTGTGTAAGAGCTGTCCAGAACTTCCTGAGGGGTGAGGTTTAATTATTAGACATTGCAGAATGGACCAGTTTCTCAGTATTGTCATTTTTTTTTACTGTTCTTCTTATACATGTTCCTAGTATATAGTTCAAAATTCAAATTTATATGACGTTAAAGATCAGAGATGTAGACTTTATTTGCCTTTTGCCTCTACGTGAAAAGCAAAATTAAGTCCAGCTGTCTTATTTATGGTTGACAGTCCAGATCTTGAATAGATGTTCAGCATACGCAAGCAGCTTCTTCACATGAGCACAGTATTCCTTATTTCCCACTGTAAGAGGTACATTTTGAGGTTATACAACCCCTTGCAGGTTACGTCCATCTTCTCTGTAGCAAACAGCATGCAGAAATGCCAGCAATGCTTACAGGCCCAAACAATTTAGTTGAACGATTTGTTCCAGATGGCTTTGATCGCAAATGCATCTTTGTGTGGAAATAGACATGATAGTCCCCAATAAAACGTTAAACCCCATCAATGGATGTTGCCTGGGAGGGTAACGTGCATATAAACACTGATTCAAGTTATTTTCTCCTTCCCAGGAACTTTGGGAGCTGTAGTTCAATGAGCAAGGCTACAGATGCCAAACATGTAGTTTTACCAAACTACAATTCCCAGGATCCCTTGGAGAAGTGATGGCACTAACACAGATATCCCTCTGGTGTTTAGGAGCATGAAATCTGTTTTGTGCCGCATGGAGCATAAAGTAGTAAGAAATTAAGTGGGCTGGCATACTCCAGTTTTCATCTCGTGTTTCTGCAATTATCTTGCCCTGTTAAAGGCTTTGGTCCTTCTAAAGGTTTACTACGACTTTTTTTTTTTTAGATTAATCTGCCTTTAGTATTTCTTTGTTCCAACTCGATTATCTGGCATTGTTTTAATCTCTGGCGATGGTTTCCTTAACGTTTACTACTGATTGCTGATTTTATTACTGCCAATTTTACTATTGAGCGCAATCTCTATTGCTTTTGAGATTTTATTAGCTTAATTCCCCCCCATCCACCCTTCTTATTGCCGTTTTATTGGTATCAGAGTGTCTTTCTGTTTGAGATTGAAATGTTTATATCTGCTAAATGCTCAGTGTCTTTACAAATTTGCTGATGTCAGGTAACTTGAGTGTTGCTTTTAATAGAAAGGCAGGTATTGATTTTTTCCTCAAGAAATAAACGCTGCTCTGTAATTGAGTTGCCAGGGTGATGTCGTAATCAGCAGATCGAACCGGGGCCTGAGAGACCCAGGCTGAAAATCCCCACTGAGACGAAGATGCTCCCTGGGTGACATTGGGCCAGCCCAGGCCTGACCCTTTTTTTTCTGCCAAGAGCTGTATAGATATTTATAACATCATTTGCGGGCCATAAAAAATTATCCACTTAAAAAACATTGCTCCACCGAGGGAGAATGATGCAGGCCAGCAACATTAATGCAAATAATTGTTTTTTCTATTTGAAGTCATGTGGGGAGAGGCTAATCTGGTGCGCATGCACACACGGCCCGCCGCCCTAGGCAAATGCATAGGTCCAGGGCTTTTTTGTAAAAAAAAGCCTAGCACAAACTCAGTAGCATATTAGGCCACACCATCTGGGTTACTCAAGTGCAAATTGAACTGTGACAGTAACTTTTCCAGGCCCTGCAGCGATTCTGGCCGGCCAGCCAGGCCCCAGGGAGGCTGCCGCACAGTACATCTGGGCCCTGTGATCCCTGCCTGGCCCTGAGGAGGCTGCTGCACAGCACGGCTGAGCCCCACGATCCTCGCTGGGCCCCACAATCCTCACTGGCCAGCCAGGCCCCAAGGAGGCTGCCACATGGCTCAGTTCAGCCTAGTAATCCCCGAGGGGCGCACCAAGTGGACAGAGGTTCCCCACCCCTGCGCTAGAGGTTCTGATGCCCCAGGTCGAACCCCGTGCCCCCTCCCCCTCCCAGGGTCATCGGGCCTCGTGCATCGCACAAACACAGCCCCTTGGCCAGCCAGCTGTGCCCGCCACCCCCACTGCTGGTCAGGTGCACTTGGCTTGGCAACCCCCTCCCCTCTCCACCCCTGGGCTGCGGGCAGGCCGAAGCACACTGTGCTGGGGCACTAGCCTGGCTTCATCCTCCAAGGCCCGCCACCTGAGGAAGGCAGGCAGCTGCCTGAGCTCTCCGCCACCACGCCTCTACCGCTATCTTGCGAAGCAAAAGAGGGGTGAGCTGTGCGTCAGGGTCGGCATGAGCGGGGAGGGGGAGCCTGTCCCCGCCCTCTACCCCGTGGCGAGGTGGTGCCCCAGGCAGCCACCTATTTTGCCGACTCCCACGTGCCTGCCTCGGCCAGCCTCTCTCTCTCTCAGCCTAGCATCCCTCACTGGGCTGTTGTGTGAACTAAGTGTTGAAGGGAGAGAAAGCCCTGAGCTCCTTAGAGGAAAAGGTGAGGCGAAAATGCAAGAGGCAGATAAATTTCTTGCAAATCAGGAACAGTCTCGTATACCCAAGGACAGTGCCCTAGGAAGACACTAGAGACATATCCACATTACTATTTTCAATTTATTCAAAGGGAACTGTAGTTTGGAAAAGCTAAAGCCCTATATGGTCGAGGACCTGTCTACCTTAGGGACCGTCTCTCCCCATATGAACCCCAGAGAGCACTGAGGTCAGCCGGAAAAAACTTGTTGACTATTCCCGGACCGAGAGAGGTGAAGCTGCAATGCACCCGTAACCGGGCCTTCTCCTCTGTAGCCCCGAGCCTATGGAACCAACTTCCAGAGGAAATGCGGGCCCTGCGGGATCTTGAACAATTCCGCAGGGCCTGCAAGACCTTCCTCTTCCGACTGGCTTTCGCTGACGAAGAAAGAAATTGCTAATGATAACCGCCATCATAAAAGAACAATAGTATCAGCACTTTTATTAACTTAATTAATTAATTTTTAAACTTAATCAGAATTTTAATGTTTAAATGTAATTTTGTTTTCTTTTGCTTTCCTTGTATAATTGAAATTTTATGATGTTGTTAGCCGCCCTGAGCCTGCTCCGGCGGGGAGGGCGGGATACAAATAAAATTATCTATCTATCTATCTATCTATCTATCTATCTATCTATCTATCTATCTATCTATCTATCTATCTATCTATCTAAATCTGGGAAGAGGGGCCATGGCTCAGTAGTAGAGCATCTGTTTGGCAGGGCTTTTTTGTAGCCAGAACTCCTTTGCCTATTAGGCCACACACCCCTGATATAGCCAATCCTCTAAGAGCTTACAGGGCTTTTAGTGCAGGGCCTACCTTAAGCTCCAGGAGGATTGGCTACATCAGGGGTGTGTGGCCTAAAATGCAAAGGAGTTCTTGCTACAAAAAAAGCCCTGCTGTTAAAAATAGGTTTGCAGCTCAACAGATACACACCTGAACATCATACTCAAGAATGCTACAGCAAAGACACTGTCTCCAGATTTTGATGCAGTAATTCAGAGTAAGAGGTGTCACTTATCAGAATGTTAATTAAACAAGAGTGCTAATCTTTTAAGCATGTTTTAAGTGGGGAGGGATGGTGGCTCAGTGGTGGAGCATCTGCTTGGTAAGCAGAAGGTCTCAGGTTCAATCCCCGGAATCTCTAACTAAAAAGAGTCCAGGGAAATAGGCATGAAAAAACTCAGCTTGAGACCCTGGAGAGCTGCTGCCAGTCTGAGTAGACAATACTGACGTTGATGGACCAAGGGTTTGATTCAGTATAAGGCAGCTTAATAGGTTCATGTTTTATTTAAAAAAAAAAAAATCTTTGTGTCTATCTGTGTCCTTTATAAAATTCACATATCCACTACCTGGCATTAGGCTTTGTGACAGACATGGCCCGGCCTCACAAGGTCTCATTTATGTCATATCTGGCCCTCATAACCAATGAGTTTGGCACCCCTGCCCTAGAGAGCCACTGCCAGTCTGAGTAGATAATACAGACCTTGATGGAGCTGTGGTCTGATTTTGTATCAGGCGGTTTCATATGTTCACTATCAGTATTCTCACAAATGGGCACATTTAGGAATTATGGATGCTCTCTGCTCTATTAGCTCTCGTCCCTTGCTTCATTTGAACTCCTTGAGAACAGCAAAGGAGGCATGAACCTGAGGTAACTGTTTGTGAGAACCGAGGCCCTTTTTGGGGCGAGGCGCATCTCCTTAATATTCTTTATAGCGTTCTGCGGTCTGAGAGGCAAACCAAGAACAAAAAGCAGAGCGATGCTATCAGGATTTCATGAAATCTGGGGCTGGGTTGGGGGATGCTAATTGCTTCCAGTTCCCCAAGTCCACGAGGGCCTTTTATAATACCTCTTCATCTTGTATAGCTGGAGATGAAAGGGATTAAGTACAGGGCACGGCTAACTATTACGTCTAATTACATGTATAGCAATAATGTGTTTGCCTACACTGAGGTGGATTTGCACACCAAAGCATAGGTTAAGGATGGGGGGGGGGGGTGGTTTGTTTGTTTTTAAAAAAAATTCTCCTGCAAACCAGCATATCAGGAGTCAGGATGAGAAGCTAGGCCGTGAGGAAAGAGCGTGGGAGGTTAAAGGATAGTGGTTGGAGAGAGGTAAGAAAGATGGATGGGTTCTGGAAAGGAAATGAGAGGATCAGAATTGGGCAGAGGGCACTTTTCATTAGAAGAACCTGGCCCTGTGGGTGATTTAAAAAAATAAATCTGTGTAATTGCAGCTGATGAATCAAGGTTGACGAAGACATCCAGCTTAAAGTTCAGCCCCATCTTAGAAATATTTGGGGCCAAGGAGCTAGACCTCTGGGGGAGGCCCTGCAGAGTTTCTGTTGGTCATCAGGTAGTTGGACTGTGTGCCTGGAGACAACCAGAGGGCAAGAGGGCCCCATAACCAGACGTAGTGCTGAAACTAGCCCCATGAAACGTGAAAGAGAGAAGTAGGGTTGCCCCCCACCCCCATATTGTTGTATTTCCTAGGGTTGCCAGCTTTAGGTTGGGAAATTCTTGGAGATTTTGGGGGTGGAGCCAGGGCAGGTTTGGGGAGGGGAGGGACCCTCAGCAAGGCGTACTGCCATAGAATTAGCCCTCCAGTTTGGTGTAGTGGTTAAGTGTGCGGACTCTTATCTGGGAAAACCGGGTTTGATTCCCCACTCCTCCACTTGCACCTGCTGGAATGGCCTTGGGTCAGCCATAGCTCTCATAGACCTTCTTCCCCTGTAGTGGTTAGTGCACAGACTCTTGTCTGGGAGAACCGGGTTTCATTCCTCACTCCTTCACTTGCAGTTGCTGGAATGGTCTTGGGTCAGCCATAGCTCTCAAAGACCTTCTTCCCCTGTAGTGGTTAAGTGCGCAGACTCCTATCTGGGAGAACAGGGTTTGATTCCCCACTCCTCCACTTGCACCTTCTGGAATGGCCTTGGGTCAGCCATAGCTCTCATAGACCTTCTTCCCCTGTAGTGGTTAAGTGCGCAGACTCTTATCTGGGAGAACCGGGTTTGATTCCCCACTCCTGCACTTGCACCTACTGGAATGGCCTTGGGTCAGCCATAGCTCTCATAGACCTTCTTCCCTTGTAGTGGTTAAGTGTGCAGACTCTTATCTGGGAGAACCGGGTTTGATTCCCCACTCCTCCACTTGCAGCTGCTGGAATGACCTTGGGTCAGCCAGAGCTCTGGCAGAGGTTGTCCTTGAAAGGGCAGCTTCTGGGAGAGCCCTCTCAGCCCCACCCACCATACAGGGTGTCTGTTGTGTGTGTGTGTGGGGGGGAGGTAGAGGAGATTGTGAGCCGCTTTGCGATTCAGAGTACAGGGCGGGATATAAATCCAGTGTCATCATCAAAGCTGCCATTTTCTCCAGGGGAACCAATTTTAGTCTCCTGAGCATCAATTGTAATAGTGAGAGATCTCCCTTCTCTCTTCCTTCTCTTCCCATCGCACTTTTGCTTATTTGGCTTATTTTTGTTACTTAATTTTTTTTTTAAAAAAAAACAGAGTTCAAGAAAGGAATGCTGTTATTTTTTTTCTACAAGTATCATGTGGATTGACATCCAGTGGTTGTGTTTTGTCGTTACCTTAATTGTGACCTAATAACTGTGGGATGTGGCAGGTCAACCAGAGAACTCCATGGCTGGGGTGAGTGGATAGGATTTGAACCTGTGTCACAGCCTGACACTCCAGTCAGTACATCACGCTAACTTCATCTTACAGTGGAGGGCTGATACAACAAGATCCCCCAAGCTGAAAGATTGTGTTCCTGTAACGCAGGTGTGATCGAGATGGCAACACGTTTTTACTACATCGTTCACTGTACAACGACATTCACTCAGCTTCTGTCTCACTGATATCAGAGAAAGGCTCTGAAATCTCCGATGCGGAGATTGTTAATAAGCTTCTCTCCGATGCAAACAACGAAGAAAAGACCGAAGTTTTGTGCTGAAGCGATAAAATAGTGCTTAATATATTTTTCTCAAGTAAATATGGGGCCGTGATTTGCCAGTCTGTTTTTACCAGAGTTGTAAATTTGTGTTTTTAGTTGCAGGAATGCTTTCCTTTTTGTGTGTGGTTGTTGTGGTACCTTTTTGTGCATACTGGCCATGGACTGTTAATAAATCTGAAATCTGAGGCAAATCTTACAGTAGATCTCGCTGTATCAGCGTTAACTAGAGAGCACTATTATTTTGTCAGCTGTCATGTGCAGTAATGGGGAGATATAACCAATCAGGCAGCCTTAAGAGGGCTGGAATTGGTGAAATATATATTCTTTTTTTAAAAAAAAATTGGGCTAGTACGTTATTTACAAACATTATGAGTTTTCACCCTGGAATCTTCTCTCACCACCACTCCCTCCTCTTCTCATCTGTGTTTAGGCAAAAAGCAAAATTGTACAAGATGGAATGAGCCCTTACATGTCCAAGCTACGTAGTTCAGAGAACAAAGGATTGTGCTCATTTAAAGTTAATTTAATTTAAAAAGCTAATTTGGTCTAGTGTAGGGGGGTACGGCTGGTTCTCAGCAAACCCGGAGTTTAGCTTCGTAATGGGAACAGCGTGGCGGTCAGAGGAATCAAGCGCTAAGCCGGGTGTGCATTGCTGCCACTGGGTATATCTTCGCGGCTGTCACACAGCACCCTCAGAAGGCAGATGGTAGGAAGGGCACAAAATTGGGGGTGCCACTGTGCCAGCAGGAGCTAGAGAGTAATTTCAGTAGATTAAAAAATAACAATAAGTAGCTTTTTTGAAGGGATTTGGGAATGTTCAGTCTGGAAAAGAGGAGTTTGAGTTCTCTCTAAGCTGTGGAGTTTTGTGAGCAAAAATTCTACTTTGTGAGCTACTGGCATTAAAGCAATTTAGCTGCTGCATCAATTAGTGTGCACTGGGGCCATTCTTCCTGAGCTAAGACAAAAACGTGTGAGCCGAAGGCTAAAAAACTGTGAGCTAGCTCACCTTAACTTAGTGGGAACACTGGATATGATTGGTCTGTTCAAGTATTCGAAAGGCTGTCATTTCGAGCCAGCAGCTTGGAGAATGCTTTCAAAGTTAAAGTTGTTCTCTTTCCACCTCTCTTCCCATGTGTTTGCCTGCCTGCCTGCTTTGTGACTCTCAAACATCTGACATTTATTCTGTGCGGCTCTTACGTTAAGCAAATATGGCCACCCCTGCTCTAGGCTGATCCTGCGTTGAGCAGCGGTTGGACTAGATGTCCTGTATGGGTCCTTCCAACTCTGTGATTCTGTTAGGCCACTTTAGCCCTCTTGGCTTACCCCACTGAATCATGGGACTTGTGCAGATAACATCCATTTGACATCCATACTCAAGCAAATGTGCACACATTCATCTTCAGTTCCCAGAGTTGCCTGGGCAGAAGGCTATTGAAGATGGCATGAGTCTGTGGTGAAGATTTGCATTTGCTGCTGTTAAGGCAATCAAAATGCAACCAGATTCTCTTCTTCTTTGTTGCCTGTTTGTAAAGGAAAGGAAAGGTCCCCTGTGCAAGCACCAGTCGTTTCCGACTCTGGGGTGACGTTGCTTTCACAACGTTTTCACGGCAGACTTTTTACGGAGTGGTTTGCCATTGCCTTCCCCAGTCCTCTACGCTTTCCCCCCAGCAATCTGGGTACTCATTTGACTGACCTCGGAAGGATGGAAGGCTGAGTCAACCTCAAGCCGGCTACCTGAAAACCCAGCTTCCGCCGGGGATCAAACTCGGGTCGTGAGCATAGCTTAGGACTGCATTACTGCGGCTTTAACACTCTGCGCCATGGGGCTCACTCTGCTTGTAAAACAAAAGCACTAAGAAGGCAGCTTTGACTCCAGACAAAGTTAAGAGTCCAGTGGCACCTTTAAGACCAACTAAGTTTTATTCAAGGTGTGAGCTTTTGTGTGCACGCACACTTCCTCAGACAAACCGGAGTGAAGCTTACCAGGCCATACATAGAAGGCAGAAGTTGAACAGCAAATTAGCATACAAACATACAATATAATGAAATGTTTTAACAGATGCAAGCAGAAATAACAGCTAAGTTTATAAGGTCATAATTGTCAATTCCAGGGGAAAACAGTGAAGCAAATCAAGCTGTCAGCATTGGCAATGGATTTTTATCCAGGGGTGGAATTCTAGCAGGAGCTCCTTTGCGTATTAGGCCACACACCCCTGATGTAGCCAGTTCTCCAAGAGCTTACAAGGCTCTTATTCCACTGGGCCTACTGTAAGAGCCATAGCTCTGGCAGAGGTTGTCCTTGAAAGGGCAGCTGCTGGGAGAGTCCTCTCAGCCCCACCCACCTCACAGGGTGTCTGTTGTGGGGGAGGGAGATAAAGGAGATTGTGAGCTGCTCTGAGACTCTGAGATTTGGAGTGGAGGGAGGGATATAAATCCAATATCATCTTCTTCCCTCCCTCCCTTCCCTGCCTGTTGAGCAGCTCTCAAACATCTGACATTCATGTCTTGTGGCTCTCCAACATCTGACATTTATTCTATGCGGCTCATACGTTAAGCAAGGTTGCCCACCCCCGGTTTGCAGCAAGGGGTTCTCAGGGAATGTTTCACCACATGTACATGTGAGCAGCCTGTTGTTAGGGATACATGCACGGAACACTCATGGAGCTGCCTTATATTGAATCAGACCACTGGTCTGTCAAGGTCAGCATCATCTACTCAAGCAGGAAGCAGTTCTGAGGGGTCTCAGTCTGAGGTCTTTCCCATGTCCTCATGAGAGATCCTTTAACTGGAGATGCCAGGGATTGAACCCAAGACCTTCTGCATGCTAAGTATATGCTCTGCCACTGAGCCATAGCCTGGGAGATTCACAGACAAACGTTAGGGGAGGGGAGAGAAGTGCTAGGAGGTGGCGTCGGGAGGAGGCCTTGGCTTCTGTATCCTGTTTGATGGACCTCCAGGGGGACTGGTTGGCCACTGTGAGCAATACGGAGCTGGGTTAGATCAACTGCTGGTCTGATCAAGCAGGGCGTTCTTGCAACCGTCTTTGTATTTGCAGCATCTTTAAAACACATTTTCATAATTGCAGCTTTTTCCTGTGCGTGTGTAAAGTGTTGTCAAGCCACAACTGACTCATGGCAACCCCAGCAAGGGGGTTCCCAGGCAAGGGAGAAGCAGAGGTGGTTGGACATCGCCTTTCACTGGAGAGTCTTCCTTGGTTCTCCCTTCCAAGTGCTGACGCTGCTTAGCTTCCAACTTGTGGTGACCCCAGCAAGGGGCTTTCAAGGCAAGTGAGTAGCAGAGGGGGTTGGCCATTGCCTTCCTCTGCAGAGACTTCCTTGGTGGTCTCCCTTCTAAGAACTGACCCTGTTTAGCTTCCTACCCATGGTGGCCCCAGCAAGGGGCTTTCAATGCGAGTGACAAATAGAGGGGGTTGGCCATTGCCTTTCCTTACAGAGTCTTCCTTGGTGGTCTCCCTTCCAAGTATTGGCCCTGCTTAGTTTCCAGTTTATTGTGATCCCAGCAAGGGGCTTTCGAGGCAAGTGAGAAGCAGAGGTGGTTAGCTATTGCCTTCCTCTGCAGAGACTTCCTTGGTGGTCTCCCTTCCAAGAACTGACCCTGCTTAGCTTCCAACTTATGGTGACCCCAGCAAGGGGCTTTCGAGGCAAGTGAGAAGCAGAGGGGGTTGGCCATTGCCTTCCTCTGCAGAGACTTCCTAGGTGGTCTCCCTTCTAAGAACTGACCCTGCTTAGCTTCCAACTTATGGTGACCCCAGCAAGGGGCTTTCGAGGCAAGTGAGAAGCAGAGGGGGTTGGCCATTGCCTTCCTCTGCAGAGACTTCCTTAGTGGTCTCCCTTCCAAGAACTGACCCTGCTTAGCTTCCAACTTATGGTGACCCCAGCAAGGGGCTTTCAAGGCAAGTGAGAAGCAGAGAGGGGTTGACATGGCCTTCCTCTGCAGATCCTTCCCTGGTGGTCTCTCTTCCAAGTGGTGGTCTCTTCCCTGCTTAGCTACCCAGATCTGATGAGGACACACTCTACACTACCTTACCTCTGCATCTTTTCCTACCAGGGAGGAAGAAAGGGGAGGGAGCAGCATCAAGGAAGGAGGAGGGGGAGGAAACAAAGGAACCTCTTTGAATTTGTGTCGATCAAGGAGGAACCGCAGATCCCTTTGGATTCGTGGGAGCACCTTTGGAAGAGCTTGATGAAGATCTCAACCTGTCAGAGTATTAAAGAGAACTGTTTAAAGATGATGTATAGGTGGTATATGACTCCGAAAAAGCTGGCTAGGATGAGTAAGAAGATGTCGGATAGATGTTGGAAATGTCGAAAACATGAAGGTTCTTTCTTTCATATGTGGTGGACTTGTGAAAAAGCGAAAGAATTTTGGAAGATGATACAACAAGAAATCTCCAAAATTTTGGGTTATGATTTTAAGAAAACTGCAGAGACTTTTTTGCTTGGATTACAATTACAAAAATTTCCAAAGGAAGATAGGACTTTAATTTGGTACTTGCTCTCAGCTGCTAGGACATTGTATGCGCAGCTGTGGAAACAGGGAAAAATACCAGAGAAATGGGACTGGATTGTGAAAGTTTTATCGTGGAGTGAGATGGACAAATTAACTAAAACTTTAAGAGACTATGATTTAGATATATTCAAAAAGGAGTGGAAGAAATTTAAAGGATATATGGAGAAAGAATGGAATATAAAAAGTCATTGGACAATTTATTAGTATTAATGAGAGAAGAAAAATATTGAACTTTGATTGGTTAGCGGTACCTTTGTAACTGAATTTAAATTTATAACTTCGGGGAAGTCAAATATTGGAGGGAGGGGGGTTGAAATATCATATGGGTTAGCATAGAAAAGAGACAATTAATTATTGTAACCATATGTTATTAATAAATTGTTAAAACACAAGGAGGAACCACAGATCCCTGTCCCAAGTTCGAGTCT
This sequence comes from Heteronotia binoei, assembly GCF_032191835.1. Classification (NCBI taxonomy): domain Eukaryota; kingdom Metazoa; phylum Chordata; class Lepidosauria; order Squamata; family Gekkonidae; genus Heteronotia; species Heteronotia binoei. The sequence goes on along the minus strand of NC_083229.1, from coordinate 20,708,161 downwards.
TGTGTCTTTTAAGGCAGCAAACTAGCCATCCTGTCCACTGCACCTTTTCTCACAGTGGATGTGGTGGAGAATATAATAACAGAGCTGCCGCGAGCCCTGCTACAGCGAGAGGCTTGCTGTCTCCACCAAGAGCTTCACCATTGATCACATCATCGCTTCCGGTCTGGAAAAAGTCCCAGAGATGCACTCCAGTCTGCGTCTACTTAGCTACACCCTTTCTTGGATCTCTGGCAGCAAGTTGAAAAGTTGCTGCTGGGAGGGAAAAAAAATGAAATGGCTCCAAGGGAGACTCCAGCAAGAAGTCCCTGAGTTGGAATTCGTATGCAGATTTGACTCTGTCAGATTTGGCCTCCATAGAAAGGGCAGCCAAGTTGAATTGTCTTTCTTTGGAAGCTTCTGGGACTTATGCAACTTTGGCCAATTCGTGACTCATCGGGAATGTTCCGCCCTAACCCTGATTGGATTGTTTACTCCTTTGATTGGCTCTTGTTCTCATTCATGACTGTGCAGAGCGCATAATGCTGCAATCTGTGTCTTGCAATGCTTGGCCGTCGAGCATCACTTTGTAATAGCTGCCCTCTCCCCTCTCTTTTGTGTGTTTGTGTATCTCTGGCCCCATGACCTGGATGGCCTAGGCCAAGGGTGGCCAAACAGTGACTCGGGAGCCACATGTAGCTCATTCACATGTATTGTCCAGCTCTTGAGCACCCACTAGCAGCCCCGTGGCGCAGAGTGGTAAAGCTGCAGTACTGCAGTCTGAACTCTCTGCTCACGACCTGAGTTCGATCCTGGCAGAAGCTGGGTTCAAGTAGACGACTCAAGGTTAACATTCCTACCTAGAACTGCTTTGTGCTGCTCCTTATCGGGCACGGAGAAATGCCGTCCCTTGAATTTGACCCTGTGTTAACTCTGACTCTTAAGAGCCCCGTGGCGCAGAGTGTTAAAGCTGCAGTACTGCAGTCATAAGCTCTGCTCACGACCAGAGCTCGATCCCGGTGGAAGCTGGGTTTTCAGGTAGCCGGCTCGAGGTTGACTCAGCCTTCCGTCCTTCCGAGGTGGGTAAAATGAGTACCCAGCTTGCTGGGGGGGAAATTGTAGATGACTGGGGAAGGCAATGGCAAACCACCCCATAAAAAGTCTGCCGTGAAAACATTGTGATGCAACATCACCCCAGAGTCGGAAACGACTGGTGCTTGCACAGGGGACTACCTTTACCTTTTACTGAAGCCCCCACTGCCCTGCTGGCTGGCTTGGAGAAGGCATTTGTCTCTTTAAATCACTTCTACAAGCTAGCTGGCCGCTTGGAGAATGCATTTGAAGTTGCTTTCTTTCCACCTCTCCTCCCTCCTGCCATATATTTGCTTCCCTCCCTTCCTTGTGGCTCTCAAACATCTGACATTCGTGTCTTGCGGCTCTCAAACCTCTGATGTTTATTTTAGGTGGCTCTTACATTAAGCAAGTTTGGCCACCCCTGGCCTAGGCGATCCTGATCTCATATGATCTTGGAAATTAAGCAGGGCCGGCCTTGGTTAATCCTTGCCAAGGAAGTTCCCGGTTGCTACACAGAGGCCGCCAACGGCAAAGTGAACGTCCCTTGCCTTAAAACCCCATGGAGTCCCCATAAATCAGCTGTGACTTGATATCAACTTTCCACCACATACCTCTGGTATACATTTGTTGAACGATCATGCATCTCACCAAGTAGGCTTGGAATCACAAATGCTTAAAACCTTGATATTCACGTGCTTTTTAAAAGGGGCGGCTGAGAGGTGACATGATCACCATCTTCAAGTATTTGAAGGGCTGTCATATAGAGGATGGTGCGGAATTGTTTTCTGTGGCCCCAAAAGGTAGGACCAGAACCAATGGGTTGAAATTAGATTTTCAGCTCAACATTAGGAAGAACTTCCGTTTTGGGCACCACATTTTAAGAAGGATATAGACAAGCTGGAACGGGTCCTGAGGAGGGCAACGAAGATGGTGAGGGGTGTGGAGACCAAGTCCTATGAGGAAAGGGTGAAGGAGCTGGAGATGTTTAGCCTGGAGAGGAGGCAGCTGAGAGGTGATATGATCACCGTCTTCAAGTCCTTGAAAGGCTGTCATCTTGAGGATGGGGTGGAATCGTTTTCGGTGGCCCCAGAGGATCGGACCAGAACCAATGAGCTGAAATTAAATCATGAGTTTCCGAGTTCCAATGTTCAAGCCCCCTGGGACAATTTTGCTGAACTCTTGACAAACCTTCTAATGTTTTTCCCCACAAAAAAAAAAAAATGGGAGAATAGCCACAACATATAAAGCAGACAGATGGAAATCTTCATCCTGCCACTGTGTCCACATAGGAGAAAGTAGTTTAAAAAGTATGATGGGAGTAAGGTTGCATGATGACAATAATAATTCAAGAAGCATTTTTAAGGTAGGTGCTGAGCTGAAATAATTTAGTACATTGGCATCACCAGAGGGTGTGTGGCATATGCAAATGAATTGTGCAAATGAGCACTGGCACCTCTTTTTCTGCAAAATGACCCGTGCTTCCACCCCATGCAAACCTCAAGGTCTGAAGCTTAGCCTTTTGAGTGTTCAAAGGAGGGGACCGGTCCTCCGTTTTCCACCGGGCAGAAAAGCTGGTTGAATCAAGCCCAGTGTTTTCCAGCACTCCCAAGCCCTTTGAAGCAATATATCACAGCCAGTAGCACAGACAGCAAATTGCCCAGGTGCACATCGAGTTTGCCTAGGCTGCATCTCATGCTAAGGACAGGTGTGTGTGGGAGGGAGAGATACCTGGTAAAGGAGAAAGAATGATTCAGCTCTTTCTCACTTGGGCTTCTGTGAACTCCACGCCAGTCTCTGGCTTGTTCGGGGAGATCGTTGCAGTGTTTTTAAGGACTCTTAGCATAGACTCTTAACAGCCAGTCGTCTGACAGAAAGGCACCGGCAGATAACATGGCTGGCGTGGCTTCTTGGAGCCTTGCGTTGTTATTTATTTATTCGCCATTGCGCCTCTTTGCTATTGGCTGACGGGGTCTGTATACTCCCAAGCGTCCTTGGTTTTTGGCCCGCCTCGTTTGATAACATTCCTACCTAGAACTGCTTTGTGCTGCTCCTTATCGGGCACGGAGAAATGCCGTCCCTTGAATTTGACCCTGTGTTAACTCTGACTCTTAGGAGCCCCGTGGCGCAGAGTGTTAAAGCTGCAGTACTGCAGTCATAAGCTCTGCTCACGACCGGAGTTCGATCCCCGCTGGAAGCTGGGTTTTCAGGTAGCCGGCTCGAGGTTGACTCAGCCTTCCGTCCTTCCGAGGTGGGTAAATTGAGTACCCAGCTTGCTGGGGGGGGGGGGGAATTGTAGATGATTGGGGAAGGCAATGGCAAAGCACCCCATAAAAAGTCTGCCGTGAAAACGTTGTGAAAGCAACGTCACCCCAGAGTTGGAAACGACTGGCGCTTGCACAGGGGTCCTTTCCTTTTTTTCCTAACTCTGACTCAGTTGTTTTCCCCCACCCCCTTTCTTGAGGAGTAGTTCCGTTCCCCATTCTCTGCTTTGTTTCCCACCCGTTGAATCTGATAGGAAAACATGCTGATTTTCAGGCTCCGGGATGCCGTACTGTAAGAGATTCCTAAGTTTTGTTACAACATTTACAAATCCTCTGATAACGCTTTCTTGGTTTGTTTTGTTGGAGTGATAATTTTGCTTGTGTGTTTGCAGAGGGGGTGCCAAAGAACAAAGGGTCGGGGCACTGCCGCACAGGCACGGCCCTGAGAAAACGGAAATGCCTGAGCAGGGGCGTACAAAGTTTGGAATCCGTAGTAAAAATGGCCCATTTATAGCCTCCTGTAGTTTTTGTGATCTTTTAAATATGAATGTGTTTTTGTTCCCGCACGTGTTTTTGCGAACGCTTTGACAGTTGCATATTGTTGTTTGTAGTAGTAGTGGTAGTAGAAGAAGAAGAAGAAAAAGAAAAAGAAGAGGAGGAGGAGATTGGATTTATACCCTGCCCTTCACTACCTTAAAGAGTCTCAGAGCACCTTACAGTCTCCTTTTCCTTCCCCTCCTTACAACAGACATCGTGTGAGGTAAGTGGAGCTGAGAGAGCTCTGACCGAAACCACCCTTGAGCAGGACAGCTCTGCGAGAACTTGTGATGGACTCAAGCAGGTGTATGTGGAGGAGTGGGGAATCCAACCCGGTTGTTCCAGATAAAAGTCCACACATTTAACCACTACGCCAAACTGGTTCATTTTATTAGACAAGTCTTCATTAGAAGAAGAAGAAGAAGATGTTGGATTTATATCCCGCCCTCCACTCCAAAGAGTCTCAGAGTGGCTCACAATCTCCTTTACCTTCCTCCCCCACAACAGACACCCTGTGAGGTGGGTGGGGCTGGAGGGGGCTCTCACAGCAGCTGCCCTTTCAAGGACAACTTCTGCCAGAGCTATGGCTGACCCAAGACCATGCTAGCAGGTGCAAGTGGAGGAGTGGGGAATCAAACCCGGTTCTCCCAGATAAGAGTCCGCACACTTAACCACTACACCAAACTGGCTCTCCAGACAGGCAGTGGTTTATATATTCAATTTTTCTTATTATTACCCATGATGATGCTCATCTGATGAACCGAGCTCCTGATGCTGCTCATCTGATGAACCGAGTTATGGCCCAAGTATGGTTGCCAGCCTCCAGGTAGGACCTGGAGATCTCCTGCTTTTACAACCGATCTCCAGCTGGCAGAGATCAGCTCCCCTGGAGAAAACGGCTGCTTTGAAGGATGGACTCTATGACATTGCATCATGCTGAGGTTTGGGGATGAAATTCTAGCAAGTGCTCCTTTGAATATTAGGTCACCCCCCCCCCCCCAACAATGTAGCCAATCCTCCAAGAGCTTACAAAAAAGAGCCTTGTAAGCTCTTGGAGGATTGGCTACATCAGGGGTGTGTGGCCTAATATGCAAAGGAGCTGCTGCTAGAATTCCACTGCTGCTGAGGCCCCTCCCTTCCCCAAACCCCACCCTCTCCCGGATCCAACCCAAAGACTACAGGTATTTTTCAACACTGACTGGGCAACCCTATGTCCAAGAAAGGCCCCACTACATTAAAAAATTGCTTGTCTTTATGGGGCCTCTTGTTTGCCTGTTTCTGCTGTGACAACTAGCCACTCCTACTCCTCTGGAGTTACGGTTCATTTTTCCCCCCAGTCATCAATGTGGAACACATAGGTTTGCATTATTTCTTGCCTGCCTTCAGATTCTGCATTAAGGCAGTGACGCGACGTTGGCCATCCAGCTCTCTAGGCGCCCCTTTCTCTCTTTCCAGCATCAGTTGACTATCCTGTATACCCAATTCATTCTTCACCCCGGCTTCAAAGCAAGATCACAGTGCTTGCTGGTTAGTGGAGGCGTGCTGTTGAGCAGCCAACCTTGGGGCCTTTCGAAAGGGTTCGACAGCCATCAGGCTCAACCACCTCACCTGGCACCTTCACCTGGAATGACTTGTCAGAGTAGGCAGTTAATTAGTCAAACGGCTTTTATTGGGAGGGCGTTAGTTTTCCCTGCTAAAGCATAATGACTGTCGCTTCAGGCTTCTCTGGGCACAAACCAGTGCCTCACCTGAGAATATTACTGCCATGAGATGCTAGTTTTAACTATTTTCACTGCCACAGGAGGTGGTGGTGGCTGCAAGCACAGACAGCTTCAAGAGGGGATTGGATCAACATATGGAGCAGAGGTCCATCAGTGGCTATTAGCCACAGCGTATTGTTGGAACTCTCTGTCTGGCACAAGTGATGCTCTGTATTCTTGGTGCTGGGGGGGGGGGCAACAATGGGAGGGCTTCTAGTGTCCTGCCCCACTGATGGACCTCCTGATGGTGCCTGGGGGTTTTTTGGCCACCGTGTGACACAGAGTGTTGGACTGGATGGGCCACTGGCCTGATCCAACGTGGCTTCTCTTATGTTCTTAGCTATGGTGCTGGTGGAATCAACTTGAATGAGATTGGTCTGCTGCAACTGGTTATACTGGCGATGGCAGAGTCTTCATTGGAAAAGGTTTGAGAGGTCCGTCTGAGCTTTGCAAGATGACGCTGCGTTTGTAGATAACGTGGGTGAATTCACCGGTCAATACTGGAAAGGGAAGACCTCAGTGGAATCCTCTTACTGGGCTGCCAGGTTTTCTGGGCTTCATGTTTATAAGAATCGAAGGAGATGGCTTTTATGTCAGCCATTTGGAGAAAGTGGGCTATTCTAAGGTGTTATGTGAATAATTCTGATTTATTTTATCATGTTGTGGACTGGGTCTTGCAGATCCCTTCTGCTTGCGGCAGTGCTTTCCTCCAGAGAGCCAGTTTGGTGCAGCGGTTAAGTCCGTGGACTCTTGTCTGGGAGAACTGGGTTTGATTCCCCACTCCTCCACAGGCACCTGCTGATAGTCAGGGTTTTTTAGGAAAAAAAAGCCCAGCAGAAATTCATTTGCATAATTAATCACACCCCTGACATCACCACTGTTTCACACACAGTTTTCTGTAGAAAAGGCCCAGCAGGAACTCATTTGCGTATTAGGCCACACCCTTTACATCACCACTGTCTCACGCAGGGCTTTATTTTTGGAGAAGAAGCCCAGCAGGAACTCATTTGCAGATTAGACCACACCCCCTTAACTTCACCATTGTTTCATAAGAACATAAGAGAACGTGAAGGAAGCCATGTTGGATCAGGCCAACGGCCCATCCAGTCCAACACTCTGTGTCACATAAGAACATAAGAGAAGCCATGTTGGATCAGGCCAACGGCCCATCCAGTCCAACACTCTGTGTCACATAAGAACATAAGAGAAGCCATGTTGGATCAGGCCAACAGCCCATCCAGTCCAACACTCTGTATCACACAGTGGCCCTATATATATATATATATATATATATATATATATATATATATATATATATATATGCCTTTTTCTGCACTTTTTCCAATGCTATAATATCCTTTTTGAGGTGCGGTGACCAGAATTGCACACAGTACTCCAAATGAGACCGCACCATCGATTTATACAGGGGCATAATGATACTGGTTGATTTGTTTTCAGTTCCCTTCCTAATAAGGGGCTTTTTCTTTGTAGAAAAAGCCCAGCAGGAACTTATCTGCAGATTAGGCCACACCCCCTGACATCACGATTGTTTCACACAGGGCTTTTTTGTAGGAAAAAGCCCAGCAGAAACTCATTTGCGTATTAGGCCACACCCTCTGATGCCAAGCCAGCCGGAACTGCGTTCCCGCTCAAAAGAAGCCCTGGTCACAGGGCTCAAGAGCGGTTCTCAAAAGAGCTCTCTCAGCCCCACCTACTTCACAGGGTGTCTGTGGTGGGGAGGGGAAGGAGGTTGTAAGCCATTGTGAGACTCCAAGTGAAGTGTTGGGGTATAAATCCAATCTCTTCTTCTTTTCCTCCAATTCAAGGAGGCTTCCTCAATGCAGCACTATATATCTGTGATAGAAAGTGCCACCCAGTCACAGCTGACTTATTGTGATTTTGTAGGGTTTTCAAGGCAAGAGAGCGGCAGACGTGCTTTGCTGTTGCCTGCCTTTGCATGGCAACCCTGGCCTTTCTTGCTGATCTGCCATCCAAACATCAACCAAGGCCTGCTTCGCTTCGAAGACTGATGAGAGCAGGCTAGCCTGGGCCATCCAGGACAGACCCTATATCAGAGGTGGCCACGATTGCTTAAAGGAAGAGCCACATAGAAGAAAAAGAAGAAGATTGTAGATTTATATCCCGCCCTTCTCTCTGAATCAGAGACTCAGAGCGGCTTACAATCTCCTATATCTTCTCCCCCCACAAGACGCTAGGCTCTTTTTTTGTAGCAGGAACTCCTTTGCATATTAGGCCACACACCCCTGATAAAGCCAAACCTCCTGGAGCTTACAGTAGCCCTGAACTAAGAGCCCTGTAAGCTCTTGGAGGATTGGCTACATCAGGGTATGTGTGGCCTAATATGCAAAGGAGTTCCTGCTAAAAAAAAAGAGCCTAGCTTCTGTCTAAAGAAGGGGGGAAGGGGGGGGTACATCTCAATGGCTTTGGTGTTCCACTTTTGGAGCCATGGCCGGATTTAACAATTAGGCCAAGTAAGCACTGGCCTTTGGGCCCCCACGCCTTTAGGAGCCCCAGGCTGGCTTCCCCCCCCCCCCCCCGGTTTCCCCCCTGCTTGCAGCCCTCCCAACCTGCACATGCAGCCAGCAATTGAGCTGCTCTTTGCCGAGCAACTCTTGCCTAGTGCAGTTGCTGCTGGCATTGTCGCCAAGTTTGCCTCTCTCTGCCTTTCCCCCGCAGGATCCCTTTGATTCAGACTTGCAATGTGGAGCCAGTTTGGTGTCGCGGTTAAGTGCGTGGACTCTTATCTGGGAGAACCGGGTTTGGTACCTGGAACGTCCTTGGGTCAGCCATAGCTCTCGCAGGAGTTGTCCTTGAAAGGGCAGGTTCTGTGAGAGCTCTCAGCCCCACCCACCTCACAGGGTGTCTGTTGTGGGGGGAGAAGATATAGGAAGATTGTAAGCCACTCTGAGACTCTTTGGAGTGGAGGGCGGGATATAAAGGAGATTGTGAGCCACTCCGAGTCTCTAATTCAGAGAGAAGGGCGGGGTATAAATCTGCCATTCTTCTTGCACAGTTCCCCCGGCGTTTTATAAGCCACTGCTCTTCCTCCTCTTGGATTTCCCCCTCGTAGGCCGCTACCCTGCAGGTTCACGATGCTAATGAAACAACTTGCCACAGCCTTTGCCGTCTGCCAGAGCGCCCCAGAGCTGCTGGAAACGCTGCACCCCAAAGTCCCAGGCTACACTGCCAGGAATAAACAGGTTTGCATGCTTTTTTTGTGCAGGCTGCTGCGTCTCCCGTTGAGTTCTATGCAGATCTCCGTCTAGGATTAGCATGTTGTAAAAATACATATTATCCTAGCACCCCGGAGACGGTTTTGCTACAGCTGAGGGTGGCTTTGGGGTGTGCCTCGAGCCGTCTGGCAGTCCTGATGATAGATCGGGTTATTAATTCAGAAGCAATGCATGAGTTTGATTGCATTTTCCAAGCACGTCATGTCAATGCTGACTGGTTCTCCTTTCCCAGACGGTAGAGTTCCGATATGAAGGATGTCGGGCGTTTCAAGGCTGTGTGGCACAATAATGCTGTATCAATAAGGAACAATTATGACAACCATTTCTGTGTCCAACCTCTGATATGTTATAATAAAGAAAAGAAATGTGGCTGGCAAATAAGCACTGTTCATAAGTTTAAACAAATAATGTCCATAAACAATACCAGTGTACCGTCCAAGTACTCTTCCAGAATTGTCCAGGAGTGGATCACAAATTTTAAGAATGAAGAAGAAAAAGACAGCAGATTTATATCCCACCCTTCTCTCTGAATCAGTCTCAAAGCGGCTTACAATCTCCTATATCTTCTCCCCCCACAACAGACACCCTGTGAGGTGGGTGAGGCTGAGAGGGCTCTTACAGCAGCTGCCCTTTCAAGGACAACCCCTGCAATAGCGATGGCTGACCCAAGGCCATTCCGGCAGCTGCAAGTGGAGGAGTGGGGAATCAAGGGGAAGGACACTGCAGTCAAAACAAGGCGCTCAGGACCGGTTTCGGTGAAGGCGCCTTCTTCAGCTTTTAGGCTCCACCTGCAGCCCTTACACTTATTAATATGTGTTGGCTATGGAAGCTCCAGTCTTTATTCATTCTGCAGACTTGTGCAAACACTTTGTAGCTGGAATTGCTGCTTCTACATTTTGTCAGCCGCATTTATTTTCTTTATTATAACGTATCAGAGGTTAGGTACAGAAATTGTTGTTGTAATTGTTCCTTATTGACACTGTATTATCACGCTACACAGTTTTCTATTGTTTACTAATGATTTCAAACTGTGGTTCTTACTTGGTTTTGTGGGAGTTTCAAGGCGCCAGGCAGCCCTGTCTTGGTGCTCTTCCTCTTTGTTCCGAATTTATTGAGTGGGCTTCTTTTCCTATTTTTTTTTTTTTAATTACACCCCCCAAACAGAGCAAAAAAGATTAAACACATGTAACAACCAAGGCTTTTTTTGTAGGAAAAGCCCAGCAAGAACTCATTTGCATATTAGGCCACACCCCCTGATGCCACCATTGTTTCACACAGGGTTTTTTGTAGGCAAAGCCCAGCAAGAACTCATTTGCATATTAGGCCACCCCCTTTCACCGATCCAGCTGGAACTGCGTTCTTGCTAAAAAAAAATCCATGGTGACAAGTGTGCAGATAAGCATCTATAAAAAGTTCCAAATAACTGAAAATATGTCTATTGCAATTGCTGTCTATATGCTATCCATTCAAATTTTCCAGTTTGGTGTAGTGTTTAAGTGCACAGGCTCTCATCTGGGAGAACCGGGTTTGATTCCCCACTCCTCCATATGCACCTGCTGGAGTGACCTTGGGTCAGCCACAAGTTCTCTCAAGGCTCTTCTGCTCAAGAGCAGTTCTGGGAGAGCTCTCTTAGCCCCACTCCTTCACATGCACCTCCTGATGTGACCAGGCTTTTTTAATGGCAGGAACTCCTTTGCCACACCCCTAATGTAGCCAGTCCTCCAAGAGCTTAACAGGGCTCTTAGTACAGGGCCTACTATAAGCTCCAGGAGGATTGGCTACATCGGAGGTGTGGCCTAATATGCAAAGGAGTTCCTGCTACCAAAAAAGCCCTGGATTTAACCTTGGGTCAGTCCCAAGTTCTCGCAGAGCTGTTCCTCTCAAGAGCAGTTTCTGTCAGAGCTCTCTCAGTCCCACCTACCTCACAGGGTGTCTGTTGTGGGGAAGGGAAGAGAAAGGAGATTGTAAGCTTCTCTGAGACTTCTTTCGGGTAGTGAAGGGCAGGGTATAAATCCAATTTCTTCTTCTGTTTCTATGGGGAGACTTGTCACCATGGGCAGAAGTTGTTCCCACTAATCCGACACGGCGAGGTCTCTGTATTTTTAAGTAGTGTAGGCGAGAAGGACTAGAACGCTGGCATCCCGCCCCCCTCTCCCTCCCACCTGTCAGAACTTGACGGGTCTTTTGCTGGTTCCAGGATAATCAGAGCTAAAAATACCGGCATCCTTCGCCAAGGTAACTCCGCTTCTGTGCAGAGAGGAGCTGCATAAATTATGCAGATTAAGCAAATCTGGATGTGTTTGCTTGCTTTGCATAATTTATTTTGATTCTGCCCATGAGTCTGGGCACAGAGCAAGGCAGATGCAAAGGCCTCTCCCCAAAGACTGAAAAATCTATCTGGCTGACCCACGGCTTCCATTGGGAGGCGAGTTTGGAGGTAGACACTTGCCTGTCTCCCTGGAGGCTTACAGCACCCTCCTTCAGCAGAGTTAACACCTTGAGTTCCTTGACGTCATTGGACTTAGAAGGGGGCAGCTCTCCTAAGACGACTCTGGAAGGACTAGAGCAAGGGTGGCCAAGCTGCGGCTCGGAAGCCACATGTGGCTGTTTCACACATGCTGCGTAGCTCTTGAAGCTCCCACTACCCTGTCAGCTGCAGGGCTGGTGCTGGGGCTTTTGCTTTCTTTTCACCTCTCCGTCCCTCCTCCCTCCCCCATCTATTTTATGGAGCAGAGGTCCATCAGTGGCTATTAGCCACAGCATATTGTTGGAACTGTCTGGGGCAGTGAGGCTCTGTATTCTTGGTGCTTGGGGGGGGGTGCTTCTAGCCCCACTTGTGAACCTCCGGATGGCACTTGTTTTTTGTTTTGTTTTTTTGCCACTGTGTGACACAGAGTGTTGGACTGGATGGGCCATTGGCCTGATCCAACATGGCTTCTCTTATGTTCTTATTTTCCTTCCTTCCTTCCTTCCTTCCTTCCTTCCTTCCTTCCTTCCTTCCTTCCTTCCTTCCTTCCTTCCTTCCTTCCTTCCTTCCTTCCTTCCTTCCTTCCTTCCTTCCTTCCTTCCTTCCTTCCTTCCTTCCTTCCTTCCCTCCCTCCCTCCCTCCCTCCCTCCCTCCCTCCCTCCTTGCGGCTCTCAAACATCTGACGTTTATTCTGTGTGACTCTTACATTAAGCAAGTTTGGCCACTCCCGGACTAGAGCCTTGCTTCGTTACAAATGTGGGAGGACTGGATTCCCGGGATGCCGTCTTTTCTATCCAGTACCACTTGACTAGCGTTCTTGCAGAATGCATTGCCCGGTATAGATGAGGAACTGAGCTTGGCTGACTTGCTTGTTGAATGTTGATGGAAAGCACCATCGAGTTGCAGCTGACATATTATTTATTTATTTATTTATTTATTTATTTATTTTTGGACTTATATCCCGCCCTTCTCACCGAAGTGTCTCAGGGCGGCTCCATAAGGTTTTCAAAGAGGAGAGAGGTGGTTTGCCATTGCTTGCCTCTGTGCAGCAACCCTGCACTTCCTTGGTAGTCTCCAACCCAAGTTCTAACCAGCGTCAACCCCACTTATCTTCTAAGATCTGATGAGATCAGGCTAGCCTGGGCATTCATTGAATAGGGACTCAAAAACCCCTTCCGCATTGTTTAGAGCATACCAGAAACAGGGCTACAGAGAGGGATTATTTCTCCAATGGTTTTGTTCTTCCAAGTGGCTTTGGGCACTTCCAAATTGACCATTCTGAGATATACTTCCCACACTTCATCAGGTGCATGGAACAGGCCTGGTTCTGTAGAGATCTGGGTTTTTCTTGGAGAGACCCTGGCCCCAAAGGGAGCACTGTATCCCCCCCCCCCATGTGTACATTTGAAATGTGTGCACGTTACAAGGCTTACAAGAGCCAGTTTGGTGTAGTGGTTAAGTGTGCGGACTCTTATCTGGGAGAACTGGGTTTGATTCCCCACTCTTCACTTGCAGCTGCTGGAATGGCCTTGGGTTAGCCATAGCTCTCGCAGAGCTGTCCTTGAAAGGGCAGCTTCTGTGAGAACTTTCTCAGCCCCACCTACCTCACAGGGTGCCTGTTGTGGGGGAGGAAGGTAAAGAAGATTGTAAGCTGCTCTGATACTCTGAGATTCAGAGTGAAGGGCGGGGTATAAATCCAATATAATCTTCTTCTTCTTTTTCTTCAGGGGCGGGAGGAGAGAAACTTGGAGGTAGAGCATATTTAGATGCTTTGCTGTGTGCTTGGCTTGATGTACGGTTGGCTTTCTAGTTCTCAGAAAACCAGTATGAGAGTAATTGGAGGTTTCTCCGGCTTTATTTGCACAACGATAGCTGCAAGGAGAGTACTGAAGCAGGAAAAACAAATACATTATTCATTTGAACCTTCGATCCAAAGTCATTACCTTGATATTTTCCTATTTATACCCGTTTGTGATTATACGCGCGGGTCTATTTTCGGCACGCCAGCTACCCGAGCGTTTTATGCTTGACGTCGTAATGTCTGAAAGCAGGTGGCTTGTGACCTAAACAGGTTGTACGTCCGTACTATGATTCAGACACAGGAAAACAGCGCTGTTGTTGTTTCTTCCCACAAGCACATCACAGCTTGTACCTGTAAGGCAGAAACAGTCGTAGAAAGGATGCCCATGAACTCAGCAACCTGTGAAAGGATCCGACAGTTCGTAGAATCAGAGGAAGCGGAAAGGTCATCCAGGATATCAGGTGCTAACTCTCCCAGGCAGGAAGAACAACTGAGAAGGAGAAGCAGGAAAGCTCCAGTGTAATAGAGGATAAACAGGGCTTTTCTTGTAGCAGGAACTCCTTTGCATATTAGGCCACACACCCCTGATGTAGCCAATCCTCCTGGAGCTTACAGTAGACCCTGCAAGAAGAGTCCTGTAAGCTTCTGGGGGATTGGCTACATGAGGGGTGTGTGGCCTAATATGCAAAGAAGCTCCGGGTACAAATAAAAGCCCTGAGCAAGGCTAGCATGTAGGAGTGACAGCTAGGCAGTCGCCTAGGGTGCCACCTAGCCTACTGGGGTGCCGGGTGCCCCATCTCCTGAGTGTGTGTTCTCTCGGAGTGCACATGCTGCCCTGCCGCTCTTGCTCTCCCTGGTCTGCGCAGACCCAGGAAGGTGAAAGTGCTGGGACGGGGCTCACTTGTGCTCTTCAGAGCCTGCCTTCCCTTGCGACGGAAGGCAGGCTCCAGAAAGCGGAGGCGCGCACCTGTGCTCTCGCCTTCCTGGGTCTGGTGGGGTGGGGCCTAGGGCATCAGAACCCCTGCCACTGGCTCTGCCCTTGAGGGGTAGGGTAGGCTGCAAGTGCGTGGTCGGTCCAACCTCTGACCACCGCACTAGACAAGCTCTTGTCAAGGAAGACAGTATGCAGGTTGTTTTAAAAAATATTAATTGCATGGATACTGGTTTGAAGCCTATGTTTGAGAGTTGGTTTGAGGGCCAGTTTGGTGTAGTGGTTAAGTGTGCGGACACTGATCGGGTTTGATTCCCCCACTTGCAGCTGCTGGAATGGCCTTGGGTCAGCCATAGCTCTTGCAGGAGTTGTCCTTAAAAGGGCAGCTGCTGTAAGAGCTCTCTCAGCCCTACCCACCTCACAGGGTGTCTGTTGTGGGAGGGCGGGGGGGAGGTAAAGGAGATTGTGACGGCTATGAGACTTTGAGATTCAGCGTTTAGGCCGGGATATAAATCTGATTTCTTCTTCTTCTTCTTCTTCTCCTCCTCCTCCTCCTCCTTCTTTTTCTTCTTCGTCTGTTATAAGGAATTTCTGCAGGCACCCTGGGTGTGAGAGAGAGAGCAAGACAGAGCACACAAGTGCCGGCGGCACGTTTCTCATGTAACGTGACGGTCTCCTTTCCTCCGAACGTAGCTAATCTCCCTTCTGAGAAGCCCGAACGTCGAGGTCGGGACTCTTAAACTTGATCCGGGCGATACTATTTCCCATCCTCTCGACAGGGTTGGGGCAGGTGGGGCGGGGGTGGGGCGGGATTTCCTTACATGAGAAAAAGCAGAGAAGGGGGACCCAGCGGGTAGCTTTGCCCACCTCATTCACCATTGAAGAGCGCAGATGTGGGGAGGGGGTAACCTGAAACTCAAGGGGGGGGGAGTGTAGCCGGTCAGCACGTTCCGCTCTCCTTTGGAAACGTTCCCCGCAGGGGACTTCATCGAAATGGCTTAATGAACTGTTCGTTAGCTGCAGCTGTGGGTGTCGCTTGCAGAACGTACTGCGCGTCTACTCCGTGGGTGTGCATGCACACATACGCACGTTCTGAAGCTTGCAGTGCATGCAAATGATGCACCGTAATCCATATATATTGACTTGCTTTGCATGCGTCGTTCTCCTGTCGATAGGGTTGCCAGGCCCAATTCAAGAAATATCTGGGGACCTTGGGGGTGGAGCCAGGAGCAAGGGTGTGACAAGCATAACTGAACTCCAAAGGGAGTTCTGGCCATCACATTTAAAGGGACGGCACACCTTTTTAATGCCTTCTTTCCATAGGAAATAATGAAGGATAGAGACACCTTCTTTGGGGGCTCATAGAAATGGACCCCCTGGTCCAATCGTTTTGAAATTTGGAGGGTGTTTTGAGGAGAGGCACTGGATGCTATGCTGCAAATCTGGTGCTTCTACCTCAAAAAACAGCCCCCGCCAAAGAGTCCCAGATACCCTCAGATCAATTCTCCATTATACCCTATAGGAATCAGTCTCCATAGGGCATAATGAAGTACCTAGCAGACATTCCCCCTCCCCTGCTTTCTGATGACCCTGAAGCAGGGGGAGGGCCTCCAAAGCGGGGAGTCCCCTGCCCCCAACTCAGGTTTGGCAATGCTACCTGTTGAGGGGGAGAAGTGAAAATCTCTTCGCAATGCAGACTACAGAAACCGCACTATAACTACTGGCCATTCCTTTTTTGTTTCCTTTGGACTTCTGTTATGCCGCCAGAGATCAGAGAAATGGGTACTGGAAAAGATTTCCCAGTTGTCACAGGGGGGTGCAGTAAAGGTACTCTAAGAAGCACCTGGCTATTTTCATATTTTTGCATAGTCTTTCATCGTTGCAATGAATTGAAGGTGGGTGTCGTCCAGGGTGGAATTCTAGCAGGAGCTCCTTTGCATATTAGGCCACACACCCCTGATGTAGCCAATCCTCCAAGAGCTCACAGGGCTCTTTTTTGTAAGCTCTTGGAGGATTGGCTACATCAGGGGTGTGTGGCCTAATATGCAAAGGAACTCCTGCTAGAATTCCACCCCTGGGTGTCGTCTTTCAGGGCTAGAAAGTTGTCCTTTCATAAAAATGAAAGTCATCACATGTTGGACCCCACAGACCACCAGCAAAAGGTAGAGGTGGATCTTTCCCATGTTCCCTTTTCCCCAGCAACCCCCCACCGCCAAGCTTCCAAAAGTTGCCAAATACTGAAATTGTTCAGAACTTTTTCTCTCTCTAAAGAGTAATTGTGCATCTCGTAGTATACCCCCCCTTGTTAATGTGTGCAGAAGTTGATCTTTCGTCTTCTAGCTGATTCGTACACCAGATATGATTGTCTTGTAATGAGAACACTAAAGAAGTCTTTGGGGATATCTTGTTTTGTATTCTTCAGTGAGACGGTGCAATAGCAATTTGCGCACATTTACTGAGGCTTCAGCTGACTCGACAGCAATGAATAGAAATAAATTGAAAGGATGTTCTGCTAGACTGAGAGATGATTTATAGCACCACAGTTTTCATAACTGCGCTGTCTTCTGAAACACGACCATACTTAGGGTTGCCAACACTCAGGTGGGGGCAGTGGATCCCCTTGTTTGTAGACCCCCCCCCTTGCTTCAAGGTCATCAGAAAGCCAGATGGGGGAATGTCTGCTGGGCATTCCATTATACCCTATGGAGACCGATTCTCATAGGGTATAATGGAGAAATGATTTGTGGGTCTCTGGGGAGGCTGTTTTTTGAGGTAGAATCACCAAATTTTCAGCATAGCATCCAGTGCCTCTCTTCAAAATACTCCCCGAGTTTCAAAAATATTGGACTGGGGGGGGGGGTCCAATCCTATGAGCCCCTAAGGAGGTACCCCTATCCTTCATTGTTTCCAAATGGAGGGAAGGCATTTAAAAGGCGTGCAGTCCCTTTCAATGTGATGGGCAGAACTCCCTTCGGAGTGCAGTCGTGCTTGTCCCACCCTTGCTCCTGGCTCCACCCCCAAAGTCCCGAGATATTTCTTGAGTCGGACCTGGCGACCCTAACCATACCTTAGTTAAGTTGCTTCTGCAGCCCCATGGCTCACCTCTTTATAGAAAAATCCCATCGTTCTTTGCTTTCGGTCACCTCTTGCGGTGTACAGAGAAAATAGGTAGGCCAGGGGTGGAATTCTAGCAGGAGCTCCTTTTGCATATTAGGCCACTCCCCCCAGATATAGCCAGTCTTCCAAGAGCTTACAAAAAAAGAGCCTTGTAAGCTCTTGGAGGATTGGCTACATCGGGAGGGAATGGCCTAATATGCAAAGGAGCTCCTGCTAGAATTCCACCCCTGAGGTAGACCCAGCACCAGCCCTAGGGCGCATGGCACCCTAGGCAGACTGGTGGTATGCTACCCCCTTCCACAGCACCCCCCACGCCTCCTCCTCCCTCCCTTCCTCATCTCAGGTCTATTTCACATCCAGGAAGGACAATCTGCGCTGCTCCGAGCTGTGTAAAGGCACCCCCCCCCCGCCGATCAGCTGATCACGCCAGGGGGGGAGGCGAAGGGAAGGGAACGGAGGGGCGGGTGGCAGCGGTAGGCAGAAGGGCAGGCAGGTGCACTGCATCCGGCAGGGCCCAGGCGCGGCGCTCTGTGATTGCGCAGGGGGGAGGCAAAGGGAAGGGAAGGATGTGCAGGTGGAGGAGGCAGGCAAACTAGGCGCTTGCCTGGGGGCACCGGGGGGAGCCCTGTGTGGCGCCCCCACCCTCCTGGCTCCCTAGGCAACCGCCTGGTTTGCCTAGTGGGCGAGCCGGCCTTGGGTAGACCATCATGTCAATAACTCCCAATCACCTTTAACTTTTTAGATGTGGAGCCGCTGAGAAGTTTTTCCGTCACGTGCTGTCTCATCCGCTGCGTGGAAGGCCCAGGCGAAGGTGTGTTGCTGATTTGTAGAGAAGATTTAATGGCGGGATGATAAGATTGGCGACCGTCCTTCCTGTCAGGGTAAGCGTACAGAACTTTGCTGCGTATTCTGCTTGGGTAGACATGAAAGTCAGAAGAGAAGCTGTACAGCGGCTCTTTGCCCTTCGTTGTGGCGGAGAATTTCCTGAGAAACAACTCGAAATAGCTTCGTGTGCAGAAGGATGCTTTGCCTTTTACGTGCTGATTTTCTATCTCGAGGCGCGTAGATGTTTGGGCATTCGGTCCGTTGCTATTCCAAAAATAGTGACGCTGTCATAGTGGGGAAGTCAAGGGATTGCGCTGATGGCTTCAGCGAATAAAATGGATGTGACCGGACAGTATATTTGTAATCCTTGTTCTAGGAGGAAGGAGGTAAGCAGAATACCTTCTCCCCCAAATTAATAATTAAAAATTAAATTAAAATTAAAAATTGAGAGCCGCTTCGGTGTAGTGGTTAAGTGTGCGGACTCTTATCTGGGAGAACAGGGTTTGATTCCCCACTCCTCCACTTGCAGCTGCTAGAATGGCCTTGGGTCAGCCATAGCTCTCATAGGAGTTGTCCTTGAAAGGGCAGCTTCTGGGAGAGCTCTCTCAGCCCCACTCACCTCACAGGAGATTGTTAGCCGCTCTGAGACTCTGAGATTCAGAGTGGAGAGAGGGATGTAAATCCAATATCCTCTTCTTTGGCGGGGGACGGTGGCTCAGTGGTAGAGCATTTGCTTGATAAGCAGAAGGTCCCAGGTTCAATTCCCGGCATCTCCAACTAAAAAAGGTCTTGGCAAGTAGGCATGAAAAACCTCCACTTGAGATCCTGGTGAGCCACTGCCAGTCCGAGAAGACAATACTGACTTTGATGGACCGAGGGTCTGATTCAGTATAAGGCAGCTTCATATGTCCACATGTCCAAGAGATTTTCAGAAGGAGATGGACAAGTTAATTAAAGTAAGACCTCCGATAGACCTCCCAGTGATACTAATTCAGTTTCCAAACTTTTAAACAGGTTGGGGGAACACCAGTCAGAAGGGACTCTTCCTGTTAGCTGGCAGTGTGGCTGCTTGTTTTAAAAAGGAAGACCTTAAGGCCATGACGACGTGAGCCAGTGTAGTATAGTGGTTAAGAGAGGAGGACTAGTATCTTGGGAGACCTGGGTACAAAAGCCTAGTTGTGCCATGGAAGCTCGCTGGGTGTCCTTGGGTCATTCCCAATCGCTCAGCCTAACCTACTACCCAAGGTAGTTGTGAAGATAAAAAAGAGGACAGAAGAATGATTTAAGAAGAGCTTTTCTTTGTAGCAGGAACTCCTTTTCATATTAGGCCACACACCCCTGATGTAGCCAATCCTCCTGCAGATTACAGCAGTCCCTGTACTAAGAGCCGTGTAAGCTCTTGGATGATTGGCTACCTCGTGGGGGTGTGGTCTAATATGCAAAAAAAAAAAGCCCTGGATGTAAGCTAATTTGGGTCTTCTTTAGGAACAACTTTTACCTATCTGAACTCCTGAGAACTTTTACCTGTCTGTATTGCGAACAATCGAATTAGGTTTCTAGTCCTCTGGTTGCCAAGGAAAGCCGGAGGGCAGGTGAGGATTAACTGCGGGAAGCTTAGAAACCAGAGTTTCCCAGCGGTCAGTCGGTACAACTTGTTGTTCAGTTGCACAGTTGAGTCCGACTCTTTGCGACCCCACGGACAAAGTCTCGCCAGGCCCTCCTGTCTTCCACCGTCCTCCGAAGTCTGCTCAGATTCATGTAAGTTACATCAGTAATGCTGTCCAGCCACCTCACCTTCTGCCACCCCCTTCTTCCTTCGCCTTCGTCTTTTCCAGCATCAGGGTCTTCTCCCGTGAGTACTCCCTTCTCATTTAGTGGCCAAAGTATTTGAGCTTCAGCATCTGACCTTCCAGGGAACAGTCTGGGTTGATTTCCCTTAGGACTGACTGATTTGATCTTCTTGCAGTCCAAGGGACTCTCAAGAGTCTTCTCCAGCACCACAGCTTGATAGCAGCTATTCTTCTGCGCTTAGCCTTCCTTATGGTCCAACTCTCACAGCCATACATTACTACTGGGAATACCATCGCTTTGAATATATAGACTTTTATTGGCAAGATGATGCCTCCATTTTTTATTATACTGCCTAGGTTTGCCATAGCTGTCTTCCCAAGGAGCAAACATTTTTTAATTTCATGGCTAAACTGAGTACAACGCTAGTGGCCAATTCAAGACCGGAATGCGCTTTGGCCCCCACCGTCGCATCAGATCTGAGTCCCAACCCCCTAGCCGGTCCCCAGTCTTTCTTGAACACAAGCAAATAAATTACCTTTGTCCTTTGCAGCTTGCTCTGCTCCAGCCTACCATATGTTTGAGCCTGATATAGATTCTTATCTGGCAGAGCTAAAATTACCCAGCGAAGGATGACATTTCTTACCAAGGGCTTTGCTGAATCAGAGAAAAGGCGGGAGGGGGAAACCGGGTACCCGTCTCCAGGGAGATGGGTTGCCGAAGGGGCCCTTTTGTCAGATGGCAACGCTCGCAATTCAGAGTTTTGGAAATCTTCTCCGTACTGGACTTTGCCAGCAGTATGTTGGAGAAGACTGGAAAGACAATTGGAGGGAGGGGAAAGACGTTTGGATTAGCGGGATCCAGCAGGCTTAGATGGACAAGCAGGGATTTGCGAAAGCTGTCCTGTAACTGCAATGGATGGTCCAAAGAAATCATTCCGTTTCTTTCTTCCTCTGTGCCCTGTTGTCCCTTTGACTTAAGCACTGTAAGGGTGTCAAACTCATTTGTTTTGAGGGCCGAATCTGACATAAATGAGTAGTAAGCGCTGATCAGTGGCCTGGGTAGGGTGGGACGTTGCAGGGTTTGCAAGATCACAACATGGAGCTCTTTGCAAAGGGTTTCAAGCAGGGGTGTCGAACTCATTTGTTATGAGAGCCAGATCTGACATAAATGAGAACTTGTTGAGCCAGGCCATGTCGGTCTGGGCTGGGCCATGTGCGATCCAGGGAACTGGGCAAAGGAAGCTCTGGCTCTTTCCTTCCTTCCCCAGGAGACCAGGAGGGGGAGGAGCCTCTGCCAACAGAAGGAAGAAAGGGCTTAGCTCACTAGCTCCACTATGCAATTGAGAGAGGCTGGCAAAGTAAGCTTTTCCTTCCCACCTTCCTTTCCATTGGAGGAGCCTCAGCCAATGGAGAAAATTGAGGTTTTAGTGCAACAGAGCAAGCCTGGCAAAGCAAGCTGTTATGCAGAAGGAAGCAAGAGAGATGGAGACGGAAGCAGATAACAGCCAGCTGCTCGGGGGCCTAATTCGGCCCCCAGGCCACATGTTTGACACCCCTACTTTAAGCATAAACTGGTTTAGGGGTTTGGACTGCTCAGGTGGGGGGGGGGGCTCTTCCTCTCGGCTAGGGGTCTTCTTCCCTTTGGGACAGTCAGCAGGAAGCTCTCACTTCCTCCCTTGGCCATTTTCCGTTCTATGAACAAGCAGAACTCCCGCACCTGACTCCTCTTGATCTGCAGGCCAGTGCTGATGTTGTTCAATAATTTCGTATCCGTTCCCCCCCTCCTTCCATTTATTATTCTTAATTGCTGACAATTGTCCCTGAGCTCACAGGAAATCCAGCCTTGGGAGCCCCAGGGCGGGCTGCAGTTTTTCCAGGGAGAGAGAGATGCCTGACAGATGATGGCTGGGAAGAAGAGCGATTAGGAGCCTTGCCAAGTGGTTTATCTCCCCTTGCGTTTCTCCTTGGCGCTTGGCGTGCGCCTTGTTTCAGGGCTCCTTTTAAATCAGCATTTATATTTGCCTCTTGGATGCTTTCGAGGAAGGGAGATAGGAGCAAGGGTGTAATTATAAGGTGTCTGGAGGATAAAATTCACCGCTCAGAACTTTGCATTGTGCCTCTGCTAGATCCTTGGTTCCGACCGCCTGTGCGCCTCTGAGACATTTGTTACAGGCAGAGCAGATTGTACCCAACACGAAACGGTTTGGTGTAGTTGAACAAAGCAGGAGTCAAGTGGCACCTTTAAGACCAACTAAGTTTTATTCAGAACATAAGCTTTCGTGTGCTAAAAACACACTTCTTCAGACGAGGGGATGTTTTTAGCACACAAAAGCTTACGTTCTGAATAAAATTTAGTTGGTCTTAAAGGTGCAATGACTCCTGTTTTGTTCAACTGCTTCAGACCAACACGGCTAGCCACTTGGATTATATAGTTTGGTGTAGTGGTTAAGTGCGCGGACTCTTATCTGGGAGAACCAGGTTTGATTCCCCACTCCTCCGTTTGCAGGTGCTGGAATGGCTTTGGGTCAGCCATAGCATTCACAGGAGTTGTCTTTGAAAGGGCAGCTGCTGTGAGAGCTCTCTCAGCCTCACCTACCTCACAGGGTGTCTTGTGTGGAGGGGGGAAGGTAAAGGAGATTGTGACCGCTCTGAGACTCTAAGATTCAGAATATCGGGCGGAATATAAATCCAGTATCTTCATCATCATCATCATCATCATCATCATTTCAGACTTTTACATTCTCAGAAAAGCTGGATTCTGTGGCTTCCCAATGTAGGGTGTGTGGATCAAATATGCACAGTTCTTCCACAATCTGTGTTGTTTGGCACAGGGCTTTTTTTGTAGCAGGAACTCTTTTGCATATCAGGCTATACACCCCTGTACAAAGAGCCCTATAAGCTCTTGGAGGATTGGCTACATCAGGGGTGTGTGGCCTAACAGGCAAAGGAATTCCTGCTACCAAAAAAACCCCAAACCCTGATTGGCATAATGTTTTGTGGTTTTGCTTGCCATGCAAGGCAGTCAAGACCTTCCCCACCGTAGCCTTGGTTTGGGATGTAGTCTCCTCATGGGCTGAGGAACCCACCGTGGTCCCCACAATACCAAAGGATCTTCTTCGTGGTCTCTGTGCATCACACTGATGGGATTCAGGCGCCTGCGCCGACCACGATCGGTAACTTCAAAAGCTGCGGATTTCCGCGCCCCCGGCCCGGTGCGCATGCGCACCGCCCCCCTTGCGCATGCTCACCGAGCCCGGAGCGGACATCCCGCCAGTCCTCTTCTGACCGCCGCCTGGATCAGTTGATCTTCACGCTACGGTCGGTGCTTTTGTCCTTATATATATTAGGATTGTGGATTTCCAATTTCTTGTTTTATCTTTCTTATTTTAGTTTATTGTGTTGGACTTGAAGAAAAAGGGGGCGATTTTTGTTCGGGATTTTCCCGCTTCTTTTCCACCCTCCCATCCCCCCCTCCCCCTCATCCTTCCCGCCACGCATGGAAAGGCGCTGGGGATTTTTTCGGAGGTGTACGAGGTGTGGCAGCAAGATAGCCCCGCCAGACGGACATTCTCTCTACCTACTCTGCCTGGGAGAGTCCCACATTCCCGACTCCTGTTCGCATTGCTCGAAATTTTCGAAGCAAACAAAGAAAAATCGCGCAGCCCGTCTAGCCGCTGCACTAATGGAAAGAGCACTTTCGCCAAAGAAGATGTCGACCACATCGACATCAGAGTCGGTCGATACCGACAGGGCCCTTACCGACGCCGATCGCCCCAACAACAGAGCGGGCTCGGCACCGAAGTCGGACTCCTCTACGCCTGCGAAACGGCCTAGAGAGGAGAAGGTAGCCCACACCGAGGCGAAGAAGAAGAAAAAGGCAGACAAGCCCAAACTCAGCGGGCACTCTGCGGCCTCCGTTCCGACATCGCCAGCGCGACTGGCAACAGGTTCAGTTCCGCCTCTGAAACTATTTGCCTCCCCGAGACGGCGACTCAGCCCACCGGCACTCTCCTCCATGTCGACGCAAATAGCGATTTCGTCGGACTCCGACCGCGACATCGAGCTTGCGCAACGCTCGGGAACGGAACAGAGCCCGATCGAAGATCGTCGCCCGCGAACTCCATCCCCTCAACCCAGAGGAGACGATCGCACCACTCCATTACGGGGTCGATCGCGCAGCCCACGCAGATCTACTACCCCACGCCATCGCTCCCGAAGCACACGTCGGGACCGATCCCACAGTCGCTCCAGGAGCCCTAGACGTCGGCACCGATCGAGAGATTCGGCCGAAGCCAGATCATCGGTCACTCGCTCACCGAGGTCGAAGCCTAAAGGAAGCTCACCGCTAACGAAGCCACCACCCCCGATACCGTGGGACCAGAGACAGTGGCAGTACTTGTATGGCTCTTATCCGATGCCGTCAGTTTTCCCTTGGCTGCCCCCCAGACAATTGGAGTGGGACCAACAATCTGAAGCGTCGGTGAGATCAAGGACATCGTACCATACACCAAGGCATACACCATCGGCGTCGCTGTCGAAACCTCCCGACACCGAAAAACCCCCTAAGCAGGGGAGCTCCCCTCGGCCCCGAGGACACAAAAAAGTGACTCCAGAACCTAGCAAGACCCCGGACACACCACAACCCCGGTCGGAGCACTCAGAGTCTCCGGAGGACTCTAAGACAGAGGGAGAATCAACCTCGGAAGAACAGGGCAACCTTTCTTCTCCTGAAGAACCATCACCTTCTCAGAAGGTCGGGGAAGAACAACCGATATCCCCTTCCGAGGACCTCAAATCTTACGGTGACCTCATTAAGCGGATGGCCCAAACACTAGCCCTCACTACTATCCAACCTCAACCGGTAGTGACGGACAACGTTTTTGATGTCGTGCAACTCGACACCTCCACAGCAGTAGCATTGCCCCTAACAACAGTAATGATGCACACGGCCAAATCTGCATGGGACAAGCCTGCGTCGACACCGATATCCTCACGCAGGCTGGACCACATGTATAGAATTCAGGAGTCTACTGCTGAATTCCTTTTCAACCACCCCAAACCAAACTCGGTGGTGGTTGCCTCCTCGTCTAAAGCTAGGAAGACCCATTCTACCCCCCCCCGATAGGGAGGGCAAAAAACTGGACAACTTGGGTAGGCGATTCTATACAGCAGGCTCACTGTGTATGAAGATGGCAAACTACACAGCTTGTATGGGACGCTACCAATATGCCCTGTGGGACCAACTTTCCACGATTTTACCAACCCTTCCGGAACAACCAATGTTAGCGATCCGGAAACTGCAGAAGGAAGGCATCCAACTGGCAAAGCAACAGATAAGCTCTGCAAAACACGTGGGAGACGTTGGGGCAAAGACCATCTCCTCGGCTGTGACACTCAGAAGGCATTCGTGGTTGAGATCTACAGCCCTCCAACCAGATACCCAGTCTTACATAGAAGATCTGCCATTCGATGGCAGCGGACTGTTCAGCGCTAATACTGACACCGTTTTACAAGAAATGGATAAAAGTATTAGAACATCAAGGAATTTAGGAGTATCTACCTCATCAAAGTCACAGACCAAACGACCCTGGTCAAAAACTTGGAACAAGAAACCATATCTGAAACAACAAGGAGACCAACAGTGGAGACCAAAGGGCTCGGGTTCCTTCTCCAAAACTCAATATAGCTCTAAAACGAAGTACTCACCAACTTCAACCCCAACTCCCCGCCAAAAGGGAAACCGACAGCCCAAACAGGGCCTTTGACTGTTCCCCACCGTGTTCTTTCCCATCCCCGTCCCTTGGCAACCAGACAAGGCTCTATCCCTTTGTCCAAGCTTGGAACAGAATTACAACAGACAAATGGGTCTTGTCTATAATTCAATCAGGCTACCAAATAGAGTTCCAGCAATACCCTTCCATCCCTACAGTTGTTTACACCACTTCATCCCCCACATTAAAAGAGGAAGTACAAGCTCTTCTACACAAGGACGCAATAGAACCGGTTCCACCAGGTCAGGAAGGACAAGGTTTTTATTCCCGGTATTTTATAATCCCCAAGAGGGATGGTGGCCTCAGGCCTGTCATGGACTTGAGAGCGCTCAACATCTTCATCGCTCATCACAAGTTCAGGATGACCTCCCTGCAAAACATTCTACCTCTTCTCAACCAGGGAAATTGGATGGCCACGCTGGACCTGCAGGATGCATATTTTCATATAAGTATACATCCGGATCATCGAAAATTCCTCAGGTTCACTATCGGGAAATCTCACTTCCAATACCGAGCGCTGCCTTTCGGACTTTCAACAGCTCCAAGGGTCTTTACGAAGACCATGGCAGTAGTGGCAGCACATCTGAGATTACAGGGGATAACAGTGTTCCCGTACATAGACGATTGGCTCCTGGTAGCAAACTCGAGGGATCGTCTTTTACACCACATCCAGATAACCTTGACCCTCCTACAGGAACTGGGACTGCAGGTCAACAACAGAAAGTCACACCTCCAACCCTGCCAAAGGACGCAGTTCATCGGAGCGATCCTAGATACCAGAAGGTGCAGGGCTTTTCTTCCACCAAACAGAGCAAACGACATTATCTCGTTAGTGTCAGAGTTCCTCCACAACCCCACTGTGAGAGCGAAACGGATCCAACGTCTTCTAGGGCTGATGGCCGCGACCACCTCGGTCATCCAGTTTGCAAGGTTCCACATGAGAAGTCTCCAGCTGTGGTTCATCAGAACGTTCAATCATCTGAGGGACCACCCGTCACGCAGAATGGTCCTTCCAGTACCAGTTCTACTTTCCCTACACTGGTGGCACCGAAGGCGAAATCTAATAGAAGGCGCTCCATTCCACAGAAGGGCACCATCCCTGACGATAACCACGGATGCATCCCTATGGGGATGGGGAGCACATCTGAACGGCATGTGCGTTGGGGGCAGGTGGCCACCATGCCATCTACGGTTCCACATAAACTTTTTAGAGTTACTGGCAGTCCATCATGCCATCCTCTCCTTTCGGAAGCTACTGACCAACAAATCAGTGGCGATCCTAACGGACAATACAACAGCCCTTGCCTACATAAACAGGCAGGGGGGTACAGTGTCCCGAAAGCTTTGCCTGCTTGCGCTTCGCATTTGGGAGATTTGCAGAGAGACTCAAACAACACTAACTGCAGCACATCTCCCCGGCACTCTCAACGCTCGTGCGGACTCCCTGAGCCGTGGAGGTGCCATGCTTCACGAGTGGGAAATCAACTGGCGGTTCCTTCAACCAGTTTTTCAGAAATGGGGGACCCCAGAGGTGGATGTATTTGCTACCCGAAACAACTCGAAGTGCAAGAACTTCTGTTGCAGAGGGGGAGCAGATCCGAGATCGTTGGGGGACGGCCTGCTATTCCCCTGGAAGGGACAACACATCTATCTGTTTCCCCCCATTCCGCTCATCACCAGGGTGGTCTACAAGATTCACAGCGAACGACCGCGGGGGATCCTTATCACCCCCTGGTGGCCAAGGCAACATTGGTTTGCCCCAATACTGAGCATCTCCAGAGGGGTCTTCACGAGTGGGAAATCAACTGGCGGTTCCTTCAACCAGTTTTTCAGAAATGGGGGACCCCAGAGGTGGATGTATTTGCTACCCGAAACAACTCGAAGTGCAAGAACTTCTGTTGCAGAGGGGGAGCAGATCCGAGATCGTTGGGGGACGGCCTGCTATTCCCCTGGAAGGGACAACACATCTATCTGTTTCCCCCCATTCCGCTCATCACCAGGGTGGTCTACAAGATTCACAGCGAACGACCGCGGGGGATCCTTATCACCCCCTGGTGGCCAAGGCAACATTGGTTTGCCCCAATACTGAGCATCTCCAGAGGGGTCTTTCATCATTTCCCCCCAGCCGCAGATCTGCTACTGTCGCATCAGGGGCGGGTGACCCATCACGACGCACCGCACCTGAAATTGACGGCGTGGAGGCTATAACAGCACCAATATCAGCAAGGGCGCAGGAAGTCATTCTCAATTGCAGGAAGCTATCCACTCGGAAGTCCTATGACTACAAGTGGGCCAAATTCGTAGAATTCGCTTCACTGTACGGGGTAGACCCCTCCAGAGCAGGTCTTCCCACTGTGCTGGACTTCCTCCTCGCCCTGATTGATAAGGGACTAGCGGTATCCTCAGTCAGAGTATATTTGGCTGCCATATCAGCTAAGCATGTGCACATTGAGGGCCACTCGGTGTTTACTCACCCAGACACTAAAAAGTTCCTTCGTGGCCTTGCCAGACTTTACCCTGCAATAAAGTTTCCGGCTCCAGCGTGGGACCTCCCGGGAGTCCTGCAAGCTTTGTCGGGAAGACCATTTGAGCCTATGGCTACGTGCTCACTTCAGTTACTAACGTGGAAGACGGCCTTCCTACTAGCCATCACGTCAGCTAGGAGAGTTGGAGAACTGGCCGCTCTTCGTTGTGACAACCCTTACTTACGGTTTAGTGCGGAAGGGGTCTGGCTGAGACCTGATGTCAGATTCCTCCCAAAGGTGATATCGTCTTTCCACTTAAACACGGAAATATACTTGCCAGTGTATTTCCCGAACCCTACTACAGACGGAGAGCGCAGACTCCATGCACTAGATGTCAAGAGAGCACTGTCCTTTTACTTACATAGAGTGGGGCCGCTACGGAAAGACTCCAGACTTCTTCTATCGTATGCCCCAGCATCACAAGGGAGCAAGGTCTCGACTCAGAGGATCTCTAAGTGGATCACGGAGACCATAAAACTCTGTTACTTACTAAATAAGAGGCCCTTGCCGGGTCCCATCAGAGCTCACTCCACCAGAGCGATGGCCACCTCGACGGCCTTCATGAAGGGAGTGCCTTTGAGAGACATTTGCGAAGCAGCCACGTGGTCCTCGCCGCATACCTTCGTCAGGCACTATGCGTTGGACCTGAGATGGCATCGAGGAGCTTCGATTGGCCGAGCGGTGCTGCAGTCGCTGTCTTGCTGATGGACCAGAGCACCCTCCTCCAGGTAGGATATTGGCTTGCTAGTCTCCCATCAGTGTGATGCACAGAGACCACGAAGAAGATAAACAGGTTGCTTACCTGTAACTGATGATCTTCGAGTGGTCATCTGTGCAGTCACACTACCCGCCCACCTTCCCCACTGCTGCTGGTCCATCAGCGGATCATGCAGCGGTCAGAAGGAACTGGCGGGATGTCCGCTCCGGGCTCGGTGAGCATGCGCAAGGGGGGCGGTGCGCATGCGCACCGGGCCGGGGGCGCGGAAATCCGCAGCTTTTGAAGTTACCGATCGTGGTCGGCGCAGGCGCCTGAATCCCATCAGTGTGACTGCACAGATGACCACTCGAAGATCATCAGTTACAGGTAAGCAACCTGTTTTTTCCTTCA
This sequence comes from Heteronotia binoei, assembly GCF_032191835.1. NCBI lineage: Eukaryota > Metazoa > Chordata > Lepidosauria > Squamata > Gekkonidae > Heteronotia > Heteronotia binoei. Next base: position 20,678,964 of record NC_083229.1, on the reverse strand, counting down.
CCTCATAGCCTCGTGGGGAAGATCTCCCTGCCTTCTCTACCAGAACATATATAGAGGATGGTGCAGAGCTGTTTTATGTGGCCTCAGAAAGTAGGACCAGAAACCAGCAAGTTGAAATTACATCAGAAGAGTTTTCGGCTCAACATTAGGAAGAACGTCCTGACCATTAGAGCAGTTCCTCAGTGGAACAGGCTTTCTTGGGAGGTGGTGGGCTCTCCTTCCTTGGAGGTTTTTAAACAGAGGCTAGATGGTGTCTGACAGCAATGTGGATCCTGTGAGCTTAGCGCAGGGCCGGATCTAGGGGAGGCAGAGGGGGGTGCCAAATTGGGTATGGAATCCATTCTATTCTATGGGCCCATAAGGTAGAATGGGCCCATAAGGGGGCGCCATTTTTTAACTTTGCTCCCCCCCCCCCAAAAAAAAACAAAACATAGATCCGGTCCTGGCTTAGGGGGAGGTATTTGTGAATTTCCTTCCAACTCTATGATTCCATGAACAAGCAGACCAGGAGTCTTTTGAGTTAGATTCATCCACCCCAGAGTTTCCCTGCCAGGAACAAAGGAAGTAGACAGTCAGTCAACGCCCAGCCCAGGCAAAGGAAGGCACACCGACTAGCTTGAGGCACCATGGAGGAGAGAAAGCACTGTTCTGTACATCTTTGCAGGAACCAGGGCCTTACTCTGGCTGCAGGAAGGGGTGGGGTCATCTGCTCCCTATAAAAACCTTTAATTGAGCGCTAGCCCACTCTCTTTCGTTAGCTCTCCAGTTTAGCTCATGCTAGTTTCCTGTTGATCCAGTTCCTGTTCCAGCACCAAGACCAGCTGCGCATCTCATGCACTTTCTCCAAACTCTCCAGGTGGAGAATGGGCCAGCAGGCCATGGAAGCTGAAACCCCACTCATAGCTACTGCAGATCTGGAATAAACAGTTTTAAAGAGGGATTAGATAGATTCATGGGGGATAAGTCTATCGATGGCCACTGGCCATGGGGACTGAGGAGAACCTCCACATTCAGAGGCAGTAAGCCTCTGAATCCCAGAGTCAGGAGGCAACATCAGGGAAAGGCCTTGGCCTCTATGCTCTGTTGCTGGCCCTCCAGAGGAACTGGTTGGCCACTGTGTGAGACAGGAGGCTGGACTAGATGGACCTGGTCCAGCAGGGCTCATCTGATGTTCTCCTTCTACCTTTCCTTCCTCTCTTCCTTCAGGGGAAGGCCTTGGCCTCTGTGCCCTTCTCTTGGCCCTCCAAAAGAACTGGTCACTATGTGAGACAGTTGCTGGACTAATTAGACCATAGGTCTGATCCAACAGGGCTCTTCTTATGTTCTAATGAAGGCCTCAGCCTCTATGCCTTGTTGTTGGCCTTCCAGAGGAACTGGTTGGCCACTGTGTGAGACAGGATACTGGACTAGATGGATGATTGGTCTGTTCCAACAGGGCACTTCTTATGTTCTAATGAAGGCCTCAGCCTCTATGCTTTGTTGCTGGCCTTCCAGAGGAACTGGTTGGCTACTGTGTGAGACAGGATACTGGACTAAATGGACCACTGGTCTGATCCAGTAGGGCTCTCCTCATCTTCTAATGAAATCTCAGCCTCTATGCCCCATTGTTGGCCATCCAGCAAACTGACTGGCCACTGTGTGAGACAGGATGCTGGACTAGATGGACCACTGTTCTGATCCAACAAAGCTCTTCTTATATTAAATCTTATACACTCAGGTTTCCACCTTCTCAGTGGCAGCAGAAGCTGCCTGTGCCCCTTTTCCAACCTACCGTCCCCACCAAAGGGGCAGTATCTTAGCAAGACTTCCTGCACCCCTATGAGCCACCTCATTGTCCGGGTCCATTGGGGAGGCTCTGCTTTGGACCAGTGATGGTGGGGGACAGGGAGGGTCGCATGTATTAAGGCTGTCTTCTTCGTGCTCAAATTAATTCACTGCTCACGTGGTGTCTGTGGCTGGGTTTTTTTAGCATGGGAGTGTGTTCCGTCTCTTCAGGGGAGCAGGATTCCTTTGGGCTAGAGCAGTGTTTCCCAAAGTGGGCGATATTGTCCCCTGGGGGGGGCGTTGGAATGATCCAGAGGGGTGGTTGTAGCCTTGGGTGCAATTGGGGGGGGGCGTAAATAAAAATAAGGGGAGAAGAGAAGAGAGTGGGAGGTGTCAAAACATCATGTTTCTGGGAGGGGGTCCAGAATTTCTAATCAGTGTCTTCTGTAGGACCAGCACGTGGGAGTAGGTGACTGCCTAGAGTTCCACCCTGCCAGGGGGTAATGCTGGGCGCCCCCTTACTCCCCCTTCCCATGTGGCACGATTGCACCAGCCAGCAGACAAGCCAAGAGCCCCAGACGGCACTGCTACGCCACTGCCTTGCTTTGCAGGGCAAACGTTGCCTGCGCTGGGGCATCTGCCGAAGAAGCCTCCGAAGAGCACCCCATTTTACCGCTATCTGCTGCTCTGGGGGTTGAAAAAGGCTGGACGGCAGCACTTTCCCATTGCGCTAGTTGGACCGGAAGATTTCCAGGGGGTCGCTGAGTTTTTTTTTTTCCTGAAAAGGGGGCATTAGGCCAAATAAGATTGGGAACCTCTGGGCAAGAGAGTGGAGCAAGAGCCGCTTACCCTGATGCAGGGGTGGAGTTCTAGCAGTCGCTGCTTTGCATATTAGGCCACACTCCCTGATGTAGCCAATCCTCCAAGAGCTTGTTGTTGTTGTTCAGTCACACAGTCGAGTCCGACTCTTTGCAACCCCATGGACCAAGTCACTCCAGGCCCCCATGTCTTCTACCATCTTCTGAAGTCTGCTCAAATTCGTGTTAGTTACATCGGTAATGCTGTCCAGCCATCTCATTTTTTGCTGTCCCAGTGGAATAGCATTCAGGTGGGAAAGGCCTCATGGACCCTGCCACACGGACATGGTATTCATGCACAAAGTGTCTAGGTATTCACGTGCATGGGACCACAACACAAGAAGGCCATCCCCATGTGGTTATGGGCAGGGGTGGCATTCTAGCAGGAGCTCCTTTGCATATTAGGCCACACCTCCCTGATGGAGCCAATCCTCCAAGAGCTTACAAAAAAAGAGCCTTGTAAGCTCTTAGAGGATTGGCTCCATCAGGGAGGTGTGGCCTAATATGCAAAGGAGCTCCTGCTGGAATGCCACCTCTGGTTATGGGCACCATGTGGAGCGGGAGGAAGTTGACAGATGCATTAGCCCCACCCACCTTGGAGTCAGTGCACGCAAACCCCGTTTGCCAGTGAGGCAGAAAAAGACCTATTAATCTGCCCTGCAGGATATTTTTCCCAGCAAAAGGAATTATTTATGCTGAGTGTCTCTCTCCCCCAGTAGAAGATATCCAGTTTCTGTTACCGAGACCTCTCTGCAGACACAGAGGGGGATTCTTGAAAGAGCAGAAAAAGAAAACGAAATGCATATCTGTATCTGCTAAAGAGATGCAAATGGCAAGATTTGTGTTTTTAACAGAGATGATAACGTGGCCAAGGAGTATGAGTCAGACTTCCTTTTTCCTAACGTGCACCCTTCCCCTTGAACTTCTGATGGCGCCCAGTGTAGGCTGAGTTTAGGGTTTTCCTGGTAGGGGGTGGATCGATGTTAGATGGGAGGGGGAGGGGGAAATGAACGATCCAGGAGATGGGGGTGTCTGAATCGGGAATTGCAGCAGTTTGGCCTTCTCACAACTCCATGGAAGAAGGAGGCAGTCATAGATTTATACCCCACCCTTCCCCCTGAATCAGTCTCAGAGCAGCCTATAATCTCCTTTATCTTCTCCCACAACAGACACCCTGTGAGGTGGGTGGGGCTGAGAGAGCTCTCACGGAAGCTGCCCTTTCAAAGACAACTCTGTGAGAGCTATGGCTGATCCAAGACCATCTGAGCAGGTGCAAGTGGAGGAGTGGGGAACCAAACCCGATTCTCCCAGATAAGAGTCCCCACACTTAACCACTACACCAAACTGGCTCTCCTGACTTGAAGATAAAAGGGACGGCTGAGTAAGAGAGACAGGAGGCCGAAATGGACAGGACCCACCGGAGAGGGTAGCAGTGCTACTAACATGACATACTGAGCCATACAAAAATTACATGATAGGATGCTACTTACAGGAAGTTAGGCACAGCTATGTAGACCACTGTCTCAGTCATTTATCCAAGTATGTTCATGAAGTATTTTGTATAGCGCCGACCTTATTGCTGACACAGAAAAGCCCCCTTGAATGGTGGAACTGGCATTAGTTTGCAGAAAGTCAGGAGAGCTTGAGCCCCTGCCCAGAACCGTTCTGGATTCTTTGAACACTGCAACCCACCTGCATCACCTCCTCTGGCGCATCCAGCTTGCGCAAAACGGTGTTGAGTGTCGACCTCAAAGAATTTGCATTTTCTTGGGACAGCTTGACTTTCCTTCTTGTCACAGGGCCGGGATTGTTTTACAGCTCGCTGGGTTAGAAGCATTTGGGATAATTAAATGTAAATCAGATTCTTCTGCGTATCCCATTGTGCTGGTGGCGGGGGGCGGGGTGTGTGTGTGTGGAGTGAGAACCTTAGGGGTAGGTTGTGAACATCTAAAGGGGGATTCCTGCCGAGAACAGCTGTGGAAAGGTGTTCGTCTGCACATTTGGAATTTTGAGAGGGGGCGGGAAGTGCCACTCCCCAAATGGCTTGCCACAGGAGGTGGAGCCAAACCCAAAATGTCTTCTTCAGGAGGCGAAGCTAAATGAAATACTTCCCTCCTCACTCCTCCGAGGGAAATGTAGGCCTGAAGGGGGACTAGAACCATACGCTACTATAGAAAGGCCGGGCACTGAACAGTCTTCTTGGTCTTCCAGCTGAAAAGCCAGTAACAAGCCCTGGCTTACAATGACCCCACCCACTTTCTGAAATCCTTGAGGGGTCACCAAGCGGAAGTCCTGGTGGGTACTGTTGGGAAACCTTGGTCTTACAGTTAAGGCCTCCTTCTGGAAGAGATGAGCCCTTCAAGCAGGCCCTTCATTCTGGCAAGATCAGTTTGTCTCAAGGGGAGAGGTTGAAAGCCAGTTGAGAGCCAGTTTGGTGTAGTGGTGAAGTGTGTGGACTCTTATCTGGGAGAACCGGTTTTGATTCCCCACTCCTCCACTTGCAGCTGCTGGAATGGCCTGGGGTCCGCCATAGCTCTTGTAGGAGTTGTCCTTGAAAGGGCAACTTCTGGGATAGCTCTCTCAGCCCCACCCACCTCACAGGATGTCTGTTGTGGGGGAAGAAGATAAAGGAAATTGTAAGCACTTCTGAGATTCTAATTCAGAGAGAAGGGCAGGGTATAAATCTACGGTCTTCTTCTTCTTCAGGCCCCTTGTTCTGGCAAGATCAGCTTGTCTCAGGGGGAGAGGCTGAAACGTTCTGGGATTCATGTCCCTGGGTTTGGTTGCCTAAGAACAGAGAATTATTGCAAGGGAGAACCTAACGTTGCCCAACTCTGGCTCTTGTGCGGAGCATTCAGCTGGAAAGAATCAGTACCAGGATTGCATCCGATTTCAGAATATTCCTGGCTCCATGTGAGGAGTATAATTGTTAACATCAGGGCTTTTTGTCTTTTCCTTTCTTTCTTTTTTGAGCAGAAACACATGTCCGGCTGGCTTGGCATCAGGGGGTGTGGCCTAATATGCAGGTTAGTTCCTGCTGGACTTTTTCTATATAAAAAAGAGGCCTGTTTGACACTCAGGCTCAAAGGGCTAGTCTGTTGAGATCCACTGCTACAAAATGTGCTTGGTGTCTCCCAGTTAATAAGGTTGCCAGCCTCCAGGTGGGGCCTGGAAAACTCCCGCGACTGGTCTCCAGACCACAGAGATCACTTCCCCTGGGGAGAATGGCTGCTTTAGTCCCTGGCACTAAACTCTGCTGAAGTCCCTCCCCTCTTGAACTCTGCCCTCTTCAGGCTCTACCCCCAAAGCCTTCAGGAATTTCCTAACCCAGAGCTGGCAACCCTACCAGTTAAAGAGAGATAGAGAGCTTGCGCAGCACCAAGCAAAATGTGGTGGTGAATTTGTTTGAGAGATTTTGCACCATTCAAGATGTTTCTTTTTACCCAGAGATTGTATTGGATTTTCTTAACTACTATGGGCTGGTAAAAGAGCTCCGTGGTGCAGAGTGGCAAAGCTGCAGTCCTGCATTCCAAGCTCTGCTCACGACCTGAGTTCGACCCCGGCAGAAGCTGGGTTCAGGTAGCCAGCTCAAGGTTGACTCAGCCTTCCATCTTTCTGAGGTCGGTAAAATGAGTACCCAGCTTGCTGGGGGGAAAGTGCAGATGACTGGGGAAGGCAATGGCAAACCACCCCGTAAAAAGTCTGCCGTGAAACCGTGAAAGTAACGTCACCCCAGAGTCAGAAACGACTGGTGCTTGTACAGGGGACTACCTTTACCTTTTTATTGTGTGGTAAATGTTGGCCAGTTCTCACTGCTTTGCTTTTGCATCAGCTCTGCATCCTTTTCCTTCCTTCCTTCCTTCCTTCCTTCCTTCCTTCCTTCCTTCCTTCCTTCCTTCCTTCCTTCCTTCCTTCCTTCCTTCCTTCCTTCCTTGTTGTGTTACAATATTAATTGGCCTTTAAACAATTTTATGTCATTTTCTTCGCAGGCTGGTTTTGTTATTTCTGGCGGCTGTCCATTGTGTTTCGTTGTGTTCCTTGAATGTTTGCCGTGCCGTTGAACTTGCTAGTCTTCGCTGGCTGGCTGGCTGGCTTAAGAACAGCTGTTTCAGGGTGACGGATAGAAGTATTTTAATAGCAATCGAGCTGCCACTGAAACAGTTTTCCTACCAGGCCTTTTTGAAGATATTTCTGGCTGTCCCGAAAAATGACTGTCCTTTTTGGTGACCCTTCGTCGCCAATGTTTGTAAGGATGCTGACGTACTCACTGACATTGCCCTCACTTGCCCTCAGCGGCTTCATTAGCTGTAGTTATTATCCACACCATAATCCACCTGTATTTCAGGGGCAGGGCAAATCTGAACCACACCAGCTCAGCCTTGTGTGGACAGCATTCTACGCTTGCTTTCTGTCATATCAGAATTCAATGAGAAATCCATTCCAGCCGCCGGGACAATTATAGCACGTACCAGCCTACAAACCATGATTCACTTTTCTATTTGTGCGCAGCTTGATGCCAAACATATGGAAAACGCCAGTGTTTCTTTAATGTCCCTCCTCTCCCAGCCCTCAGATAACTCATCTAGCTTAAATAGTGGCCTTGTGCCTGTTTTGACAGCACCATTAATAAACGTGGACGTTGTTGCAACAACGCTCCCTCCTCTGTCTGGTCGGCAATGCAACGCTGTGAAATTTTGCAAGCTTTCCGTTTGTTAGTTCTGCATGCAGAAAGGCAGCGGTAACCCCGAGAGGGACTGCGGCTCAGTGGTGGAACATCTCCCAGGCTTCCTTGGGAGGTGGTGGGCTCTCCTTCTTTGGAGATTTTTAAAAAAGAGGCTTGGAAAATGCTGTTCATCGCTTTGGGGTTAGGCAGGAATTTTTCTCCAGGCCAGTTTTGTCAGGGATCCTGGAGAGGGGTTTTTTTTTGGGAGGGGGGGGGTGTCATACCAGGTTGAAATTAAATCAAAAGAGTTTCTGGTTCAGCATTAGTAAGAACTGCCTGACCGTTAGAGCAGTTCCTCAGTGGAACAGTCTGGGGAGGTGGTGGGCTCTCCTTCCTTGGAGGTTTTTAAACCCTCTGACAGCAATGAAGATCCTGTGAATTTAGGGGGAGTTATCTGTGAGTTTCCTGCATTGTGCAGGGGGTTGGACTAGATGACCCCCTGGAGGTCCCTTCCAACTCTGTGATTCTATGACCTTGGGCCCATCACAGACTCTCAGCCTGACCTGTGGTGGCGGCCACAAGTATAGCCACCTTCAAGAAGGGTTTAGATAAAAATATGGAGCACAGGTCCATCAGTGGCTATTAGCCACAGTGTATGTGTGTATATAACATTTTTTGCCACTGTGTGACACAGAGTGTTGGACTTGATGGGCCGTTGGCCTGATCCAACATGGCTTCTCTTATGTTCTTATGACCTGCCTTACAGGGTTGTTGTGAGAGAAACTGAGGCAGGGGGAATGATGCTCTAAGCCACTTTGAGTCCCAACTTGGGAGAATATAATTAAATAAATGCAAAGTGAGCAAGCGAGGATGGGAACCGGGGTCCCTTCTTGCTCTAAGCACTACGCCACACGGGCTCTGAGTTTGGTGATTTATTTATTTATTTTTGCTTGCAGCCTGCAAAATAGCCATCCAGCTACAGTCTGTGGATCTTGGTTTCAGCCCAGGGTCTGGGAAAGGGCCGTCCCTGCCACTAGACAAAGTAGGTGATTGCCTAGGGCGCTGGTCTTTTAGGGGCGCCAAATTGGGTGCCCCTCATGTGACTCATTGAAATTATCAGTGCATGGTGGGGGGGGGGACACTGGAAATTAACCTTGCCTAGGGTGCCAGACAGTCTTGAGCTGGTCCTGCCCCCCTGGCTCTTCTTGAATCAGCGGCGGCGTGACGTTCCCGTCTCTTGGTGACCTAGCGCAGGCTCTCGAATACAGAACGCTTCCGGGAGGCTCCCTTCGCTGACCTTCGAAGAAACCAAATCGTGAGCGTGCTGCGTCACTCACTCCGTCGCTTGCTGCATCCTGGCTGCCGCCTTCAAGATAGCATCTCTCATTAACCAGGGGAGGAAATTAATAAATGGGCTGCAGCCTTTTCTGGGTGAAAGCTATATTTATCCTCTAGCATGTAAACATAACCAGGATTAGAAGTCACTCTTGAGTGGTGGGGCGGGGGGCGGGGAGGACTTTTGGAGGTGTCCTGCCGAGATGAAGTAACCAAAAGAGGGCAGGGACTGCGAACAGAAAGACGGAGCGAAGTGGAGTGGAGAGTCACGCTTGTGCAGCGGAGACGCAGATTCTGTGGTTGGGATTTCAGAATCTGTTATGTCACCATAAGCAAGTGGGCAGATGCTTCCTTGCTTTGCATAGTCGTTTCAGAGTGCAGGCAGGCGGGAGAGTTCTGCGGAATTTTGGCACACTGAAGCAAGGGCTGACATCATTTGTTGCTTCTGTCTGTGTCTAATATTTGCGTAGTACTTCTGGCGTCCTGGGTGTACCACAGAGCCATGGGTGTGTGCTTGCTAGGTTCGGGTCTTCCTTTTAAATTAAGCTTCTACAATAAGAGGTGTCAAACTCAGGGGTCGCTTTGTAGAAAAATAGGTGGTGGAGCTCATCCAGGGATTGTTATGCAGCTGCACCTACTATTCAATGGACAAGGTGGGGAGGAGGAGGGGGAACCCTCAGAAAAGTTCAGCAGCTGTCCTCCTATGAGCTCCTGTTGAATCCAAGGCCTGGTCCAACTCCTTTATTATGAGGGCCAGATCTGACATAAATGAGGCCTCAGTGGGCCGGGCTATGTGTGTCATAAAATGTAATGCCAGGTAGCAGACCTATAATAAACTTTATAAAGGACACGAACACAAAATATTTTTTTTATAAAAAACTTAAAATAAAACATGCTTAAAACATTAGCACCCATGCTTTCTTTGTATCTCTCCTGTGTGATCGAGGTAACTGGGCAAAGGAAGCTCTGGCTCTTTCCTTTCTTCCCCAGGGGACCAGGAGAGGGAGGAGCCTCAGCCAATAGAAGGAAGAGAGGCTTGGCACAATAGCTCTGCTTTGTGATTGAGAGAGCCTGGCAAAGCAAGCTGACCCTCCTCCCCCTTCCTCCCCAAGGGAGGAGCCTCAGCCAATGGAGAATATAGAGGCTTTGTTCTGTAGCTCCTGTGAGATTGAGCAAGCCTGGCAAAGCAAGCTGCGATGCAGAAGGAAGCAAGAGAGAGGGAGAAGGAAGTAGATGACAGCCAGTTGCTTGGGGGCTGATAGGAGCCCTCCAGGGGCCTGATTCCGCCCCCGAGACACACATGTGACACCCCTGTTCTACATCTTAAAAATGTTCATAAGAACAGCTGAATTTTGGAGCCTCCAGAAAACAAGCGTCGAAACACGCTGGGCCCTGATTCCAGATGTCTGAGCATGCTCTCTGGTCGCTATCCCATCTCTCCTTTCATCTTTCCCCCGTCTAGTTTGCAGTTCGTTTCAGCAGAGCCTTGCACCCGTGTATAGAGTTGCTGGCTCCAGGTTGGGAAATGCATGGAGACTTGGGGGGAGGAGCCTGGGGAAGGCGAGGTTTGGGGAGGGGAGGAACTTCAGCGGTCCACCCTCCAAAGCAGCCATTTTCTCCAGGGGAAGCGATATCCAGCTACCCCCTTGAGGTTGGCACCCTTTCCTGTGCAGCTCCTTAACATTCTGATGGGGACCGCCAGCCCTGCTGTCCAAGTGGTAGACCCCCCAGCATTCTAGCTCTTTGCCTCGCTGGCTCGGGTAAGGGAGAATAGATCATATGTGGACAGTGTGACATCCAGGTCCATAGTCACAGGCAGCCCCCGGCGGAACAGCTTTGTCTTACAGGCCCTACGGAATGGCAACAGGTCCGGTACTATCACTGGCCCCAATTTTTCCCAGGGTTTGCCGGCTGTGGCGTGGCAACCCTACATTCTGTATTTCCCTCAACCTTTTGTTGGCTTGGCTTGGTTTGTTGGCTGGTGGTCCCCTCTTTAGACATGTGTCTTTTTGCGCACACCCACCCACACCCAGCAACAGCTGCACCTACAGACTCTACTGTTTCAGGGTTTTTATCCCCACCTCAATTTCAGATTTTCTTGCAAACTTTGGGTTTTCTTCAGGTTCCCTAGGTGGCCCTCAGCGTAGATTTTTTTTTATCGTCTTGGTGGGGCTGCAGTTTGGGATCACATATACGATCACTAAGTCATCAGCAGATCTGATCGGGGCAAAATTAGACCCCAAGTGTATGCTTTGTTTTGTCCCAGCCACAGAAACAAAAACCATTTGCTGGGACTTCCCAATGTAGCAGAGCTATATTCTGTATAGCCAGTTCGGTGTAGTGGTTAAGTGTGCGGACTCTTATCTGGGAGAACCTGGTTTGATTCCCCACTCCTCCACTTACAGCTGCTGGAATGGCCTTAGATCAGCTATAGCTCTCCTAGGAGTTGTCCTTGAAAGGGCAGCTGCTGTGAGAGCCCTCTCAGCCCCACCCACCTCACAGGGTGTCTGTTGTGGGGGGAGAAGATATAGGAGATTGTAAGCCGCTCTGAGTCTCTGATTCAGAGAGAAGGGTGGGGTATAAATCTGCAGTTGTCGTCTTCTTTGCAGGGTATAAATCTGCAGTCATAGTCTTCATCATCATCATCATCATCACCATCTTCTTCTTCTTCTTCGTAATAGCTATAGCAGAGCTGTATTCTCCTAAAGCAGGGGTGGCCAAACTTGCTTAACATAAAAGCCACACAGAATAAATGTCAGATGTTTGAAAGCCGCAAGATGGAAGGAAGGAAGGAAGGAAGGAAGGAAGGAAGGAAGGAAGGAAGGAAGGAAGGAAGGAAGGAAGGAAGGAAGGAAGGAAGGAAGATGGGGAGGAAGGAAGAGGTGGACAGAAAGCAACTTTAACTTTAAATGCCTTCTCCAAGCTGGCCAACGGGGAGGTGGGGGCTTCCAAGAGCCAGACGATATGTGTGAAAGAGCCACATGTGGCTCCTGAGCCACTGTTTGGCCACCCTGTCCTAACGTGTTGGTGTACTGTCTGACAGGCCATTCCACCAGGATGGGGCACCACAAAGAAGGGTAGTTGAATATCCCAGGAGGTGGGCAACACGAGCAGGTGTGGGTTGAAGAATACAATTGTGTATTTTTTGGGGGGAGGTCATGTCAGAAGAGGCAGTCCACCAGGTATGAAGGTCCCAGACAGTTTACAGCTTTGTGCTTGTGGAAGTATCACCAGGGGAAAGGAGAGAACAGCCACAGCAGCTAAACAAAAAAAGTTGTGCCTTAAGAGAAAAGGGTTCAGATGCCCACTCTCCCTATTCGAAAGAGCTGATGTTACAATGGCCTCCTTTTCTTAATGTTCCTTTCCTACTGGCAGGAAGAGAAATTTGCCTACACCTGATAGGTTACTGCTGTTAATTTCTTTCATTCCTTAGCGGAAACAGATACCGATATCTCCAAGCTGGATCAGCTGATGTGGTTTCCTGTGCACTCATTTTTGAGGCAATCATATTTTCTAAGGGCTAAATTCGAGTAGAAGCACCTTACAGATCAACAGTTTTTTGGGGTGTACGCTTTTGAGAGTCAGCGCTCCCTCCGTCATATACAAGATGGAAAGCTGCCGAGTGAAGGGGATTTTGACCCTTGAAGGTGTATACCCTAGGATAGGGGTGTCAAACATGCAGCCAGGGGACTGAATCTTATCAGGCCCCCGAGCAAATGTCTGTCATCTGCTTCCCTCTCCCTCTTGCTTGCCGCCTCCAGCATAACGGCTTGCTCAATCACACAGGAGCTACAGAGCAAAAACTCTATTTTCTCCGCTGGCTGATGGGGGAAGGCAGAGCTTGTTTTTCCATGCGCTCTCAATCACACAGCAGAGCTACTGAGCCAAGCCTCTATTCCTTCTATTGGCTGAAGCTCCTCCCCATCCTGGCCCCCTGGGGAAGGAAGGAAAAAAGCCAGAGTTTCCTTTGCCCAGTTTGCTGGATCCCATGAGAGATACAAAGAAAGCACCTTTAAGACCAACGAGTGCTAACATTTTAAGCATGTTGTAAGGGTTTTGTTTTGTTTTTCAAAAAAATCTTTAATTGTGCTTGTCTGGGTGATATCAGACTGCCCCAAATAAAGCCGGCCAGAAATAGAGCACCCCAGTGCTGCCGGATGGTGCTTGAAAAAGGGGCGGGGCATGGGTGCCCAGGGAGTGTCTGGAACACTCACGCATCCCGTTCGCGGCTCCCTGCGTGCTCTTCAGGCGCTTCCCAGCCTTACAGACGGCCGGGAGCTGCCCCGGAGGCGCCCTAGCAAAAAGCCACCACTTTTGACATGGTGCCTTTTTGAGGTGGGTGGATCAGCCCAGAGGGCGGGGTGAGTACGGGATCGGGAAAACCACCAGATGTTACCGTGTGGACTTTTTTTCCCCGGCGCCTTCTGAGGCATCTCTGGGTCGGCCCAAAGTGCTGGTCTGTTAGCGGCCTCTGTGTCCTTTGTAAAGTTTATATCTCTGTTACCTAATCTTACATAGGTACGCACATGATCTGGGCCAACATGGCCCAGCCCAACCTGACACGACCCGGCCCAACAAGGTCTCATTTATGTCAGATGCGGCCCTCATAACAAATGAGTTTGACGCCCCTGCCGTGGGAGACCCTGTTTGGTAGAACTGCCAGCTCAGGGTTGGGAAACTCCTGGTGATTTGGGTGTACATCCGAGGAAGGGTGGGTCTTGGAGAGGGACCTCAGCAGGGCATAATGCCGTATAGAGTCCAAACCTCCCAAGCAGCCATTTTCTCCAGGGGAGCTGGTCTCTCTAGCCTGGAAATCAGTTGCAATTCCAGATCACCAGACCCCGCCTGGAGACTGTGCAACCAAAACAGAAGAAGACAACGACGACATTGGATTTATATTCTGCCCTCCACTCAAGAGTGTCAGAGCGGCTCACAATCTCCTGGATAGTACTTTAGGGTTAAATGTAAGCAGGGGCTTAATTCTATCAGGAGCTCCTTTGCATATTAGGCCACAACACCCCTAATGTAGATGTTCTGGAGCTCCGCTCCTGTGAGCTCCTGCCCAAAATGAGGCCAGCCTGTGAACAAACCCATCCAGGAAGCTGAGTTGAGGGAAACTTTTAGGCTGTGATCACACACACCAAATAATGCACTTTCCATCCACTTTCAATGCACTTTCCAACTGAGTTTTACTTTGTGAATTGGCAACATTCAGTTGGAAAGTGCATTGAAAGGGGATTGAAAGTGCATTATTTAGTGTGTGTGACTGCAGCCTGAGTGTGGTATTTGGCCCATCTAATCCAACCTCCATAGGAGGGCAACAAAGATGGTGAGGGGTCTGGAGGCCAAGTGTTATGAGGAAAGGTTGAAGGAGCTGGGGATGTTTAGCCTGGAGAAGAGGCTGCTGAGAGGTGATATGATCACCATCTTCAAGTACTCGAAGGGCTGTCATATAGAGGAGGGTGTGGAATTGTTTTCTGTGGCCCCAGAAGGTAGGACCAGCACTAATGGGTTGAAATTAAATCAAAAGAGTTTCCGGCTCAACATTAGGAAGAACTTCCTGACCGTTAGAGCGATTCCTGAGTGGAACAGGCTTCCTCAGGAGGTGGTGGGCTCTCCTTCCTTGGAGGTTTTTAAACAGGCTAGATGGCCATCTGACAGCAATGTGGATCCTGTGAATGTAGGGGGAGGTATTTGTGAAGTTCCTGCATTGTGCAGGGGGTTGGACTAGTGACCCTGGAGGTCCCTTCCAACTCTGCGCTTCTGTGAGATACTTTGCCTGATTTCAGTTGTGCTGAAAATTTTCCCAGAAGTTGGAACCTTGCTCCGGTCAATGGTTGCAGTGAGGTTCTTGAACCTTTCAAGGCATCGTTGGGATTGCATAGATAGGGTGCAGAGGTGCAGCGGGGTGAGGATTAGGATGCTTGGTGCCATGTTTCAGTGTGTTTCAAGAGGCATTGGATTCTGGAAGCCGTGTGATTTACTGCCTAATTTCCCCTGGTTCATTTACTGACCTCCACACAGAGAACGTGGAGGTCAGTTCCGTGAAATCCACCTTGTCTACCTTCCTGTCCCACTTCATTGGTCTTTCCATAACCACTACCATTGACTTGAGGCCTAGAGATGTAAGGAAAAATAACCTGGTATTCTCTGACTGTTGAAGAAGAAGAAGAAGAAGAAGAAGAAGAAGAAGAAGAAGAAGAAGAAGAAGAAGAAGAAGAAGAAGAAGAAGAAGAAGAAGAAGAAGAAGAAGAAGAAGAAGAAGAAGATGATGATATTGGATTTATATCCCGCCCTCCACTCCAAAGAGTCTCAGAGCGGCTCACAATCTCCTTTCCCTTCCTCCCCCACAAGAAACACCCTGTGAGGTGGATGGGGCTGGAGAGGGCTCTCACAGAAGCTGCCCTTTTAAGGACAACTCCTGTGAGAGCTATGGCTAACCCAAGGCCATGCTAACAGGTGAAAGTGGAGGAGTGGGGAATCAAACCCGGTTCTCCCAGATAAGAGTCCGTACACTTAACCACTACACCAAACCAGCTCTCCGGCTGGACCTAGTCAGAGCTGCTTCTTTTTTCTTTTTAATGCTGGTATACTCTGGGGTGGCATGCTGGCACCTCTTTCTGCTGGGGTTTGGGCTGTCTTTTTAAGCTGGGGCCGGGCTGGGCTATTGGCTCAGAAGCTGCACTTTCGGCACATCCTGTCTGCTGAGGCCAGGGCGGATTGCTCAGAGTCGGTGGCCCCATCTTAGTTTACTCCTTCTTTCCCTGGGCCCTTCCTTCATCCCGGAGTCACCCCCGCTGATGACATCAGCAGGTATGATGGAGTACCTTGGCCGCCCTACCGCCTTTGCAGCTGGCCTCTAGACCAGGGGTGGCCAAATGTGTTTAACGTAAGAATCACATAGAATAAACATCTGACATCTGAGAGCCGCAAGACATGAACATCAGATGTTTAAGGAAGGAAGGCAAATAATTGGGAGAAGGAGGAAGAGGTGGAAAGAAAGCAACTGTTAACTTTGCATTCTCTAAGGCTTGCCTTGGAGAAGTGATTTAAAGAGAGAAATGACTTCTTTCAGCTCTCAAACATCTGACATTCATGTCTTGCGGCTCTCAAACATCTGATGTCTGTTCTATGTGGCTCTTACGTTAAACACGTTTGGCCACCAGATCTTGTACAAAGGTTCAACTGCATTCAAACCCTGCTGTGTTGCTTTGTAAAATCAGCCTGCTCTCTTTTTAGTTTTAAATGCTTGTATGTCCCATCGTGCGCGATTCTACCCTGCAAAATATTTGATACGAGCGGTAGTCTTCCAGAGGAGAGAACGCTGGAGCCCACACAGAAGCCAATCCCGTGTTACTTTGGTCAGATGAGGTGAGGGTGGGTGAAGTGTGGACGTGGAGACTTTCATCTGATATCTCAGTCGCTGTCGGCAGGGCTTTTTTTTGTAGCAGGAACTCCTTTGCATATTAGGCCACACACCCCTGATGCAGCCAATCCTCCTGGAGCTTACAGTAGGCCCTGTAAGAAGAGCCCCTGTAAG
Organism: Heteronotia binoei; assembly: GCF_032191835.1. Lineage (NCBI taxonomy): Eukaryota > Metazoa > Chordata > Lepidosauria > Squamata > Gekkonidae > Heteronotia > Heteronotia binoei. Next base: position 20,662,805 of record NC_083229.1, on the reverse strand, counting down.
CTCTTGGGAGGACTGTCTACATCAGAGGGGTGCAGCCTAATATGCAAAGGAATTCTCGCTACAAAAAAGCCCTGGGCCTGTCAGTGAAAGCTTTTAGGATTCAAGAGGAGACAGTGCTGGAAAATCCAGCCCACTGGATTCAAACCGAGCGATGTTGTTTTTTTTGGTCCCTGCTTTCTTTCCATTCATGCTTATGGGGTTTTTTGGGGAGGGTGAGAACTGTGAAGGCGGACTGACAGGCCATTAACATAACTGGCTCCTCCGGGGAACTCCTTGGGGTAACCCTCCTTATAATTTAACAGCTGTTGTGACTTTTTACAGAGGTTATGCTGAAAGCACACCCTGCCCACGCGTCTTACAGCTTTATCAGCAGGGGAGAAGCAGTGAAGCGAAAAGCCACATTTGCAGTGGGACGGGAGACGCTTGAAGTTTTTTCGAGGGGATTTTAAAAAGAAATTAAATGAATAATCGACTGAAAGTCCCCCTTTTTTGATTATGCAGGAACTTCCAGGGTGTATTCAATTTACAGTTAATCACATACATCATCTGCAGTTACCAGTAGATGTGCCCTGACTGGATAGCCCAGGTTAACCCAATCTCGTCAGATCTCAGAAGCTAAGCAAAATCGGCCCTGGCGACTATTTGGATGGGCAACCTCCAAGGAATACCACGGCTGGGGTGCAGAGTCAGGCAATGGCAAACTGAAATGTCTCTTGCCTGAAAAACAAGTCTAGCTCGCCACCTATTGGTACATAACTCTAAAAGAGCTAGAACAGAGGTGTAAAACATGCAGTTCAGTGGCCGAATCAGGCCTCCGGAGGGCTCCCATCAGGCCCTCGAGCAACTGGCTGTCATCTGCTTCCTTCTCCCTCTCTCTTGCTTCCTTCTGCATCACAGCCTGCTATGCAAGGCTTGCTCAATCGCACAGGAGCTACAGAGCAAAACCTCTGAGAGCCAGTTTGGTGTAGTGGTTAAGTGTGCGGACTCTTATCTGGGAGAACCAGGTTTGATTCCCCACTCCTCCACTTGCAGCTGCTGGAATGGCCTTGGGTCAGCCATAGCTCTGGCAGAGGTTGTCCTTGAAAGAGCAGCTGCTGTGAGAGCCCTCTCCAGCCCCACCCACCTCACAGGGTGTCTGTTGTGGGGGAGGAAGGTAAAGGAGATTGTGAGCCGCTCTGAGACTCTTCGGAGTGGAGGGCGGGATATAAATCCAATATCTTCTTCTTCTATTCTCTCCATTGGCTGAGGCTCCTCCCTTGGGGAGGAAGGAGGGAGGAATAGCTTGCTTTGCCAGGCTCTCTCAATCGCACAGCAGAGCTACTGAGCCAAACCTCTCTTTCTTCTATTGGCTGAGGCTCCCCCCACCCCGTCTCCTAGGGAAGATAGGAAAGAGCCAGAGCTTCCCTTGCCCAGTTCCCTGGATCCTATAGGAGAAATACAAAGAAATCATCTTTAAGACTAACGGGTGCTAACATTTTAAGCATGTTTTAAGTTCTAAATATATATTTGTGTTTGTCTGTGTTCTTTATAAAATTTATATCTCTGCTACCTGGCACAGTGAAGGAGCCCACCCCCTTCAGAAAAAAAGTGGGTCTACCCCATCCCAAAGCCTGTGCTTCATGTGGGGCAAGGAAAAAGACACCAAGTCGAACCTGATATGGGGAAGGATGCACTTCATGAACTGAAGAGAGGGTGTCACGACTCGGGGGGGGGGGCTACCAATTGCTGCCACCACTCTGGATAGAATGAAGAGTGTTTTGGGGTTGCCAAGAACTAGAGGGTTTGTTTTTTCCCCCCTTCCCAGCCCTCCCTGTTTTTCAACAGCTCCCGGACTTTCTCCATTCTGTCTGTTGCCAGCTATCGCCTCCAGTTGAGGAGTAATGAGAGCGACAGCTTCAAGAGGGGGCTGGATAAACATAAGAGGCAGAAGTCCATCAGTGGCTATTAGCTACAGGGTATTGTTGGAACTCTCTGTCTGGGGCAGTGATGCTCTGTCTTCTTGGTGCTTGAGAGGGGGGCAACAGTGGGAGGGCTTCTAGTGTCCTGGCCCCACTGATGACACCTGGGGTTTTTTTTAGCCACTGTGTGACACAGAGTGTTGGACTGGATGGGCCAGTGGCCTGATCCAACATGGCTTCTCATGTTCTGGCTCTGCTGGTGGACCTCCTGATGGCACCTGGGTTTTGGCCACTGTGTGACACAGAGTGTTGGACTGGATGGGCCAGTGGCCTGATCCAACATGGCTTCTCATGTTCTGGCTCTGCTGGTGGACCTCCTGATGGCACCTGGGTTTTGGCCACTGTGTGACACAGAGTGTTGGACTGGATGGGCCTTTGGCCTGATCCAACATGGCTTCTCATGTTCTGGCTCTGCTGGTGGACCTCCTGATGGCACCTGGGTTTTGGCCACTGTGTGACACAGAGTGTTGGACTGGATGGGCCAGTGGCCTGATCCAACATGGCTTCTCATGTTCTGGCTCTGCTGGTGGACCTCCTGATGGCACCTGGGTTTTGGCCACTGTGTGACACAGAGTGTTGGACTGGATGGGCCAGTGGCCTGATCCAACATGGCTTCTCATGTTCTGGCTCTGCTGGTGGACCTCCTGATGGCACCTGGGTTTTGGCCACTGTGTGACACAGAGTGTTGGACTGGATGGGCCAGTGGCCTGATCCAACATGGCTTCTCATGTTCTGGCTCTGCTGGTGGACCTCCTGATGGCACCTGGGTTTTGGCCACTGTGTGACACAGAGTGTTGGACTGGATGGGCCAGTGGCCTGATCCAACATGGCTTCTCATATGACCAATTTAGGCTCCCTTGATGCTCCTGGTCACAGTGATTGGCGCAGGCTGATGAGGTTATCACTTTGCACCAGCTTGGGCAGAGGGGGGATCTGCCGGCTGGACCCCAGATCTGTCCCATTAGCCAGGGGATGGCTCCTTGTACCAGAGGAAAGCACTGCTGCTCACAGAAGGGACCCAGAGGCTCTCCCAAGCCCTGCAGCCCCAGACTGTAGGCATTGCATCCAACTCACCCAGACGCAACCGGGACACTCACAAGGTGAGGCCTAGTGAAGTGGTGATGCACGGTCTGGGAATGCCGCGTTTAATAGCAGCACTAATGCTAATACCTGGGCACACCGCGAAACGTTGTCACATAGTGTACCGTGACTGTGTGTGGGTTCGTTCTTCCCTCTTTTTTCCAGAGCACACGTTGGCTCAAGGGTTTGTGCTGCCCCACAGCGAAGCCTCCCCACCACGGAGCCTCCCTTTGCCTGTTGTGGACGGTGACATTTGGACTCCCCCATCTTTTGAGCGACCGAGCATTGAGCCCTCTCTGCCACGGCTGGACTTTCACGTCCTCCCGGTGCCAAAACATGGGAGAGAGTCATTTCCTCCTCTTCGTTTTCGCTTGCCGGCCTCCTAACCTGAACGGCGGTCACACCAGGCTTTCCGGAGGACAATGGCTCGTTACAGAGAAACCGGACCGAGCGCTTTCTGTGCCAGGAGGGAAGGGGAGGGAGATTTCTTTGTTGCCGCTTCAATCAGCTCAGTAGCGGGCACTTGGCAAGCCCCACGAAGCTGTGTTTAGTGCCAACGTGTGTTTGTTACCCAAGACCCAAAACGTACGTGGGGGTGAGAAACAGATTCTGCCGCTCCCTTTCCCGCCTCTGTTTTTGTTGGTCCTACTTGCCTCCGTTGCGGAGCCGAACCTGACCAACCTGGGAGCTGCCAGCGCAACTGAACCTGATAGATTTTGTGCATTTGCAGCTGCCCTGGGATGGTGCCAGTGGGACCTGCCCAAAGCCACAATGCACAGCTGGCAGGATGCGGTCCTCTGTGGGAGCTGCAGGCCGCGCATGCCTGCCTTTCGTCCCTCTGCAAGGTCATTCCTCATCCAGCTTCTTCACTCGCCGCCTCCTCCTCTTTCCTTTGCAGCCCACGGTTCTGGTAAAGAAAGGGAGGTGGGTGAGAGTCAATCCATCAATGATTTATGATGGTCAGGGCTTTTTTCCAGTAGCAGGAGCTCCTTTGCATATTAGGCCACGCACCCCAGATACAGCCAATCCTCCTGGAGCTTACAGTAGGCCTTGTAATAAGAGCCCTGTAAGCTCTTGGGGGATTGGCTACGTCAAGAGGTTGTGGCCTAATATGCAAAGGAATTCTTGCTACAACACCGCCCCCCTTGATTATGGTCATGGACCAGCAGATTGAAGCATACTTACCCTCCCCTTACAAGTCATAGCTGCCTTATGGCGACCCTGTAGAGTTTTCAAGGCAAGCGACACTCAGAGGTGGTTTTGCCATTGCCTGCCTCTGTGTCACAACCCTGGAATTCTTAGGAGGTAGGGCTTTTTTTAATAGCAGGAACTCCTTTGCATATTAGGCCACACACCCCAGATGTAGCCAATCCTCCTGGAGCTTATAGGAGGCCCTGCACTAAGAGCTCTGTAAGCGCTTGGAGGACTGGCTACATCAGGGGATGTGGCCTAATATGCAAAGGGATTCCTGCTACAAAAAAAAAGCCCTGCTAGAAGAAGTAATTGGCATTCATGGCCTTTATCACCACTGTATATTGCAGGGGTGGCCAAAAGGAGCTCCTGCTAGAATTCCATCCCTGGTCACACGGGCCAGAATGAAACCTGTCTTGTGCTCAAGTTGGTGGGAATCAGAATTGGGCAAGCAGATATGGGGAGGGGAGTGAGGGGTGGAGAATAATGACATAATGCTCTTATCAGGAGATTTATTTCTTTAATATGTTCCCCCCCGCCCTTCATCCAAAAGACCTCAGGCTAGCATCGGGGCTGTCCCTAGACTGTCTGGCACCCTAGGCAAGGCTAACTTCTGGCACACACCCACACCCGCGGATAATGTCAATGAGTCACATGGAGGTGCCCAATTTGGCGCCCCCAGAAGGCTAGCGCCCTAGACAATTGCCTAGTTTGCCTAGTGGCTCTGGCAAGAATTCATCTTTCTCCCTTCTTCCGTTTGATCCTCTGGGAGGTAGGTTAGACTGAGAGAAAAGGGCCCAAGGTTACCCAGCAGGCTTCCATGATGGGCAGGATTCGAATCTGGGTCCCCCACATACTAGCCCACTAAGGTTACAGAACAGTTGAAACGGGGCCTGCCTGACCTTTGACTCCCGTGCAGTATTTCAGCTTAGTTGTTGGCTTTGATTCCAGATTTGTTTCTGCTTTCTGCAATCCAAGCTCTGTTGCTTTGTTTCTTGGACTTGATTTCATTGCCTTGCAGTGTGTGGCTCCACCTTGGGTCTCAGTGAGAAAGGGATGGGGGGTGTCTAATAAGTGACATGAATTAAAAAAGGCCTTTGGGGGCAGAGACTTGCAGAGTCGAGTAAGCAGCTTATTGGCCTAGCTAGCAAATTGGCATTCATGGCCTTTATCACCATTGTATATTGCAGCCACCCTGAGCCTGCCTCGGCGGGGAGGGTGGGGTATAAATAAAAATTTATTTATTAGGGGTGGCCAAACTGTGGCTTGGGAGCCACTTGTGGCTCTTTCATACATATTGTGTGGCTCTTGAAGCCCCACTGCCCCGTCAGCCAACTTGGAGAAAGCATTTAAAGTTAAAGTTGCTTTCTTTCAACCTCTCTCTCCCTCCCCATCTATTTTCCTTCCTTCCTCCCTCCCTCCCTCCCTCTGACGTTTATTCTATGTGGCTCTTACATTAAGCAAGTTTGGCCACCCCTGGTATAGTGTATCATATTATTATGATATTCCATGCATTTATATATTATCTACAGTGTTCCTGACAACATTTGGTATTTTCTGTACTTATGATACTGTAAGAACTTTGACTTATGTTACGGGATTTTTCTATTGCTTTTTTTATTGATAGCCATTTGGAATATTTCTAAGAGGCAGTAAGGTAGCATCCAAGTTAAGTATTAAAAAACGGAATAAATCCAGTTTCTCCCTCTGAGTCGGAGGCCATCTTGGGTGCTTTCCACCATCTTGTCAGGGAGGCAGGAAATAGAATAATTCTTCTTCCTCTCCTTTGACCCCGGAGCACCCAGATCTCCTCAGTTTCTTTCCTGCCTCTAAAGGGAGAGCAACTAGCTAGTTTAGCTCCAAAAAGATAGGAAGCAACTTACCTTTTTTTTCTATTACCTAACTCTTCTTCCTTTAACCTTACTTATTTTAACTATTTCCTGAACTTTAGTCCTCTAGCCCTGTCCTCCTCACCTTATATTCCAACTCTTTCACTCACAATCTGTGAGGAGGCAGCAATACCGCGGTTAATTTTCAAAGCGGTTGATTTTTTTCCCTTTCTTCTCAGCTGAGCGGCGCAAGCCGCAGCAATGGAAAGCTTCAGGGACAAATTCTTGGAGGACGCACCTTCCCTCGGCCCTCATTCTGCCGCCTCGGGAAGCGACTCCAGGACCGGCATTGGCCTTTGGTCAGCCATAGTTCTGGTAGGAGTTGTCCTTGAAAGGACAGCTGCTGTGAGAGCCCTCTCACCCCCACCCACCTCACAGGGTGTCTGTTGTGAGGAGAGAAGATAAAGGAGATTGTAAGCCACTCTGAGTCTTTGATTCAGAGGGAAGGAAAAGGAAAGGTCCCCTGTGCAAGCACCAGTCATTTCCAACTCTGGGGTGATGTTGCTTTCATAACTTTTTCACGGCAGACTTTTTTACGGGGTGGTTTGCCATTGCCTTCCCCAGTCATCTACGCTTTCCCCTCAGCAATCTGGGGACTCATTTCACCGTCCTCAGAAGGGTGGAAGGCTGAGTCAACCTCGAGCCGGCTACCTGAAAACCCAACTTCCGCAGGGGATCAAACTCAGGTCATGAGCTGAGTTTAGGACTGCAGTACTGCAGCTTTAACACTCTGCACCGCAGGGCTCTTGTCAGAGAGGAGGGTGTGGTATAAATCTGCAGTCTTCTTCTTCTCCTCCTCCTCCAAAGGGGAATAGTTGCAGTCAACTTTGCAAGTACGCCCGCATGTGTGCACAGATTCTTTAACCTTTCTCTTTGCACGAACTGTGACACATTCTGACACCAAACATGCCGCTAATTTGCATAAGTTTCCTTGCCCAATTCCATGGAAGACGTCTTTTCTTAGATGAAGAGAGCTGCACAGCTGGCGGCTGCTCCGTTGACCCAGGCCAAAGACTTTCCCCCCACAAATGCAGGCTCTTTGGGGGAGAAGGGGATGTATTTTAACATGTCTCATGCCTTAGGGAAGAGAACGGCTGTGGATCTGAATGTTTCGTGCAGAATGGTTGGGAGGTGGGGTTGCTCTAAAACAGGGGCGGCCGAACTTGCTTAATATAAGAGCCACATAGAATAAATGTCAGATGTTTGAGAGCCACAAGAATGAATGTCAGATGTAGGTAAGTAGGAAGGAAGGAAGGAATTGATGGGGACGGAGGGAGAGGTGGAAAGAAAGCAACTTTAACTATAAATACATTCTCCAAACTGCCAGGTGGCTTGGCTTGGAGAAGTGATTTAAAGAGAGAAATGCCTTCTCCAAGCCGGTTGACAGGGTGGTGGGGGCTTCGAGAGCCACACAATAGGTGTGAAAGAGCCAGATGTGGCTCTCGATCCACAGTTTAGCCCCCCCCCCCCAGCTCTAAAAGAACCTAGCCATGACAAGCCTCCATGTTCAGGAGCAGTGTACCTCAGTGCTCCAGTTGCTAGGCCCAGCAGCCGGAGAGGGATGTTCTCTTTATAGCCTGCTTGTGGGGTTTTCAGAGGACTGTTGGTTGAACTAGATCAGGAGTGGCCAACGGTAGCTCTCCAGATGTTTTTTGCCTATAACTCCCATCTGCCCCAGCCAGCGTGGCCAATGGCTGGGGCTGATGGGAGTTGTAGGCAAAAAACATCTGGGGAGGTACCGTTGGCCACCCCTGAACTAGATGGATCTTTGACTTGATCTAGCAGGCGTTTCTTTGAAGACAGAGGGAGAATAGGATGGTTGTTGTTTTAATTTCTTCAAGCTTCATTTGCTTACTGATGCGTTTCTTCTTGTTTAACAGATACCCGAGAGAGAGAGAGAGAGAGAGAGAGAAAACAGAACAGCAGGCTCGACCCCATTAGATAAGTATCTGTGTTGTGATGTGGGCCTTTGCTGGAACGTCATGAAAAGTTTTGTGTATCGATTCTGTTATTCTTTGAATACTCCCAGCCATCTCCTTTCTGAGCAGTCAATCGGATCCACATATGCCTAGCTTCAATGAGACTAACACCTTTTATTGGATGAGGGCACACATGAAATTGGGGGGGGGGGGGGCAGATGGTGCGTCTCTGACGTAGAATGGAGTACAAAACACATGCACAGCCCATCAATGGCGGGTGGCACATAGAGCAGAGGTGGCCAAGCAGAGGAGAGCCAGTTTGGTGTAGTGGATAAGTGCGCGGACTCTTATCTGGGAGAACCGGGTTTGAGCCTGCTTGTGCGGGGAGGGCGGGATATAAATAAAAAGTATTATTATTATTATTTCTCACTCCTTCACTTGTACCTGCTGAGATGGCCTTGGGTCAGCCATAGCTTTCGTAGAAGCTGTCCTTGAAAGGGCAGCTGCTATGAAAGCACTCTCAGCCCCACCTACCTCACAGGGTGTTTGTTGTGGGGGGGAAGGTAGAGGAGATTGTGACTGCTCTGAGATTCAGAGTATAGGATGGGATATAAATCCAAAATCTCCTTCTTCTTCAAACTGTGGCTCTTTCACACAAGTTGTGTGGCTCTCGAAGGCCCCATTGCCCAGTTGGCTGGTTTGGAGAAGGCGTTTGTCTCTTTACAATACTTCTTCAAGCCAAGCTAGCCAGCAACTTAGAGAACGTGTTTAAAGTTAAAGTTGCTTTCTTTCCACCTCTTTCTTCCTCCACCATCTTCCTTCCTTCCTTCCTTCCTTCCTTCCTTCCTTCCTTCCTGCTCTCAAACCTCTGATGTTTATTCTTTGTGGTTCTTATGTTAAGTAAGTTTGGCCACCCTTGCATTAGAGCCACACAGAGACCTAGAGACACAGTGGAAAGGAACAGGTTCTATTTCCACGTATCTCGTGATAATTGCCACGTGCCCACCTCTTTCTGGGTTGATGAGGTGTACTCGTACAGCAGTCTTTAAGTGGCAGAATGTAGAAAGTCAAATGTGAATGGGCTTTCTGTTTTTGTGAGCCAGTTTAATCTTGGTTGGGGAGGGTTCAGCATTCTTAACTTCCAAACTGCAGGAAGGCTTTACTTATTTAAAACATTTCTGTGCCCACTTCTCTCCTGAGTGTCTTCAGATTCAACACAGATAACAGCTATGCAACAGCAGTGCTTTAAAAGCAGCCATTGTTGTTAAAAACTGACGTTTAAGCCAGTTTGGTCTAGTGGTTAAAGAGCAACAGACTCTAATATGGAGAACCAGGTTTGATTTCCCCACTTCTCCACATGCAGCTGCTGGGTGATCTTGGATCAGTCACAGTTCTCTCAGATCTGCCTCAGCCCCGTCTACCTCACAGGGTGTCTGTTATGGGGAGAGGAAGAGAAGGAGATTGTATGCTGCTATGAAACTCCAACTGAAGGGTCTGGAACAAATGCAATCTCCTCTTCTCTTCTGATGTATAAAAAAAAATATTAAGTCTGAGCCAGTTTGGTGTAGTTGTTAAGCATGTGGACTCTTATCTGGGAGAGCCGGGTTTGATTCCCCACTCCTCCACTTGCAGCTGCTGGAATGGACTTGGGTCAGCCATAGCTCTCCTAGGAGTTGTCCTTGAAAGGGCAGCTGCTGTGAGAGCCCTCTCAGCCCCTCTCACCTCACAGGGTGTCTGTTGTGGGGGAGGAAGATAAAGGATACTGTGAGCCACTCTGAGATTCGGAGTGGAGGGCTGGGTATAAATCCAGTTTCTTCTTCTTCTGCTCATCTTACACCACCCATCCACAGTTATTCCCCCTTTTCCCAGACTCAGACAGCCCCTGAAGCTCTCTCTTTTGCCGTCTTGCTGGACAGCCAAGATTGCCGTGTCGATCAGTGCTGCTCCAGTGAGTAGCCTGGGAGATAAGCCAAAGGCAGGGCTCCAATTCTTCTCCCTGAGATGTTGGCTTTTCACAACCAAGGAGTTTTAAAACAAGTTACTCGATCACATAATTCCCTGTTAACTGCCTGCATTCTGACATGGGGCCATGCCAGGAAAAGAATGCTTCACACTATTTTGTTCCCGGAATGCTTAGATCAGACTTCAGGGCTGAACTAGACAGTAGGGTGTTCCCAGAGATGAGCCGCCATTTTGTAGGAGTCCGTTCCAACCGCGGAGGCTCTGCAGGGTCCTTCTTCTGGTTGGGACCACTGTGGTGTAGGGGAGAAGGGGTTCTTCCTTCCTTCACCATTTTTCTGACCTGAAATGGCATTGGGAGGGGGTGCTACTTGCCCGTACAATCCCGGAGCAATTTCAAGTTGTAAAGGAGGTGCAGAGGAAAGACAAGCGCCCTTCTTCCCCCAACACCGCAGTAGTCACAAGCAGAATCGGGGATCCACACCACGGTTAAAAAGTAGTCCGTGGGTGAGAAATGCATCTTACACAATAATGGCACGGATCCTTGGGGTGCCATATCTAGTTTCAGAACTATAGAGGCACGTGGCCATTTGGAAATAGAAGACAAGGTTAAGTCAGCCTGGGTCAGATCCAGCAGGGCTCTTTTCTTTAAGAAGATGATGCTGGTGATGAAGAAGATATTGAATTTATAATCTACCCTTCACTCTGAATCTCAGAATGTCTCACAATCTCCTTTTACCTTCCTCCCCCACAACAGACACCCTGTGAGGTGGGTGGGGCTGGAGAGGGCTCTCCCATCAGCTGCCCTTTCAAGGACAACCTCTGCCGGAGCTATGGCTGACCCAAGGCCATTCCAGCAAGTGCAAGTGGAAGAGTGGGGAATCAAACCTGATTCTCCCAGATAAGAGTCCAGGCACTTAACCACCGCACCAAACTGGCTCTACACTACACCAAACTAGCTTTACAACTGGGAAATCATCTGTGAATTGTGGAAATCAGCCTCGCTAAATATGCAAGCAAGAACGCTGCCGTTACCTCTGATCTGTGCAGTTGGTGGCTTTCCTGTCCCTTTGTTTTCCAGAGCCTGGATCCCATCATCCTCTCCCGGATCGATCCAGGGAATCCAAAGGTGAGGTAAGGTAAGCTCAGATGGTTGGTAGCCATCTGAGTCTGTTGCTAAAAACCCAAAACCCCCAACCCATGTGTGCCTTCTCTAATGCACAGCACCTCCTCCCAACCCACGCACCTATTCCTTTTTCCCACCTAAATAACCTGCCTCCAGTTCTCACACATTTTGGACCCAGTACTTGTAATCAGGGCTGGTCCCAGGTTTTGCTCCCCCTCTCCACCGGGCAAAGAGTTCCCAGGGCTCCCCCTCCTCTGCTCACTCCCAGACCTTCCTCTCACACCCTCCTCCTTTCCCACCCGCTCTTATGCTTTCCACTTGGCAGCATGGCCTTCCCCTCCCCGCTTGTGAGCCCTCTCCCAAGGCTGTTTTTGTAGCAGGAGCTCCTTTGCCTATTAGGCCACGCCCTCCTGATGTAGCCAATCCTCTGAGAGCTTACAGGGCTTGTAGCCCAGGGCCTACTGTAAGCTCCAGGAGGATTGGCTACATCAGGAGGGTGTGGCCTAATATGCAAATGAGTTCCTGCTACCAAAAAAAAGGCCCGTGTGTACCCGCTTAGTACCTCCTGGCATCCAAGGCAGGAAGGGTCTTGGCAGACAGGACGCTAAAGAAAATGTTCTTTGCATGGGGGGCGGAGGGTGGGGGGGAGAGAACCAACTTTGAAATGTGGCTGGCCTAAAGTGCTGCATGATTCATTTTATAAAAATAGTTTTTCAGCAAGGCTGGATCTTTTTCATGCAACGTACGCACACAAGCAGTGTTCGGTGTGTTGCTAGCTATGTTTAATTTAAAAACTGTCATCTGTCTGTTATTCTTTTGCCTCAAACGACTGAAATTTCTGTACGGTGCACCTGCTGTTTTTATGTACATCTGTAAGTTCTGCCACTTCCACAACTGACTCATGGCCGCCCCAGCAAGGCGAGTGAGAAGCAGGAGTGGTTTGCCATTGCCTTCTTCTGCAGAGTCTTCCTTAGTGGGCTCCCTTCCTAGTACTGACTCTGCTTAGCTTCCAAATTATGGTGACCCCAGCAAGGGGCTTTCCAGGCAAGTGAGAAGTAGAGGGGGTTGGCCATGGCCTTCCTCTGCAGAGCCTTCCTTGGTGGTGTCCCTTCCAAGTACTGACCGTGCCTAGCTTCCAGCTTATGGTGACCCCAACAAGGGGCTTTCAAGGCAAGTGAGAAGCAGAGGAGGCTAGCCATGGCCTTCCTCTGCAGTGCCTTCCTTGGTGGTCTCCCATCCACGTACTGACCATGCTCAGCTTCCAACTTAGGGTGACCTCTGCAAGGGGCTTATCCAGGCACATGAGAAGCAGGGGAGGTTGGCCATGGCCTTCTTCTGCTGAGCCTTCCTTGGTGGTCCCCTATTCAAGTAGCAACACAGCTTAGCTTTCCAGGATCGGGCTATACTGTGCCACTCCACATCCCTTTGCATCAGAAGCACTCCAAAAACGAATCGTTTCCAAAGAAGCCGCATCTGTAATCACACCAATGGGAGCCACTGGATCCATAAACAGTTTGCTTCCGAGAAGCCACATATTGAGCCCTGCCCCTTGGCTTCGGGAATCTAAAACACCAGAGCCGTACCCCTGACAGGGATGGCTGCCTGCCCTCTACCCCTTCCTAACCAAAGGGAAAACTCCCAAGAGCTGCCATTTGCAATCAGCACAACAGTAGCACAAAGCAGAAGTTGCTGGGCCCAGCTTGGTAGCAGGTCTTGTTCTAGAACAGGGGTGGCCAAACTGCAGCTCGGGAGCCACATGTGGCTCTTTCACACATATTGTGTGACTCTTGAAGCCCCCACCGCCCCGTTTGCCGGCGTGGAGAAGGCATTTCTCTCTTTAAATCAATTCTCCAAGCCAAGCCACTCAGTTCTCCAAGCCACTCAGTGGCTTGGAGAATGCATTTAAAGTTGCTTTCTTTCCCCCTCCCTTCCCCCATCTATTTATTTGCCTGCCTGCCTGTCTTGCGGCTCTCAGAAATCTGACGTTTGTTCTGTGCGGCTCTTCCATTAAGCAAGTGTGGCCACTCTTGGACTAGAGGCAGAGAGTGAAGCAGGCAGGACTGGGAGAAATGGCACCTTCCCTTTTTCCATTCTGCACGCCTAGGAGCTGAGTGACAGCGAGCTAGCTCACAGATTTTTAGCCTCCAGCTCACACATTTTTGTCATAGCTCAGGAAAAAATGGCCCCGGAGTACAAGAATTTATTCAGTAGCTCACCACTTTAATGCCAGTCGCTCACAAAGCAGAATTTTTGCTCACAAGGCTCTGCAGCTTAGAGGGAACATTGCCTAGGAGTCAAGCCGTGAGCTACCCTCTTGACTCAGCCATCAGTCCCGCCCCGCGCTTCTACTGAGTCTCTTGAAATAGCTCAGGGGAAGAGACAGCTTTGAGCGGAAGAGCAAAAGGAGAACCTCTGCAGGGAGGGAAGGATGAGGCTGAATTACACCAGGAGGAAGGATGAGTCCTACTTACTTGGCACACACACACACCCCCACCCCCATCTGCTGTTTTCCATGCATCATGCCTCCAATGGCAGTGGGGTTGCCAGCTCTGGGTTTAGGAAATGCCTGGAGAATTGGGGGGGAGGGGCTGTGGAGGGTGGATCTCCGCAGGGCATAATGCCGTAGAACAGGAGTGGCCAAACCTGCTTAGCATACGAGCTGCATAGAATAAACATCAGATGTTTGAGAGCAGGAAGGCAGGCAAATCGATGAAGAGAGGGAGGGAGGGAGAGGTGGAAGGAAAGCAACTTTCATTTTAAATGCATTTTCCAAGCTCCTGGCTGGCTTGGAGAAGTGATTTAAAGAGACATATGCCTTCTCCAAGCTGGCCAGCGGGGCCTTCGAGAGCCACACAATATGTGTGAAAGAGCCACATGTGGCCTCCTGAGCCACAGTTTGGCCACCCCTGCCATAGAATCTATCATCCACATCTGGGATCTGTGGATGGCCCAAGTCTGGAGTGACACGGTCCCGACAATCATTTATAAATGTACTCAATTTCCCTCTCCTACCAGATCTTAGTTTTGCAACCCTTAAAAAGCTGAATTCTGCAACTACTCCAGCGCATGCTTGTCGGCTTAATTCTTCTTCAGGAGTCCAAGCCTGAGAACATAAGAGAAGCCATGTTGGATCAGCCCAATGGCCCATCTAGTCCGTGTCACACAGCGGCCAAAAAAATCCCAAGTGCCATTAGAAGGTTCACAAATGGGTCTTGAAGCCCTTCCACTTTGCACCCCCCCCAAGCACCAAAAATACAGAGCGTCACTGCCTCAGACAGTTTCAATAATATACTGTGGCTACTAGCCACTAATGGACCTCTGCTCCATATTTTTATCCAATCCCCTCTTGAAGCTGTCTATGCTTGTAGCTGCCACCACCTCCTGTGGCAGTGAATTCCACATGTTAATCACCCTTGGGGTGAAGAAGTACTTCCTTTTATCCGTTTTAACCTGATTGCTCAGCAATTTCATTGAATGCCCATGAGTTCTTGTATTGTGAGAAAGGAAGAAAAGTACTTCTTTCTCTACTTTTTCCATCCCATGCATAATCTTGTAAACTTCCATCATGTCACCCCGCAGTCGACGTTTCTCCAAGCTAAAGAGCCCCAAGTGTTTTAACCTTTCTTCATAGGGAAAGTGGTCCAAACCTTTAATCATTCTAGTTGCCCTTTTCTGGAGTTTTTCCAGTGCTATAATATCCTTTTTGAGGTGTGGTGACCAAAACTGTACACAGTATTCCATATGAACATATGAAGCTGCCTTATACTGAATCAGACCCTTGGTCCATCAAAGTCAGTATTGTCTTCTCAGACTGGCAGCGGCTCTCCAGGGTCTCAAGCTGAGGTTTTTCACACCTATTTGCCTGGACCCTTTTTTGGAGATGCCAGGGATTGCACCTGGGACCTTCTGCTTCCCAAGCAGATGCTCTACCACTGATGAGACCAAATGAGACCGCACCATCGATTGATACAGGGGCATTATGATACTGGCTGATTTGTTTTAAGTTCCCTTCCTAATAATTCCCAGGATGGCGTTGGCCTTTTTTATTGCAACCACACACTGTCTTGACATTTTCAGTGAGTTATCTACCACGACCCCAAGATCTCTCTCTTGGTCAGTCTCTGCCAGTTCACACCCCATCAACTTGTATTTGTAGCTGGGATTCTTAGACCCATTGTACATTACTTTGCACTTGGCTACATTGAACCTCATCTGCCACGTTGACGCCCACTCACCCAGCCTCAACAGATCCCTTTGGAGAAATGAAGAATCATGCTGTGATTAGTATGAGCTAGCTCACAGGTATGAGCTAGCTCACAGGTTTTTTTAGCCTCCAGCTCACACATTTTTGTCTTGGCTCAGGAAAAATGGCCCCAGAGGAAACTAATTGATGCAGTAGCTCACAACTTTAATACTAGTAGCTCACAAAGTAGAATCTTTGCTCACAAGACTCCACAGCTTAGAGGGAGTATTGGCTGTGATCTCTTAATAAAAAGATAGACAGTCCCCTGCACAAGCATGTAGTCATTACCGACCCGTGGGATGACATGAGATCAGGACGTTTTCTTGGCAGACTTTTGACGGGGTGGTTTGCCATTGCCTTCCCCAGTCATCTACACTTCCCCCCCCCAGCAAGCTGGGTACTCATTTTACCGACCTCGGAAGGATGGAAGGCTGAGTCAACCTCGAGCCGGCTACCTGAACCCAGCTTCCGCTGGGATCGAACTCAGGTCGTGAGCAGAGCTGGGATAGCAATACTGCAGCTGACCACCCTTCATCCCGGGGCTCCCTAGCTTAGCTCCCTTCTGACTCTTGTAGTCTGAAGACTGTCTGTCTTCTGCACACAGAGGACCAGAAATGTACAGGCTTGAAACGTGGGACACGACGTTGAGCCCTGCTGCCTTCTTCGCCCGAGACTGAAATGCACGTTTGCCGCCTTTCTCACATTCATAATGCTACTACGAGTTGTAGTAGTGACACAGCTGTCCTGTGATAAATAAAGCCTTTGAGTCATCGCAAGTGGAAATCTGCTTTGGTGAGAAGCGGTAGGAAAATCCCAGCCGGGCCTCTTCACCTTTCGAAGCGCCCTTTGCTCAAATCGGACATTGTGAACCTTAACGCTCCGTTCCTTTGGTGCTTCCCCTCTCGGCGTCCTCCCGGGGCCAGCTATTCAAATGTGCCGTTCATGCTTCTCACCCATTGCAGATTTGCGGCTGCTCATTCAAGGGGGCTTTCCAGCCCGGCGGCCTGTTCTTAGTAAGCTCACATTTAAATATACCTTTGTGGTTACAACTGTGAAGGCCAAACTGTTGTTCAGCACAGAGGAAAAGGGAGGAGAATATTCGCTCGACAGGTTGATTTCTGAGAAACCCAGCAACTTCCCCAAGTGTGTGTGTGGGGGGGGAGTGTTCTCAGGTGATCAGACGGGGGAGATGAGGGATCTCCAAGACATTTACACTGGTCCAGAGCAGGGTTCCCTCTAAGCTGAGTTAGTGTGAGCAGATTTTTGGCCTCCAGCTCGCACATTTTTAGTTCAGGAAAAATGTCCCCAGAGCAAACTCAGTTTTGCGGTAGCTCACAACTTTAATGCCAGTAGCATCCAGAATTTTTGCTCACAAGATGCCATGACTTAGAGAGAACGTTGGTCCAGTTTGGTATAGTGATTAAGCGCGCAGACTGGGAGAACCGGGTTTGATTCCCCACTCCTCCACTTGCACCTGCTGGAATGGCCTTGGGTCAGCCATAGTTCTTACAGAGTTGTCCTTGAAAGGGCAGCTGCTGTGGGAGTCCTCTCAGCCCCACCCACCTCACAGGGTATCTGTTGTAGGGGAGGAAGATAAAGGAGATCGTGAGCCACTCTGAGATTCAAAGTGGAAGGCGGGATATAAATCCAATATCTTCTTCTTCAGAGCAGGGGTGGCCAAACTGACTCAGGAGCCACACGTGGCTCTTTCACACATATTGTGTGGCTCTCAAAGCCTCCACTGACCCATTGGCCAGCTTGGAGAAGGCATTTGTCTCTTTAAATCCCTTCTCCAAGCCAGCCAGCTTGGAGAATGCATTTAAAATTAAAGTTGCTTTCCTTCCACCTCTCTCTCCCTCTCCCCATCTATTTGCCTGCCTTCCTGCTCTCAAACATCTGATGTTTATTCTGTGCAGCTCTTATGCTAAGCGAGCTTGGCCACCCCTGGTCCAGAGTGAACGTCCTCTCAGTGCAAAGGAGAACACCTGACAAGCTCAGTTTTTCCCTCCGTTGCAGCAGAGAACGGAATAAGAACAGAAGCTGCGCTGCCGCCGTGCCAGATCAGCAACTTGGCAACCGTCAGAAGGGCACCGTCAGCCAAATGACATGTATGGAAAGGGCTGCTCGCTGGGCTGCCGTCTCCCGTTGTGGCTGCTGCACCCACCCCCTTTGAAGCATCAGCCATGTGATAAACGTGTTTGCATTGAAAATGCCTCGGCCCGAATCTCAACCGAATCCCTCCCCGTCTCGCTTCCTGGTGTGCCCCGTTTGGCGGAGCCGATTCTCAGTCTATCGATCCTCCCCAGCTACAAGGAATCCATTTCTTGTGCTCTTTGGGGAAACGTGTCCAGGGGCAGTGATGGACAGGCCACTTTTTGGGCTAGTTGTCTAGGACGCGGGATGCCCTCCACAAAGCCCGAGTTGCTGTTTCTCCCCCACCCCCCTTCTGGTGACCTCTGTCAGCTCGGCCTGCCGAATTTCTGAGGGAAATCCTGAGAGAGCTGCTAGCGGCTGGCGAGAGCTCCTCTCTTCGCCTCCCCTCATTGGTATTCCTGGCACAGGGTGCATTTGACAGACCACCGAGAGGAGTGTAAAAATAACCCAGCGTTAACTGCTAGCTGCACGCTGCGTTGGTATTTTCCTTCCTTCAAAGGCTGCGTGTTGTGTGTGTGTGTGTGTGTGTGTGTGTGTGGAACGGCTTTGTTTCCAGAGGACTGCTTGCTTTGCCTCTCCCCTTTTGCCACTGATCTTCCTCGGTTTGTGATAGGTCTGGGAATGGACCCTGCTTTTAAAGAGTGCCTCTCAGGCCTTGAAGCACAGCTCCTGAACCTTTCTGACAGTTTCCCCTCTTCCTCCCCACCTACCTTGTCCGTTGAATAGTAGGTGCAGCTGCATAACAATCCCTGGATTAGGAGAGCAGGCAGCCAGCCAACCAGCCACCAGGGGCTTTGCCATGCCTCCAGCAGCCCTCAATAACCCCTGGAGAAGGCCACGCCACCCTTTCTCCACTTCTTACTTGATTTCGGGCTGTGGGTGGCTTGCTGGCCTTTTGACTTGGGGCGGGGGCAAGGAGAGACCCAGGTGAGAGAGGCCTGCTTGGGCTGCCTGGACCTCTAGCCAGCCCAAGCAGGCCTCGTTCACCCGGGGCTCTCCTTTCGTGGGTTGCTTTTGGCTGGTGGGGGGGGGCGGCATATGGTAATGAGTTATGCTAATGTTTAGTGTAGTGGTTAAGTGCACAGACTCTTATCTGGGAGAACCGGGTTTGATTCCCCACTCCTCCACTTGCACTTAGAATGGCCTTGGGTCAGGAGTTGTCGTTGAAAGGGCAGCTGCTGTAAGAGCTCTCTTAGCCCCACCTACCTCACAGGGTGTCTGTTGTGGGGAGGGGAGAAGGTAAAGGAGATTGTGACCGCTCTGAGACTCTGAGATTCAGAGTATAGGGCAGGCTGTAATCCAGTATCATCATCATCATCTTCTAATGAGCTCCACCACCTGTTTTTCTACAAAACGACCCCTGGTGTCTCTGAATATTCAGCAAGGCCCATAGTAGATCCCCAGATACACTTCCCACTTTGGCAGCAACAGAAATTTTTGCAGGAACATTTTAACATGGCCAAGGTTTCAAGCAGGCGAATCCGGCATGAAGTAATGTTCAGATTGGCAGACCTAGGATCTGGGCGACCCAGGTTCGAATCCTCCCTCTGCTGTGGAAGATCGCTTGAGTGACCTTGAGCCAGTCACCGCCTCTCAGGCGAGCCTGCCTCGCAGGGTTGTTGTGGGGATAAAACGGAGGAGAGGAGAATGATGTCGGCTGCTTTGGATCCTCATTGAGAAGGAAGCAGGGTATGAATAACTACAGATGAATAGAATTCAAACTTGCGTGTTCCACCCAGGATGTTCCAAGGTGAGTCAATGGCCATTAATACCCTTCTCTGCCCTGCTGTAGGGTGTTAGAGTTAGGGGAAAGGATAGACTGCAGGATCACATCTGGGAACATTGCCCTGTGTTAAACCCCTTGTAACCAGAAAACCAGCAGAGTAAGCAAAGAAGGTCGGAACTTTCCCCCTTACCAGGCGTGGAATTCTAGCAGCAGCTCCTTTGCCTATTAGGCCACACCCCCCCCCGATGTAGCCAATCCTCCAAGAGTTTACGAGGCTCTTTTTTTGTAAGCTCTTGAAGGATTTGCTACATCAAAAGGGTGTGGCCGAATAGGCAAAGGAGCTCCTGCTAGAATTCCACCCCTGCCCCTTACAGAAGTGGCTCCCAACCTTTTTGGCACCAGGGACCAATTTCATGGAAGACAATTGCTCCACGGACTGGGGGAGGAGTGGTGGTGCTGGGTTTTGTGCTGCCTCAGGCTGCCCCCCCCCCCCGCCAATGCCCCCCTGCTCTCCCATGGGAGTCTTTAAATGAGGGGTAGGCTAAGGTCACTGTCGTGCTACCCCTTCCACCCACCCAGGGCCTGGGCAGATGAAGGCGGTGGTGCTTCAGAGCAAGGCCATGCCTCTTTTGTCCGCCTGAGTCCCAGGCAGGTGAAAGGGGCAGTGTGGTGTCTCTGCTTCACTCTGCGGCCCGTTTGCTAACAGGCCACGGACCGGTACTGGTCCACGGACCGGGGGTTGGGGACCCTTGCCTTACAGTACTTGTTTTCTGTTTGTATGAAGCTTTTTTTAAAAAAAAATAGATGTTTATACCTCGATTGCCAATCCCCAGTTAAGGTCAATTATGAAAATATAAAGTTTATCAAACAATCCAAGCAAAAGTGCAAAAAAATCACCCGGAAACCCAATGTCCTTTCAATTCATAATAGAAGTTCATAGTCTTTAGGGTGAAGAGCCAGGAAAGAAGTTGGCAAAGCCGTGAATGGAGAGTCCGATGCTCCAGAGATTTCTTTCAATACATGCCGGCGTAGGGACAATTGGCAGCCCAGCATGAGAATGCAACAGGGAGGTGCGTATTGCCCTGTTTCACCAAAGGCTTTTGCAAGCTTCAAAATGCATTCACAATTTTACAAAAGGCACAAAGCTCAAACATTCTGCAGAGCACAAACGTTTTGATAAATTGTTTGATAAACTTTATATTTTCATAACTGAGGCTGGTTTTTCGTGGATGCCTTAGGGCTGTTTTTTTCTTTTCCTTTCCACGTTACTTTTTGTGTTGCTAGATCCCCAGTTAGGAGCAGGGGATTCCCTGGTTTGGAGCTCTTCCCCCTGCTTCAGGGCTATCAGAAAGGGGGGGGGGGGGTGACCGTGGTCATCATAGAGTATGTTGGAGAATATATGTGGGGGTAACTGGAGCTCTGGGGGAGCTGTTTTTTGAGATAGACATACCACATTTTCAGCATAGCTGCTGGAGTCTCTCCTCAAAAAACTCCCCAAGTTTCAAAAAGTTTGCACCAGGGGATCCAATTCCATGAGCCCCCAAAGTGGGTGCCGCCATCCTCCTTTATTTTCAATGGCAGGAAGAAGAAGAAGATATTGGATTTATATCCCGCCCTCCACTCCGAAGAGTCTCAAAGCGGCCTACAATCTCCTTTACCTTCCTCCCCCACAACAGACACCCTGTGAGGTGGGTGGGGCTGGAGAAGGCTCTCACAGCAGCTGCCCTTTCAAGGATAGGCTCAGAGCAACCTACAATCTCCTTTACCTTCCTCCCCCACAACAGACACCCTGTGAGGTAGGTGGGGCTGAGAGGGCTCTCACAGCAGCTGCCCTTTCAAGGACAACCTCTGCCAGAGCTACGGCTGACCCAAGGCCATTCCAGCAGGTGCAAGTGGAGGAGTGGGGAATCAAACCCGGTTCTCCCAGATAAGGGTCCGTACACTTAACCACTACACCAAACTGGCTCTCCAGGCATTTAAAAGGAATGTGGTCCCTTTAAATGTGATGGCCCAGCATTCAGTTGTTTCTTCCCTCCTCTCCTGGACCGTCCTGGCAAGTTTTTGTCTCCACTTCCTGGCATTACATTTTATGACACACATGGCCCAGCCTGACAAGGTCTCATTGATGTCAGATCCGGCCCTCATGAGTTCGACACCCCTGCCCTGTGGGGTTGCCGTAAATCAGCTGGGACTTGATGGCAAAAATGAAGAAATAAACAAGCACTAGCAGGAAGGTTACTTCTCTTCTTGTAGATTTTGTTTCTAGTCCTCCCCTGCCCCACTTTTCCTTTGCTTGTAGTAGACTGAATCCCCTAGATTCAGAGGTGTCCGACATGTGGCCCGAGGGCCGAATCAGACCCCCGGAGGGCTCCTATCAGGCCCCCGAGCAACTGGCTCTTGTCCGCTTCCTTCTCCCTCTCGCTTGCTTTGCAAGGCTTGCTCAATCACACAGGAGCTACAGAGCAAAACCTCGATTTTCTCCACTGGTTGAGGCTCCTCCCCCTCCTGGGCCCCCGTAGAGGGAGAGAAAGAGCCAGAGCAACCTTTGCCCAGTTCCCCGGATCCCATGGGAGAGATACAAAGAAAGCACCTTTAAGACCAAAAAGTGCTAATGTTTTAAGTTTTTTTTAAAAAAAATCTTTAGTCCTGTTTGTGCCCTTTAAAAAGTTTATATCTCTGCTACCTTATCTTAAATAGGTACAGACATGGCCCGGCCTAACGCGGCCCGGCCCAGCCCGACAAGGTCTCATTTATGTCAGAGCCGGCCCTCAGAACAAATGAGTTTGACATCCCTGCCCTAGATCTGTTCTGCTCACAGAGCTACTTTCTGCAAACCCGGAGTAACATCTTGTGCTGGGGAGAAGCATCATCCGCTGGAAGAAAGTGCTTCCATTAGCGGGATGGAGTCTGTGGAATCCAACCCTCTGAGTCAGATCGCTGCTCCGTCTAGTTCATGGCCGGGATGCTATTTTAGCTGAAGGAATTTAATCTGTCCCGCACACCATACTTGTTTATAACTTGTTTAATTTATCTTTTATGCTGCCTCAAAGCCATCAAGTATTGCGCATACCAAAAAGGCAGCGCAAAACAATAAGGGTGAAATCCCAGCTCATAAAACCGATAGATCCAGTGATAAAACAACTATTAAAATGAAACCACAATTGTAAACATTTATAACTTAAATCGCAGCAAGTGAAAAAGACAACAAAAAGACAAAGTAATTTGTCTCAATTCGGCTGTAAAGAAAACAGCAAACATTAATTTAAGAGAAAGCGTGGCCTAGGACTATTAGACCAGAAATCCCCAACTCCTGGACCATGGACCGGTACCGGTCGATGGTCTGTTAGCAACCACGTTGTGAGTTGTCTAATTATTTCATTATATATTACAATGTAGTTATAATAATAATAATACATTGGATTTATATCCTGCTCTCTACTCTGTATTTCAGAGTCTCAGAGTAGCTCACAATCTCCTTTACCTTCCTCCCCCACAACAGACACCCTGTGAGGTGGGTGAGGCTGAGAGGGCTCTCCCAGAAGCTGCCCTTTCAAGGACAACTCTGCAAGAGCTATGGCTAACCCAAGGCCATTCCAGCAGCTGCAAATGGAGGAGTGGGAAATCAAACCTGGTTCGCCCAGACAAGAGTCCACACACTTAACCTCCACACCAAACTAATAGAAATAAAGTGCACAATTGTATCATCCCAAAACCATCCCATCTTCCACAAAACCGGTCCCTGGTGCTAAAAAGGTTGGGGACTGCTGTACTAGATTGTCAGAACAGAACCTGAGGAACCTGAATTCTAATCCCTGTTCTGCTGTGAAACACTTTGGTTGACTTTGGGCCTGTTCCTTGCTCTCAGCTAACCAACCTCACAGGGTTACATGGAGCATCTTAAGTGGGATAAAAATGTACTCAATACATCAGTAAGTTTTGCCTCGAATAATCCGCAATAAAGCTATCAAAAGCAATGGAACCATCAAAGCCATTTTGGTGAACTTTGCACCTAAAGCCAAATTTGCGAGTCCCAGGTACAGAGCAGCAGGGAAGAATTCCACAAGCAAGACACCACCACCAAAAAGACCTTGCCCCTTGTGGCCACTTGTCTCTCCTCAACATATGCTGGGCTCACTCAACAGCATACCAGACGATGATCTCAATGGTCCATCTTTGATCTCACGTTGCATTATGCGAGCAGGGAGTCAGCTAAATAATAATGGACCATCCATTGCTTCCTTCTACTCCAGCCACAAGCAAATTTAGGGGTGTCAGACTTAGACAATGCTGTCAGGGTTATTGATGCAAGGTAAGAGGGCAAATAACTGTATTTGATGTTGCTAATATAAAAATCCATATATATAAATCCAGTGGGAAATTACAATGGGAAAAGTGGGAATTACAGTGGGAAAAGTGGCTAATGCATGGTTCCCAGTATAGGGGAAAAGAACTCTCTTTGGGTGCTCCTAGAGTTGAACTTCCTGGTCCAATCCCTTTAGAAGTACCAGAAGCAGCCCTGTACATTTGGTGCCTCTCACTCAAACCCCCTTCCCAGAGTCACTTTTAACACTGTAATTTCAGTGGAGAAGATGACTGACTCAAAGATTTCAGGTTTTCACGGCTGGTAACATCATTAGGGTTTGTAGAATCTTTCGGGATCAAGTGCCGTGTTCTACTGGAGAAAGTTTTCCTTCCAGACGTTTCGTTCTCAGCTGCGGAGAACATCCTCAGTGGCGTTGCAGCCGGAGCAGGCATTTTCATCCACCAATCTTGGTACCCAGCTCTGCAAAACACCCTACAGACTATAAATTGCAGAAAGTCTCAGAACAACCAGCAAATTCCACAGAACAATCAGCACAGTCAACAACCATCTTCCTTATCTTCAAACCCCTTCCAACCCTCCCAGCAATTAACACGGAACAATGGTCACATTCAACAGCCAGTTTCCTTATCACTACCCTTCCAGGAAGCCCCACCAAACAATGGGCACATCCACAAACCAATTGCCCTTTCATCACACCCCCTCCAGCCTAGAAATAGCAGCTCTCCAGCAGCCCTGGCCCCACTCAATGCACAGCAGCCAAGAAGGTCTGAGCGCCTGCTCCGGCTGCAACTCCACTGAGGATGTTCTCCGCAGCTGAGAACGAAACGTCTGGAAGGAAAACTTTCTCCAGTAGAACACGGCACTTGATACCGAAAGATTCTACAAACCCTAAAGATGACTGACTGCTTTTTTCCCATTGTAGGGGAAAAGGGCCATTTTTGGGTGCCCCTAGAATTGGACCGCCTGGTCCAATCCTTTTGTAACTTGGCGGTTCTATTGGGGAGAGGCCCTTGCACCTACCCTGCAATTTTGGGGCCTCTACCTCAAGCCCCCTGCCTCCTAGCCACCATTCATTATAACCTATTTTGCCATTGACTTCAATGGACCACAGGGTATAATGGAGCCAAATACTGCCCAATCAGTATTTGGTGGTAATTGGCCAGCCATTTTCAGCCCCCGAATAACATTAGGGAATCTGATTTGGTTCTATTCAGGGCCGAATACAGCTGAATCAGCTGTTACCTGGGGTTTTATTCAGTTTGGCCGAACCGAATGCACACTTCTATTGGCCACTGTGTGAGACAGGATGCTGGACTAGCTCGACCACTGGCCTGACCCAGCAAGGCACTTCTTATGTTCTCCTTCTTTCCTTCCTTCTTCCTCCCTCCCTCTGGGGGAAGTCCTTGGCCTCTATGCCCTGTTGTTGGTCCTCCAGAGGAACTGGTTGACCACTGTGTGAGGCAGGATGCTGGACTAGGTGGACCACTGGTCTGATCCAGCAGGGCTCTTCTGATGTTCTAATGAATGCCTTGGCCTCTTATGTTCTGTTGTTGGTCCTCCAGAGGAACTGGTTGACCACTGTGTGAGGCAGGATGCTGGACTAGATGGACCACTGGTCTGATCCAGCAGGGCTCTTTTTATGTTCTTAAGTGGGAGAATCTCCTTCCAGGAGCTGAGCAAGTGTATGGGATTGCATAAGCAAATATTGCAATAGTAGCA
Source organism: Heteronotia binoei (assembly GCF_032191835.1). Classification (NCBI taxonomy): domain Eukaryota; kingdom Metazoa; phylum Chordata; class Lepidosauria; order Squamata; family Gekkonidae; genus Heteronotia; species Heteronotia binoei. Next base: position 20,637,517 of record NC_083229.1, on the reverse strand, counting down.
TTGTGTTGCCATAGTTCCTTGTTGCAGTCTGTTTTTAATACTTCATTACTCTCTGGATAATTCCTGGAATTAGTGCTTGTTGCTGTGGGGGACATTCAAGCAGCAAATTCTAAGGGACCATAGAAGAGATGTCACTCAAGGGAGTTGCCTACAAAGACAAAAGAGTTTCATACCTCAAACACACTGGTCGTTCCACATCCTGTTGAGGGTTCCTTCTTTCCCCCACAAGAAGGGGCTCACACCCAAAATACATTGGGCTTTTCACGCCCCATTGATGGTTCCTTCTTTTATTCTTTCTCTGCTTTTCGGATTCTGTTTCTGTTTGCACCCAGACCAGCATTTTGCACCCACTCGGATATTTAGATTGTGAACCGACTTCACATAATTACAGGAAAATGAAGCTTCTGGAAATAACCTTGGGACATGCATTGGGTGGAAAGGTGGCATAAAAATGTTTTGAATTTTAAAAATAATAAAATAACAGGAACCTTTCCCTGTATTTGTGGTGAATGCATGAAACTGCCTTATCCCAAATTATGCTATTGGTCCATTCAGGTCAATATTGTCTACTCTAATATATCAAAACAGGAGACTGATGGGCAGATGGACCCTTCTTTATTGTGGAATGCTGAGAGTAATTAACTGAGATCCTGTATGGTATATTTATGTCATTTCACTATGTTTCCCCTGGAATTAAACCCAAACAAATGATGACCATATAAACTAAGCTGGTTATTCCAGTTTTGTATTCCAGCATCTGTCAGACAACTTTAATGTAATTCCAATAACCTTTAACGGCATACCAATAGCTTACAGAAAGGAATGAGCATACAATTTGCCCATGTGTCAAGATAAAACAATATAGATACATCGAATTGTAACGCCAATTGATAATTAATACTAATAGGGATAAAAAGGACAATAATCTTAATCTTCAGTATCACAGACCACAAAAAAAAAGAAATTTTACAGTAAAAGGACTTAATGGGACATGATTAAACTTTTTTTTAAAAAACCTTTAATGGGATAAAACATAGGATCCAAAATGGGTGAAACCAAGTCAAAAATTACACTGGCCAAAAAGGCAGTCAAAATAACACCACAAAAGAACTTTGTGTTGTATGCTAATTTGCTACTTATCCTCTATATGTAGGGACTGGCAACTTCCATTTCAGTGTTCTATTTATTTATTATATTTGTATCCTGCCCTCCCCTAATGGACTCAGGGCAGCTAACAATAGTTAACCTGTTATCTGAAGGAGTGAGTTTGCACACGAAAGCTTATACCTTGAATAAAACTTTGCTGCTCTTAAAGGTGCTGCTGGAGTCAAACTTTGTCCTCCTCTTAGAAAGTTTGGACTAGAAACCCAACAAAAACAAATGCTATCCCATGCTCAGCGTCATGTCCCTGTATGAGTTGTGGAAGGGCTTTGTTTGTAGAAAAAGCCCATCAGGGACTCATTTGCATATTAGGCCACACCTTCTTATGTCACCACTGTTTCACACGGCTTTTTGTAGAAAAAGCCCAGTGGGGACTTATTCGCATATTTGACCACACCCCCTGAAATCATCATTTTCACACAGGGCTTTTTGTAGAAAAAGCCCAGCAGGAACTCATTCGCATATTCGACCACACCCCCTGTCACCACTGTTTCACACAGCTTTTGGAAGAAAAAGCCCATCAGGGACTCATTTGCATATTAGGCCACACACCCCTGATGTCACCACTGTTTCACATTGGGCTTTTTTGTTGAAAAAGCCCAGCAGGAACTCATTTGTATATTCGACCACACCCCCTGATATCACCACTGTTTCACACAGGGCTTTTTGGAGAAAAAGCCCATCAGGGACTCATTTGCATATTAGGCCACACCTCCTTATGTCACCACTGTTTCACACGGCTTTTGTTGAAAAAGCCCAGCAGGAACTCATTCGCATATTCGACCACACCCCCTGTCACCACTGTTTCACACTGCTTTTGGAAGAAAAAGCCCATCAGGGGCTCATTTGCATATTAGGCCACACCCCCTGATGTCACCACTGTTTCACACCGGACTTTTTGTTGAAAAAGTCCAGCAGGAACTCATTTGCTTATTAGGCCACACCCCCTGATACCAAGCAAGCCGGAACTATGTTCCGGTGCATTCCTGCTCAAAGAAAGCCCTGAGTTGTGGGTGATACGGTTGGACGCTGAATAGAAGGTGCCCGTTGTCAAGGAAGAGGGAATAGTTGCCAGCGGAGGTTCCTCTGCGATTTCACTCTTTGTATGACATGCGTCAACATCGGATTCAAAGGTACATTGACTGGCGTTTAACTCTGTTTACCGAGTCCTCAGAGGGCACAAAGGGTCATTTTTCCAAAGGCCGTGGAGGAGCAGAGGACAGGCGCATAAACATACGGAGACCACACGGGCCTGTCACATTCTTTCATGAAAGGACCGAGTGTCTGCGATTGATGAAAATTTGACAGGGCGGAAGGTGGGGCGGGGGTGTGGGGAAGAGATGAAAGAAAATAAGCCCCCACTGCTTTGTTTGCCCCCTCCCCCCCCTTGCCTTGTCTTGCTGCCTCTCTCCGATGCCTGCACATGCAACAGAAGACGGTGGTTGCTTGTGAGAGATGGAAGACATCTTTTGAATGGATGCCAAGGTTGATTTAATTAGCTGCATTGAATTCATTAGCCGTCTCCCCCCCCCCCTTTTAATGACGTGTCCGCTGTGAAGCGCAAATTAGGAGTTGGGAGCCCTCGACGAAGCCGCGCCGACGCTGACCTGCCAAAAGACCCAGCAAAGCAGAAAGATTGACCTAGTTTTATCTACTCTGAAGGGATCGCCTTTTCAAGCTCTCCTCGGGTAGACGCGCGCCCGTCTCCCTCCTCTCCCATCTCTCCTCCTCAGACGCACTAGCCTTTCTGTGCTTTTAATCTCCACCGCTGCCGGAGGCTAAACCAGAAAATCCGCACCTCTGATCATCAAAGGTTCTCCCCCACACACACACATGTGGAGCTTACCGCATGCGCCAGAGCATCCTTGCAAGCTGGCAGGTTGCACTAGGAGTGCGGGCGCTGTCTGTGTACAAAGCAGCCCTGCATTGACTGAGCCACAGTTCCTCCATCTCAAGCGTGCATGACAGCATTTTGGTCCGTTCTGAGAAAGGCCTGTCCTGCACTGTTGCTGCACCCAGCATGCCTACCCTTCTCTCTGGCAGTACTTGCTTATCTTTCTCTTTCTTCAAGGAATGCAAGGGGGCATTTACTGTTCCTCTGCCCCTGTTCTGTCCTCACAACTAGGGGTTGTTTTGTAGAAAAATAGATGATGGAGTTCATTAGCATCTCATATGACGCCCCCCCCCCAGCCAAAAGCAATCTGGCACAAGAAAAGAGAGCCCTGGGTGAGCAAGGCCTGCTTGGACTGTCTAGAGATCCAGCCAGCCCAAGCAGGCCTTGCTCACCTGTGGCTCTCCTTGGCTGCCCGCCCTCCACAGTCAAAAGGCTGGCAAGTCTCCCGCTGCCCAAAATCACATAAGAAGTGGAGAAAGGGTGGTACGGCCTTCTCCAGGGGTTAATGAGGGCTGCTGGGGGTGTAGCAAAGCTGGTGGCTGGCTGGCTGCCCACTCTCCTAACCCAGGGATTGTTATGCTGCTGCACCTACTATTCGATGGACAGGGTAGGTGGGGAGGAGGGGGAACCCACAGAAAGGTTCAGGAGCTATGCTCCTGTGAGCTCCTGCTGAACTCAAGGCCTGCTCATGACAGATATTTTAGTTAGATTAGGCTGACAAATCCACATTTTAGTAGCACAGCAAACGTTTGAACCCGTGGCTTCAGAGGAAGAACTTTTTTCCCTCTTCCAAAATTTGGAGGCACCCAGTGAGGTTTATGGGCAGTAGATTCAATGCAGACAGATGAAAATACCCAGGCTTTTTTTGAGCAGGAACGCACGGAAACACTGTTCTGGCTAGCTTGGCGTCGGGGTGTGTGGCCTAATATGCAAATGAGTTCCTGCTGGGCTTTCTACAAAAAGCCCTGCGTGAAATGGCGCTGTTTGGTGTGGCCTAATATGCAAATGAGTTCCTGCTGGGCTTTTTTTTTAAAAAAAACCCCTATGTTGAAACTATGGTGATGTCGGGGCGTGACCTAATATGTAAATGAGTTCCTGCTGGGCATTTTCTCCCCCCAAAAGCCCTGAAAATACCTATTTATGATCATCAGATCTCAGAAGCTAAGCAGGGTCAGCCCTGGTTAGTACTTGAATGAGAGACCACCCAGGAAATCCTGGGTTGCTACGCAGAGGCAAGCAAAGGGTCCATTAATGGCTATTAGCCAAGATGACTGAAGGCCTCCTCTGTATTCAGAGGCAGTAAACTTCTGAACTTCAGTGCTGGGTGGCAATGTCAGGAGAAGGCCTTGGCCTCTGTAGCCTCCAAAACAACTGACTGGCCTTTGTGTGAAACGCCATGCTGGAAAAGATGAATCACTGGCCTGATACTGCAAGGCTCTTCTTACTATGGGCTCTTTTCCGTGGTAGGTTTTGAACCGTACGTCAAACAACTGTCTGGAATGGGAGTCCTAACCAAGCAAATAGGTCCTCAGAATAGCTCCAGGGCCGTGTGCCGGGCACAGCTTAGATAGATAGATAGATAGATAGATAGATAGATAGATAGATAGATAGATAGATAGATAGATAGATAGATAGATAGATAGATAGATAGATAGATAGATAGATAGATAGATAGATAGATAGATAGATAGATAGATAGATAATAATCATGACGGATCTTGCAGTGAAATGTGAAGCTGCAAAGCTTTATTATGGGTGTTGTAAGCCTCACTTGCAATTGCATGTAGGAAGGCAGGGCAGCCCACAAGCAAGGTATGAAATCTGGTTGGCCCACTGTGGGAAACAAGGTAATGGTCTACACGGGCCTTTGGTTTGGTCCAGCAGGGCTCTATTCATGTTCGTATTTTGGTCGGTACAATGGCAAAGTGGAGTAAATAAGTCACATAAGATCACCCTTTGAAAAGCACCACTGAGGTTTACCGGTCGCAAATACGATCCCCAAGACAGAATATCCCTGGTTCAAATCTTGGCTGAACCCAGTCTCCTTTCTGTTAGCCTCAGCATTTCTCCAGCGTTAAAGGGGCCACAGCAAATGGCTGCCTTATGGTTCTGTTGTATCTTTCTTAGGGTTGTCGCCCCCACTGGAGGTGGGAGTTCTCCCCACCACCAGGCCACACTCTCCACCACGAATCAACAAGGGTGGGGCTTACCAGGAGAAACAGGAAGGCCCAGGTCATGATGTGGCCAGCGACATGTCTATGTCACTTCCTGGGCAAACAGAAAGTGATGTTACATCTGTGACATATGGCTGACGGCCTGGTATTGGAGCAGAAACTCTATGGCAGGAGCCATTTTTTTACCACAGAGCTTTTGCCAAAATATCAGAGCATTGCTGCAGTGTCACAGCATGTTGATTTCACTTGCTGCACATGCTGGACGTGATATAGTAAGTCCCACCCCGTCCCCCACTAGGGACCTGGCAGCCTTAATCTTTCTAATGGTGTAGCATAAGGGGCTAAGAAAGTGGGTGGGATCTCGGAGGTCTCCGGTTCAAATCTCAGCCTCAGACTGGCTTGCAGCTGCTGGAATGGCTTTGGGTCAGCCATAGCTTTCGTAGGAGTTGTCCTTGAAAGGGCAGCTTCTGGGAGAGCTCTCTCAGTCCCGCCCGCCTCACAGGGTGTCTGTGGTGGGGGAAGGCGATAAAGGAGATTGTAAGCCGCTCTGAGATCTCATTCAGCGAGAAGGGCAGGGTATAAATCCACGGTCGTCGTCTTCTTTGTGGGCCATACTCAGAAACTCTTGTTGGTCTACTAGACTCAGATTTAGCAGGTCTTTATTTGTGGATGTTCTTACCGGCCTAACTTACAAAATGGTTGAAGATCAAGATGAGTAATTGTGTTTGTCTGTCACAATAGAAAAGAGCAAGAGTCCAGCAGCCCTTTAAAGACGAACAAAACTAGTGGCAGAGGATGAGCTTTTGTGAGTCGTTGCTCATCTGAAGAAGTGAGCAGTGACTCATGAAAAACTCCTCCCCTATCACAAGACACATTCCCATAGGATATAATGGAGAATTGATCTGTAGGTATCCGGGGCTCTGGGGGACCTGTTTTTTCAGGTAGAGGCACCAAATTTGCAGCATAGCATCCAGTGCCTCTTCCCAAAATACCCTCCAAGTTTCAAAATGATTGGACCAGGGGGTCCAGTTCTATGAGCCCCCAAAGAAGGTGCCCCCATCTTTCATTATTCCCAGTGGAGGGAAGGCATTTGAAAGGTGTGTGGTCCCTTTAAATGTGATGGCCAGAACTTCAATTATACTTTTCACAACCTTGCTCCTGGCTCCATCCCCAAAGTCCCCAGATAGTTCTTGAATTGGACTTGGCAACCCTAATACTGGACTCTTGCTCTTCATCACTGTTGCAGAACGGTTATAAGGATTATTGTGCTACTGTTTGTGGAACACTTTTTAAAAATCGTAAACATTATCGTCATGCCTTAACTATACAGATAGCAGTCCATACGGCTGTCCTGTTGATTAAGGAAAGCCCACGGAGAAAAGCAGACACTCAAACACTTCAGCTTCACCCTCTGGAGAGAAGAGGAAAGGGTGTGAGGGGTGGGGTAGCGAAATCTCCTCAGATGGGGCTTTGTGGCAAAGTAAATGGCAACACGTTCTCCAGGCAGACTCAACACACACAGAAGAGCTGTTCCTGAGGGCCCATTATGGCTTCCTTTTTGGGAAAGCGGGTGGCACAGATGCCGGAGTGTTTGGCCCTGGATGCTTTGAGGTTTTGTGGCTTGCTTTACAAGCTGCTTATGACAAGCGAGGTGTTTTTGTTTTTTTTTCTTTTCATTTTGACTTGCTCTGTGGACCGTCCTGTGCAAACGGCTCTTCTTCAAGCAGGCCGGTATCACCCTCTTTATTGCATATGACTAGTGTGGTAGAGTGTAGAGCCAGTATGTAGTGGTTAAGTTCATGGACTCTTCTCTGGGAGAACCGGGGATTGATTCCCCACTCCTCCACTTGCGGCTGTTGGAAAGGCCTTGGGTCAGCCGTGGCTCTCGCAGAATTGTCCTTGAAAGGGCAGCTGCTGTGAGAGCTCTCTCAGCCCCACTCACCGCCCAGGGTGTCTGTTGTGGGGGGGGGGGAGGTAAAGGAAATTGTGAGCCACTCTGAGATTCGGAGTAGAGGGTGGGATATAAATCCAATATCATCATCATTATTGGGCCTGTGGACAAGGATGGTAACTCCTAGTCTACCGCTTGGTTTTGTTGTAAACAGCCTGATAGGGTTGGCCTAGGCTTCCTGGTAGGGTTGGCCGAGGCTTTCATTATTGGTGCAGGCCTGATAACAGAGCAGGGCAGATTTTATTAACAGTGCACGGCCTGTATAAGGCCCAATAACCCATGAAGCTCAGATGAATGCTGAAAAGCAGCAATGTCTCCTTGTGAGAAGGACCAAGACCAGACTTCTGTGCTTGCGCCGTTGTTTCTGCTTCTCAGATTGAACTTTAAAAAATTCTAGCCATCCAGGAATGCTAGGGTTGCCAATCCCCAGGTGGGAGCAGGGGATCCCCCAGTTTGGAGGCTCTCCCCCCGCTTCAGGGTCGCCAGAAAGCGGGGGGAGGGGAGGGAAATGTGTGCTGGGAACTCTATTATTCCCTATGCAGATTTATTCCTATAGAAAATAATGGAGAATTGATCTGCGGGTATCTGGGGCTGGAGGGGGCCTGTTTTTTGGGGTAGAGGCACCAAATTTTTGGTATAGCATCTGGTGCCTCTCCCCAAAATACCCCCCAAGTTTCAAAAAGAGTGGACCAGGGGGTCCAATTCTATGAGCCCCAAAAGAAGGTGCTCCTATCCTTCATTATTGCCTATGGAAGGAAGGAATTGAAAAGGTGTGCCGTCCCTTTAAATGTGATGGCCAGAACTCCCTTTGGAGTTCAATGATGCTTGTCACAGCCTTGATCTTGGCTCCACCCCCAAAGTCTCCTGGCTCCAACCCAAAGTCCCCAGATATTTCTTGAATTGGACTTGGCAACCCTAAGGAATGCACTTGGAACTGTTTTCTCCAACATACGTGGGGTGTTGTATATTCTGTGTCCCAAAATGGCGGGGGTGGGAGGGACCTGATTCCACTTCAGGAAAGGCTGAATTCTGGTCCATGTATGAGTTATACAATTCAGCAAACTTGCAATATGTTCTTATTTTGCATTATTCATTCTGTCCCTACTAATTGGGGGGACAGCTGCAGGAACAGTAGATACAGCCTTGTCCCCTCCTGCACTCAAAATGCAATCCTAAACACAGGGGTGAAATTCTAGCAGGAGCTCCTTTGCATATTAGGCCACACACCCCGATGTAGCCAATCCTCCAAGAGCTTATAAAAAAGAGCCTTGTAAGCTCTTAGAGGAATGGCTACATCAGGGGTGTGTGGCCTAATATGCAAAGGAGCTCTTGCTAGAATTCCACCTCTGCCTAAACAACATTAGTCACAGATTTGGACAAGCGTAACTCTGTTTAGGAGCACATTGTAAGATGCTGTTCGTAGACATGCTGGGACCTTCTGTGTGCGGAATGGGATCTCTGTCGCTGAGCCAACACCCCTTTCTGACAAATGCTTCCTAATAGATCTAGGGAGAGATGCAGCAGTGCAGACTGAATATACATAGGAAAAATGAACGTTGTGGTAACAGAGGAAGTGGATTTTGGGTTCTATTTATTACGCCTTTGTTAAAGGACTAAAAAAAAAAAGCTAAAATACAAATAATTTTTTTTTTTTTAATGTATGCAGTCATCGTAGCCTGCGCTGTTGGGCCTAACATCCCGTCCTGTCATAACTGGCTATATGCGATGTGTAAAGCCATAACTTGATGTGTGCCAACATAACTGAGGCGCAGCGGGTAGCCTTCCCAAATCCCCCGCCTGGGCGGGGGCCCCCTGGTTTGGAGGCTCCTCCCCCCGCTCCCCAGAAATCTGGAAAGCGGGGGGGGGGGGATGGCGGCCCTTCCCATCTGCCCAAGACAAGACGAGCCGAGCCGAGTGCGAGCGGGCCTCTGGCTGGGTTTTCTGCTGACCGAGGTCTTGCGCCGCGCTGGTGGGGTGGGCTGGAGCTGGGCGCTCCTTCTCGGAGCACTTGGTGGTGGCCGCGCAGCTTCCCTTCCGGCCTCAGCCCAGCTGGCTGGGGGCTCTTCCGTGCCCTGCTGGTGGAGCGCCAGCTGTCCCCGGAGGGAGGGAGAGAAGCGCGCGTGTCCTGCCCCTTCCCCCTTTCACTCCCGGCGGGCCCTTAAAAAGTATTCTTCAGACTCCCGTTTGACTGCTCTCTCTGCAGTTTATGGGACTTGTAGTTCACTAAAAGTGTTCTTCGTCTGCTGGATGTCACAGAAGACTACAAGTCCCATGCTGCTTTGCGTGCTAATGAAAGGTTGAGCTCTCTCTCTGCGGCCGGCTGTGGCCGGGTCGGAGCGAGTCTTGGGGGCATCGTGTTTGCTTTGCAAATAAGAGCGCAAGAGGTGGCGAGCGTTGGGTTGCTGTGACACCCGAGTGCCCCCCCCCCTGTCTTCGCCTCTTCCCCTTCGTGCACCCCTCAGGTGCCTCTTCTCCGGCCGAAGGTGATGAGGAAGGGGCGGGCGGGCATCGGCTGAGACTGTGGCGGACACCAGGCGCGTTATAAACCAAGCCGCAGAACCAGAACGATGCCTACGGGCCGCCTAGCAACTTCCTTGTAACGTCACCGGCTCCACCCCTTGCAGTCAGAGCAGCTGTGCCAAGGAGAAAAAGTGGTGCTGCCACCCGCGGAGCAAGGGGCTGTGCACCACCCCGGAGCTTGGAAATGACATTTTTAAAGGTATGCTGTCCCTTTAAATGTGATGGCCAGAACTCCCTTGGAGTTCAATTCTGCTTGTCACACCCTTGTTCCTGGCTCCGCCCCCAATGTCTCCTGGCTCCACCCCCAAAGTCTCCTGGCTCCACCCCCAAAGTCCCCAGATATTTCTTGAATTGGATTTGGCAACCCTAGCAGCGGGGGACATCATGTCTGCGTTCCTCTCTGAACAGCCTCCCTTGCGTCCGACGGGTCTCGTTCCCCGGCGTGCTGAAGGGAGCTTGGTGTTAATTATGTTCTAAAATTAACGACGGCATCGCGAAAACTTGTCCTTATTCTGGCTCCACGGCTTTGCCTTTGCAGCGAGACCTTCAAGCATCCCTCTTCAACATTTTTTCCCCCCTTTTAATTTTAAGAACTTCCCAATGGGGCCACCACAGCACTTGGTTTCAGAAGGGTCCAGTGAATTAACATATCGTGGCCTTTTGCCGCTGAGGTAATTCCGCACTGTGCTGCTCAGACACAAAACTTCCTTCACCCTCTTTCAGACCACGCTGTAAAATATCACCCAATGCCCCTCGTTCAAGCAACGGGTGGGGAACGCAAGTCTGTTAGCGGCTTTTCTAGGGAACCAAAACCGTGCTTGAGAAGAACCGATTAGCACTGCCAAAGGTTGCATAGAGGAATGGGAGAAGATAAGCATAGAGCAGAGATGTCAGACTCATTTGTTATGTGGGCCGTATCTGACATCAACAGGGCCATTTGTGTCATAAAATGTAAAGCCAGATAGTGGATATGTAAACGTCATAAAGGACAATGTTTGTGCAGGAGACCGAGTCCTATGAAGAAAGGTTGAAGGAACTGGGCATGTTTAACCTGCAGAGGAGGTGGCTGAGAGCTGATATAATCACCATCTTCAAGTACTTGAAGGGCTGTCCTATAGAGGATGGGGTGGAATTGTTTTCTGTGGCCCCAGAAGGTAGGACCAGAACCAATGGGTTGAAATTAAATCAAAAGAGTTTCCGGCTCAACATTAGGAAGAACTTCCTGGCAGTTAGAGCGGTTCCTCTGCGGAACAGGCTTCCTCAGGAGGTGGTGGTGGGCTCTTGAGGACGTAGACCCACCATTAAAATAAGAATGGTTACTCTGTAGGCTTTACAGACTTGGCCACACGAGTTCCATCATCTTTGGGATTTCTCTTCCCCCCCTCCAAGGTTCTAGTCCATAATTTTCCGCAGCCTCCTTCATTTGGGTTTGCCTTTGATCCCTACTGAGCGTCTTGGAGAGCTTTGTTTCCCTGGGCCTTCTTCCCATTCTGTTGCTTGTTTTCTCAGATTCTTTTTAAGCCACAAGAAATGTACAGTGTTTTGTTTTTGTTTTTTTAAAAAAGTTGTTTTGTTTTTGCTTTAGGAAAGGACTCCTCCCCCCCCCTTTCCATCCTGTGAGCTGGCAATTGGTCATTTCCTGTCTTTCTCCTGACAGTCTAATCATATTATTTTGACTGCAACAAAGACACTGGGCAAGAGTCCATCTTTGACTCTGCAGCTTCACCCGACACAATTCACTGATGGCTGCTCTGCGCAGGAAATCTGCAAGCAAACAACTGAAGCCAACTTTGACTGGATGGCACTTTCTACTCTCCGGTGTACCAGGGTCCAGTTTGGTCTTGGATGTGGTCTGAAGCCATATGCTACTGCAAGCTTGTCTGAATCTGGGTTGTTTTGTGATAGGGTTATGAGGTCCCTCTAGCCACCAGCAGGGGAAGAGGGGGTAGGGTTCCAGATCCAGGTAGACTGGGGTTGTTTTCTAGAAAAGTAGGTGGTGGAGCTCATTAGCATAACTCATTAGCATATGCTGCCCCCCCCCACCAGCCAAAAGCAACCCGACGCAAGATAGGAGAGCACCAGACAAGCGAGGCCTGCTTGGGCTGGCTAGAGATCCAGCCAGTCCAAGCAGGTCTCGCTTGCCTGGGGCTCTCCTTGGTTGCCCTCCCCCTCAGTCAAAATGCCAGCAAGCCACCCGCCACCCAAAATCACATTATAAGTGGAGAAAAGGTGGTGCTGGCTTCTATAGGGGTTAATTAGGGCTGCTGGGGATGTGGCAAAGCTCCTGGTGGCTGGCTGGCTGCCCACTCTCCTATTCCAGGGATTGTTATGCAGTTGCTCCTACTAGACAATGGATAAGGTATGTGGGGAGGAGGAACCCTCAGGTTCAGGAGCTGTGCTCCTGTGAGCTCCTGCTGAATTCAAGGCCTGCAGGTAGGGAAACTCCTGGAGATTTGGGGAGGACAAGGACTTCAGTGGGGTACAGTACCATAGAGTCCACCTTCCAAAACAGGGGTGTCAAACATGTCACCCAGGGGCCGAATCAAGCACCCTGAGGGTTCCAATCAGGCCCACAAGCAAGTCTGATTTAATCTCCCTCTCCCTTCCTTCTGTGTCACAGCTTGCTTTGCACAGACACAGGAGCTACAGAGCAAAGCATCTATGTTCTCCATTGGAGAAGGAGAGCTTGCTTTGCCAGGCTCTCTCAATCGCACAGCAGAGCTACTGAGCCAAGCCTCTTTTCTTTCTATTGGCTGAGGCTCTGCCCCTCCTCATCCCTTGGGAAGGGAGAGAAAGAGCCAGAGCTTCCTTTGCCCAGTTCCCTCGATCACAAGGGAGAGATACAAAATCTTTAATTGTGTTTGTCTGTCTCCTTTATAATGTTTACATTGCCACCAGTGGGTCGTTTTGTAAAAAAAAGAATGGTTGTTGGCGCTCATCCAGGGATTGTTATGCAGCTGCACCTACTATTCAATGGAAAAGGTAGGTGGGTGGGGAGGAGAAGAAGAAGAAGATATTGGATTTATATCCCGCCCTCCACTCCGAAGAGTCTCAGAGCGGCTCACAATCTCCTTTACCTTCCTCCCCCACAACAGGCACCCTGTGAGGTGGGTGGGGCTGAGACGACTCTCACAGCAGCTGCCCTTTCAAGGACAATTCCTACGATAGCTATGGCTGACCCAAGGCCATTCCAGCAGGTGCAAGTGGAGGAGTGGGGAATCAAACCCGGTTCTCCCAGATAAGAGTCCGCACACTTAACCACTACACCAAACTGGCTCTCTGAGGGGGAACCCTCAGAAAGGTTCAGGAGCTGTGCTCCTGTGAGCTGCTGCTGAATTCAAGGTCTGATGGCCACTCTTCTGGTATCACATTTTATGGCACACACGGCCCAGCCTAACAAGGTCTTATTTATGTCAGATCTGGCTCTCATACCAGGTGAATTTGACATCACTGCTCCAAAGCAGCCATATTATCCAGTGGATCTGACCTCTGCAGTCTGGAGATGAGCTGTAATTCTGGGGGATTCCCAGGACCCACCCGGGGGCTGGCATCCTGGCAGTGATCAGTTTCTAGATGGGGAATATGGACATCCTATGATTAAAGGACAATGGCCTTTTTCTGCCTGCCTGTCTGCCTTGCTCACTTGCACTAAAAGTGGATTACACTGATATAAACCTTCTCTCAAGCCTCATTTTGGGCAGGAGCTCACAGGAGCGGAGCTCTGGCACCTCTAAATTTTATTGTGCTCCTTATTTCTTTCCCCCTCCCCCAATACTTGCTTCTGGGTTCCATGGCTCAAACCCCTGGAAGAATTTTGCTGAATTCTTAAGATTTGACAAACATTCTAATATTTCCCTCACCACAAAAACTGGGAAAATAACCAAAACAGATAAAGCAGACAGATGGAAATATTCCTCATGCCACTGTTGTCACCTAGGAGAAAGTACTTTAAGAAGAAGAAGATGAATTGCAGATTTATACCCCGAGTGGCTTACAATCTCCTTTTATCTTCTCCCATAACAGACACCCTGTGAGGTGGGTGGGGCTGAGAGGGCTCTCACAGCAGCTGCCCTTTCAAGGACAACCTCTGCCAGAGCTATGGCTGACCCAAGGCCATTCCAGCAGCTGCAAGTGGAGGAGTGGGGAATCAAACCCGGTTCTCCCAGATAAGAGTCCGCACACTTAACCACTACAGGGGAAGAAGGTCTATGAGAGCTATGGCTGACCCAAGGCCATTCCAGCAGGTGCAAGTGGAGGAGTGGGGAATCAAACCCGGTTCTCCCAGATAAGAGTCCACGCATTTAACCACTACACTAAACTGGCTCTCTTAAAAAGCATGATGGGAGTAAGGCTTTATTAAGCATTTTAAGGTAGAGGCTGAGTTGATATGATTTAATAGACCTTCTGGAGATGTCAGGGGTGTGTGGCATATGCAAATGAGTTGTGCTAATGAACTCCAGCACCTCTTTTACTACAAAATGACCCCTGCTCTCTTATCTATCGTCATCTATCCCCATAAGTGCAGTGGAACCAAAATTGGAGGGGGTAGGGCTAGGGTTACCGATCCCCAGGTGGGGGCAGAGGATCCCCCGGTTTGGAGGCCCTCCCCCTGCTTCAGGGTTATCAGAAAGCGGCGGGGGGGGGGGGAGTCTTCTGGACACCATTATTCCCTATGGAGATGGATTCCCATAGGGTGTAATGGAAAATTGATCTGTGGGTTCCTGGGGGGGGGGTGCTCTTTGAGGTAGAGGCACCAGATTTTCATAATAGGATCCAGTGCCTCTCCCCAAAATACCCCCCCAAGTTTCAAAAAGATTGGATCAGGGGGTCCAATTCTATGAGCCCCAAAATAAAGTGCCCCTATCCTTCATTATTTCCTATGGAAGGAAGGCATTTAAAAAGGGTGTACGGTCCCTTTAAATAGATCCAAGTGGGCAGCCGTGTTGGGCTGAAGCAATAGAACAAGGCAGTAGACAAGTTTAACCTTTAAGACCAACGTAAGTTTCATTCAGAATGTAAGCTTTCGTATGCTCTAAGCAGAATTCAAATGTGATGGCCAGGCCTCCCTTTGGAGTTCCATTCTGCTTGTCACACCCCTGCTCCTGGCTCCACCCTCAACGTCTCCTGGCTCCACCCCCCAAAGTCCTCAGTTATTGCTCGAATTGGACTTGGCAACCCTAATGTGGAGCAAAAGAAGCCATGCCTCAGCTTTCTGCCCTGAGAACTGGCCATCAAGACCCAGAGAGAAGAAATGTCTTTGGCTGGGGGTGGGGGGGGGGGAGAGAGCAATGGGACACTGCAGACCGAGGGAGTCAGAGGATGCCTCGTCTGGAGACGCAAACATGTCTGTGGCTCAGCTGATATGAAGGGCTTCAAAGTCAAAGGCGAGCTTTCAAGGGGACAGTGTGCGCAGAGAAGAAACGTTAATCTGTTTGAAGGGAAAGCTTTGCGCAGCAAAACTCTCACGTGGCTGCCCGCAAAGGCCCAGTGGTTATAAACATTCCAGACATTCCGGAGGCCGTTTGTGTCCTGGATGATCCGGGCCCCTCTATTTATAGCTGTCCCTTTTGCCTGCGGCCACTTTCTCCTTTGGACCTCTTTCCTGAATCCAACATTTTCCTCTGTCATTCGAGAGGCAGCATCCTGGCAGATTTATTCCCCCTGTTCTCTCATGGGGTTGCCTCCGGCTCTCTCATTCAAGTTTGGGGTAGTGGTTAAGTGCTCGGATTCTTATCTGGGAGAACCGGGTTTGATTCCCCGCTCCTCCACTTGCAGCTGCTGGAATGGCCTTGGGTCAGCCAGAGCTCTGGCAGAGGTTGTCCTTGAAAGGGCAGCTTTTGGGAGAGCCCTCTCAGCCCCACCCACCTCACAGGGTGTCTGTTGTGGGGGGAGAAGATATAGGAGATTGTAAACCGCTCTGAGTCCCTGAGTTCAGAGAGAAGGACGGGGTATAAATCTTCTTCTTTTGATGGTGTTGGAGCCAGGACTTTTTTGTAGCAGGAACTCCCTTGCATATTAGGCCACACCTCCCTGATGTAGCCAATCCTCCTGGAGCGTACATTAGGCCCTGCATTTAGAGCCCTGTAAGCTCTTGGAGGATTGGCTACATCAGGGGTGTGTGGCCTAATGTGCAAAGGAGTTCCTGCTACAAAAAAAAAAAACTCTGGCAGGAGCAAACCATTCCATGGCTTCCTCTTCAGTTTTGGTAAAGGCAAGGATGCCGAGGGATGGTACAGGTAGGAGTGCTCAAAACTTTGGCCAGTTCCGCTCACACGCAGGGCCTGTAACATCCCTGCCACTAGGCAAAGTAGGCGATTGCCTAGGACGCCTGCCTTCTGGGGACGCCAAATTGGGCACCCTCCCTGGGGCTTGTGTTGGAATTCTGAGTATTTATATTGCATTTCAATTTCCCTCACAAAATTTCCCAACAACTTGGTGGCATTATTAGGGCGGGGCGGTGGGAGGGGAGGGGAGGCGGAAGTTAGCCTTGCCTAGGTTGCTAGACAGTCTAGGGCAGGGGTGGCCAAACTTGCTTCACATAAGAGCCACATAGTGTAAATGTCAGATATTTGAGAGGCCTCAAGATACGAACGTCGGATGAGGGAGGGAGGGAAGGAAGGTAAATAGATGGAGGAGGGACGGAGAGGTGGAAATAAAGCAACTTTAACTTTAAATGCAT
Source organism: Heteronotia binoei (assembly GCF_032191835.1). Taxonomy (NCBI): domain Eukaryota; kingdom Metazoa; phylum Chordata; class Lepidosauria; order Squamata; family Gekkonidae; genus Heteronotia; species Heteronotia binoei. The sequence continues at coordinate 20,621,138 of NC_083229.1, read as the reverse complement.
TTTCCAAGCACCTGGCTGGCTTGGTTTGGAGAAGGGGTTTAAAGAGAGAAATGTTTTCTCCACACTGGCCTATGGGGTGGTGGGGGCTCCAAGAGCCACACAATCAGTGTTCCCTCTAAACCGACTTAGCGTGAGCTAGCTCACAGATTTTTACCCTCCAGCTCACACATTTTTGTCTTAGCTCAGGAAGGATGACCCCGGAACACTCTGGTTTATGCAGTAGCACACAACTTTAATGCCAGCAGCTCACAACTTTAATGCCAGCAGCTCACAAAAGAGAATTTTTGCTCACAGGACCCTGCAGCGTAGAGGGAACGTTGCACACAATATATATGAAAGAGCCGCATGTGGCTCTCGAGCCTCAGTTTGGCCACTGGTCCTCTTGGGCCAGCCTTGCTCACCCCCTGTGTGCAATTGGCAGTTTTCCCATCAGACTGTGTTCCTCGGCCCATTTGTGACTGTTTGGTAAGACTGCTGCAACAGCTCTTTTCCTAACTGTCCATGACAGCGCAACTGGCTTTTTGCACATGCATATTCTCACACAGCGCAAAGGGGTTTTCCTCCAGCCGCTCCTTACTGTGCTGCTGTTTTCCTCCCCTCCTTTTTAAATTTATTTTGATTATTGAGGACATCTGTTTCAAGTAAGGAGTCAAATCCATCGCAAATCGTATCAATCAATTGCAAATGCTACGTGTTTTGTTGTCGCTTTTAAAATCCTGTCGTTCGGACGTTGTCTAAATCAACCTTAGCTATGTCGATGGCTACCCGTCTGTTTGGATCAGCGGTGCATTCACACATGTACATTTTTGCAAAAGGACCTGTTGGGCGGGACCTCGCCAATCCCAGGGGTCAGCTCACATCCAATTGCCAGCATCAGGACATGTTATGTTCGATTGGTCGAACTCGTTTGCTGTTAAAAGTCCCTGTTTTTGCAAGAAGGCAAACCTGTTTGCTGGGGGTTGGAGTCATTTGGTGCCAGACTTGAAGAGTTACTGAGAACATAAGAGAAGCCATGTTGGATCAGGCCAATGACCCATCAGTCCAAAACTCTGTGTCACATAGTGGTCAAAAAAAAAACCCAGGCACCATCAGGAGGTCCACCAGTAAGGCCAGGACACCAGAAGCCCTCCCACTGTGTCCCCCCCCCCCCCCCGCAGCACCAAGAATACAGAGCATCACTGCCCCGGACAGAGTTCCATCAATACTGCAGCCGGCTCTTGTCCGATGGGCACAGGAATTGCGACTGTCGAACACCTTAACAGTGAAAGTTGTGGCATCTCTATCCACATCGCCATTTGGTGTTCCTGATACGCGAAAAATGAATGTGGGCTACTGGCCCCAGGTGTGGTCAGAAAGCATACAAAGTGGCCTTGTGCCTGAACATAAGAGAAGCCATGTTGGATCAGGCCAATGGCCCATCCAGTCCAACATTCTGTGTCATACAATGGCCAAAAAAACCAAGTGCCATCAGGAGGTCCACCAGTGGGGCTAGAAGCCCTCCCACTGTGCCCCCCTCCAAAGCACCCAGAATACAGAGCATCACTGCCCCGGACAGAATTCCAACAATATGCTGTGGCTAATAGCCACTGATGGACCTCTGCTCCATTTGCTTATCCAATCCCCTCTTGAAGTTGTCTATGCTTGTAGCCGCCACCACCTCCTGTGGCAGTGAATTCCACGTGTTAATCACCCTTTGGGTGAAGAAGTACTTCCTTCTATCCATTCTAAGCCAACTGCTCAGCAATTTCATTGAGTGTCCACATGTTCTTGTATTGTGAGAAAGGGAGAAAAAGTACTTCTTTCTCTACCTTCTCTATCCCATGCATAATCAGAAGTTGAGGAGGTCTCTGTTTGGGAGTCTCTGGATGGGAGATTGTCTTGGAATCAGCCTGTATGTGTGCTGCTTTGAGTGCCATAATGAATGAAAGAAATTAATAAATAAAATCTTCTTGATGGGGCTACCGAGACATGGCTCCTCCCTGGGGGAAAGGATCAGATCGGAGGGGACGTGAACATTCTCCACTTGAGACCAAGAACAGCAAGGCGAGTCCAAGAAGACAAGACTGACTTTGACAGCCCAAAAGTCCTGTGGCATCTTTAAGACCACCTCAGAAGGCGGTGGGCTCTCCTTCCTTGGAGGTTTTTAAACAGAGGCTAGATGAGCGTCTGACAGCAATGCGGATCCGGTGAATTTAGGGGGAGGTGTTTGTTAGTTCCTGCATTGTGCAGCGGGTTGGACTAGATGGCCCTGGGGGTACCTTCCAACTCTATGATTCTGTGAGTCTAATGTTTAATCCTGCACATACACTTTTCTGTGCATTCACAGGTCTTCAGATATCTGACGAAATGAGCATGCACACGAAAGCGAATCCCCAGAATTAAACTTTGTTGATCTTAAAGGAGCCACTGGACTTGAATGCTGTTGTATCGCTTCAGGCCTACACGGCTACACCCACTTGAATCTATCATGATAGACCAGTGACTTGACTCAGAAGAATGTAGTTTCTGGTCTTCATATGTAATGGGAGAACTCTTGACGCCATTAGAAGAAGAACTGTAGACTTATACCCTGCCCTTCTCTCTGAATCAGAGTCTCAGAGTGGCTTACAATCTCCTTTATCTTCTTCCCCCACAACAGACACCCTGTGAGGCAAGCGGGACTGAGAGAGCTCTCCCAGAAGCTGCCGTTTCAAGGACAACCTCTGCCAGAGCTATGGCTGACCCAAGGCCATTCCAGCAGCTGCAAGTGGAGGAGTGGGGAATCAAACCCGGTTCTCCCAGATAAGAGTCCACGCACTTAACCACTACACCAAACTGGCTCTGAAAGCTGTAAATGGCAGACGCTCCAATCAAGTGGCTTGGACTATCCGTCACTGCCCAAAATCAAAAAGTGTCAAGTGCATTGGACTGTTCCTCACAGCCTAACAACAGCAACAACATGGTTCCCAGGGCTTTTTTTGTAGCAGGAACTCCTTTGCATATTAGGCCGCACCCCTCTTATGTAGCCAATCCTCCAAGAGCTTACAGGGCTCTTCTTACAGGGCCTACTGTAAACTCTTGGCGGATTGGCTACATCAGGGGGTGTGGCCTAATATGCAAAGGAGTTCCTGCTATTAAAAAAAAAAGTCCAGCATGGTGCTATGTGCTAAAATGTACCACAATGGTACCAATGGCTTCCCAAGCCAAACACAAGTGTGACCTTGCACGGTTTAGGCTTGGAGTGTTTATCATTCTTAAACTGTGTTGTAATTTTGAGGGCTGCTCGTAGCAACCCAAATATATCTATATGTGCGTGTGTTTTTCCCCTTTTGGGGAAAATCTTGTTTGCTTCTAAGCAAGATGATCTTTTGTGCTTTTTTATCTAGCGTGGAACAACAAGAGGACCTTGAATTGCATTTTAATGCCAGGTTTCGATGACAGGAATAGAACAAAACGCCGGTAGGGAGAGAGATGTTCTTATCCGCCTGGCTGACATGGCCTTGCTGTTTCTTTGCTTGAAAAATACCTCCATTCTCTCTCTCTTGTTATTGGAAACGAGAGGCAGAAATAACAGGTGAGTGGGCTGGAGATGTCCCCCAAGGTGGAAGGGGAAACGAAAGGAACAGAGGACTTCCGGAGCTTGCAGAGCAGAGCAAAAGACCTGGCACGGATTGTGACAAGTAGGGTTGCCAACCTCCAGGTGGGGGCTGGAGATCTCCTGGAATGACAGCTGATGTCCAAACTATATCAGTTGCTTTTTGATCAATTGCTACATCAATTGCTTCTTGATAGGCAGCCAGTTTGGTGCAGTGGTTAAGTGTGCAGACTCTTAGCTGGGAAAACCGGGTTTGATTCCCCACTCCTCCACTTGCAGCTGCTGGAATGGCCTTGGGTCAGCCACAGATATAGCAGGAGTTGTCCTTGAAAGGGCAGCTGCTATGAGAGCCCTCTCAGACCCACCCACCTCACAGGGCGTCTGTTGTGGCGGGAGAAGATATATCAGATTGTAAGCCACTCTGATACTCTGATTCAAAGAGATGGAAGGGGTATAAATCTGCAGTTCTTCATTTATTGTGTATGTATTTAAAACATTTATTCTACTTGCCCTGGATAAAATGGCTGCTTTGGAAGGTGGACTGCATGGACTGCCAGATGCTCCCGATGTAGCCAATCCTCCAAGAGCTTACAGGGCTCATAGTACAGAGCCTACTGTAAGCTCCAGGAGGATTGGCTACATCAGGGTTGTGTGGCCTAATATGAAAAGGAGCTCCAGCTATAATTCCATCCCTGCCCTGATGTATCTATCCTCCAAGAGCTTACAGGGCTCTTAGTACAGGGCCTACTGAAAGCTCCAGGAGGATTGATTACATTGGGGGCATGGCCTAATATGCAAAGGAGCTCCTGCTAGAATTCCACCCCTGCCTTGATGTAGCCAACCCTCTAAGAACTTACAGGGCTCTTAATATAGGGCCTACTGTAAGCTCCCGGAGGATTGGCTACATCAGGGGTGTGTGGCCTAATATGCAAAGGAGCTCCTGCTAGAATTCCACCCCTGCCCTGATGTAGCCTATCCTCCAAGAACTAACAGGGCTCTCACTATAGGGCCTACTGTAAGCTCCAGAAGGATTGGCTACATCAGGGGTGTGTGGCCTAATATGCTAAGGAGTTCCTGCTAGAATTCCACCCCTGCCCTGATGTAGCCTATGCTCCAAGAAGTAACAGGCCTCTCACTATAGGACCTACTGTAAGCTCCAGGAGGATTGGCTACATCAGGGGTGTGTGGCCTAATATGCAAAGGAGCTCCTGCTAGAATTCCACCCCTGCCCTGATGTAGCCTATCCTCCAAGAACTTACAGGGCTCTTAATATAGGGCCTACTGCAAGCTCCAGGAGGATTGGCTATGTCAGGGGGTGTGGCCTAATATGCGAAGGAGTTCCTGCTTCCAAAAAAAAGCACCCTGAGTGTAAGGCAGCATCATGGTTCAGCTTTTGTAGTTTCTTTTATAAACAGGATTTTATAACTTCTAAGGGGAAGTTACGTAAGGCCATATTTCTGAGGGGGGAACTCCTCTAGAGCCTTTTGAAATAAAAGCCAGCTGGACCATGCCCCGCCCCCCCCTCGCCAGAGTTGTGTTAGCGATTCTCTCTTTTATTGTCCTCTTTTGTACCTAAAGGCCGCTGAGCTTTCAAGAGCGAGGGTGGAGAAAAAGCCCCGATTCAAAGGGAACACTTAACCGGTCAAAGTTATAATAGCTCAGTTTGGCACGAACCAAGAGCCAAGCCTACCGCATAATGCTCGTGCCACCCAACTGGCACCGACACGGGAGCTCGTGTATCGCACACCCCGGGGGGTTGATTGCCCCGGTGAGATTTAATGAAACATCTGCAGAATCGGACACAGAAACAAAGCCATTGTTCCCTGCTCCCTTGAGGCTGGGCTATTTTTGAAGGGCCACCCGACACATATTTTGAGTCAACAGCCCACTGAAATTAGTCACAGGGAGTTCCTGTTCTATACCCCTCGGACAAAGGAGGATTTCCATGAATGGATCTGAAACCCGTTGTAAGGTCGCGTGACTGCCGTGGCCGCTCAAATACGGACGGCTTTTGTTTGTGTGTGTTTTTTTGTTCAGCTGCGCTGTTGTGTGTTGGCAACCCTGATCACTTCCTGGAACTGCAAGGATTATGCTTCTGAACAAACTTGGCCTTTGGAGATCTCAGCCGTTGCATAAATTGGCTCTCCTCTCTGCTCGTGGCCCACTGTGAATCTAGATGAGATGGACTTGTTTGTTAAGAACAATAAGAGAAGCTCTATTGGATCAGATCAATGGCCCATTCAGTCCAACACTCTGTGTCACACAGTGGCCAAAAAAACCCCCAGGTGCCATCAGGAGGTCCATCTGTAGGGCCAGGACACTAGAAGCCCTCCCAATGTGCCCCCCCCAAGCACCAAGAATACAGAGCATCACTGCCCCAGACAGAGAGTTCCAACAATACACTGTGGCTAATAGCCACTGATGGACCTCTGCTCCACATACTTATCCAATCTCCTCTTGAAGCTGTCTATGCTTGTAGCCGCCGCCACCTCCTGTGGCAGTGAATTCCATGTGTTAATCACCCTTTGGGTGAAGAAGGACTTCCTTTTATCAGTTCTATCCTGATGGCTCAGCAACCTGACTCTTGACAGAGACTACGAGTCAGATCAGACAGTGTTGACTGAGACTGGCTAACTTGGTCTACAATGGGGTCTCTGCCCAGGAACTGGCAATGCCATCCTATTCGGAGTGACTCTAGTCTAAACCGGTGGAGATCCCACATATGAACATATGAAGCTGCCTTTTACTGAATCAGACCCTGGGTCCATCAAAGTCAGTATTGTCTACTCAGACTGGCAGCGGCTCTCCAGGGTCTCAAGCTAAGGCTTTTCATGCCTATTTCCCTGGACCCTTTTTAGTTGGAGATGCCGGGGATTGAACTTGGGACCTTCTGCTTACCAAGCAGATGCTCTATCACTGAGCCGCCGTCCCTCCCCTTAGACATATGAACATATGAGGCTGCCTTCTACTGCATCAGACCCTGGGTCCATCAAAGTCAGTATTGCCTACTCAGACTGGCAGTGGCTCTCCAGGGTCTCAAGCTGAGGTTTTTCATGCCTATTTCCCTGGACCCTTTTTAGTTGGAGATGCCGGGGATTGAACTTGGGACCTTCTGCTTACCAAGCTGATGCTCTATCACTGAGCCGCCGTCCCTCCCCTTCCACAACTCAGGCTGGAATAACCCCGCGAGGACTGCGCCGAAAAAACCCACCTAACTGCTTCGTTTTATCGGGAGCAGTTCGCCCTCCTTAAGCGGCATTAGAAAAAGACAAGCAAAATGGAGAAGGTAACAAAAGTCACATTTTCTCCGTTTGCGGACAAGTGCTTTAAAAAAAAAAAACAGGGGAGAAAAAAAATAACTGTGCCAAAGGTCAGCGTGCTCCCGGGCAGGTTGCCCCAGCTTTGAAGTGGAGAAAATTGCTAGTGGTGTATTGACAAAGAGAAGAAAGCAAGAGACTTGTTACACCTGACAGCCTTCCCCCGATAAGATCCAGCCTCCGCTCTTGGCTGGAATGGAGCGGGACATGTTTTGACTTCCTTTTGTGCCCCGGACACCTTGTCTGTTCTCTTCTCCCAAGTGCTGAGATTCTGCTGCTTTTGAGGGCCCTCGTCCCTTCCTGCCTTGCATTTTGAGAGGACAAGGGATTGTTTACTCCAGAGGTGTCGAACTTATTTGTTACAAGGGACGGATCAGACATAAATGAGACCTTCTCAGGCCGGGCCATGCGTGTCATAAAATGTAATGCTAGGTAGCAGAGATATAAACTTTATAAAGGATACAGACAAACATAATTATTATTATTTTTTTAAAAAAAAAATTAAAATAAAACATGCTTAAAACATTAGTGCCAGTTGGACTTAAAAGTTTTCTTTGTATCTCTCCCATGGGATCCAGTGAAGGGCAAAGGAAGCTCTGGCTTTTTCCTTCAATGGATGGGGGGGGGAGCCTCAGCCAATAGAAGGAAGAGAGTCTTGGCTCAGTAGCTCTGCTGTGTGATCGAGAGAGCATAGCAAAGCAAGCTATCCCTCCTCCCCTTCCTCCACAAGGGAGGCGTTTCTGCCAATGGAGAACATGGAGGCTTTGCTCTGTCGCTTCTGTGCGATTGAGCAAGCCTGGCAAAGCAAGCTGTGATGCAGAAGGAAGCAAGAGAAAGGAGGGAAAAGGAAGCAGATAACAGCCAGTTGCTTGGGGGCCTGATAGGATTCCTCTGGGGGCCTGATTTGGGCCCCAGGCCACACATTTGACATCCCTGGTTTACACTGTTGGACACACTCATGTTTTTAGGTCAGCCGAAACAAACAGATTTGGGACAGACGGAATAAGGTACTTTCTTTGTATAACAGGTTCTTCGTTTACAGAATCCACTGGTACGAGTTGCTAACGGCTGCTAGTTTATATTAAAAAGAGGCGAGAGACATTAAGAGAGGAGAGCTCCATAGCCCGATAACTAAACACAACCTCCATGTTTAGGAGCATCATACCTCAGCGCAGGGGTGGCCAACGGTAGCTCTCCAGCCATGCTGGCTGGGGCTGATGGGAGTTGTAGGCAAAAAACATCTGGAGAGCTACCATTGGCCACCCTGCCTCAGCGTGTTCCTCTGTGTCTGCAGCACCACGGGGCGGGGCAGAGGAGGTTGGGGGTACAGCGGACCCCACTCAATTTGAATGGGAAGATTCCCCTAGGCTCTACTCAAGGGTCCCCCCCCACAAGTGGTGACAGCCAACACCTTTCCTGGTGCCCACGAAGAGGTTTTTGAAAGTGGGCAAGAACAGGTGGGGCTTCTTCCCAGCAAAACTGCTGGAAGTAGAAGACGAAGAAGAGTTTTATACCCTGCCCTTCACTACCTGAAAGAGTCTTGGAGCAGCTTACGATTCTATTCCCTTCCTCTCCCCACAACAGAGAGGTAGGTGGGGCTGAGAGATCTCTGAAATAATTGAGGTCTAGCAACCTCTCATCTGATGTGGTGCAGCATCCATCTTTGGGGCCCGCAGTCAACAGCAGGTCTCAGCCACTGGATCAACAGTCCCTGAAGTAATCACCCCCAAAGGGTATTTTCCTTTCAGGTCGCCCCTGCAGATCCCTTGAGGACAGGGCATTATTTTGACTGGGTTTTAGTGGTGATTTTTTTTTTCTCGTTTCAGGTTTAAACTAAAACTGGGAATATCTGTGTACGTTTCTGCATGCAAATTGTTAGTGAACCCTCCCCCCCCCACCTCCAAAGTCATGGCCTTGTCATACAAGCATCGTTGCCAGATGTTGGCCAAGAACAGCAGAGAGTGGAAATTCCCATCAAGCCCTCTGTGAAACAGATGGATGCAGGGAGTTGTCCAGGTAGGATGCTAAGATGGACCGCTCTTTGAACCCATCAAGGCAATTCTCCTGTGATCGGTGGAAAGTCCTGTTGAGTTGCAGCCAATTTATGGCAACCCCCGTAGGGTTTTCAAGGCAAGAGACGTCCAGAGGTGGTTGGCCATTGCCTGCCTCTGCATAGCGACTTTGGACTCCCCTGTTGATCTATCTAAGTACTAACCCACTTAGCTTCTGAGATCTGCTGAGACATAGCCAGTCTGAGCAGACAGCGACCCCCTGCAGGTCGTGGTCAATGTTCCCTCTAAACTGGAGAGTCAGTTTGGTGTAGTGGTTAAGTGTGCGGACTCTTATCTGGGAGAACCGGGTTTGATTCCCCACTCCTCCACTTGCACCTGCTGGAATGGCCTTGGGTCAGCCATAGCTCTCATAGACCTTCTTCCCCTGTAGTGGTTAAGTGTGCAGACTCTTATCTGGGAGAACCAGGTTTGATTCCCCACTCCTCCATTTGCACCTGCTGGAATGGCCTTGGGTCAGCCATAGCTCTGGCAGAGGTTGTCCTTGAAAGGGCAGCTGCTGTGAGAGCCCTCTCCAGCCCCACCCACCTCACAGGGTGTCTGTTGTGGGGGAGGAAGGTAAAGGAGATTGTGAGCCGCTCTGAGACTCTTCGGAGTGGAGGGCGGGATACAAATCCAATATCATCTTCTTCTTCTAAACTGTGGAGTCTTGTCAGCAGAAATTCTTTGTGAGCTACTGCATCAATTAGTTTGCTCTAGGGCCATTTTTCCTGAGCTGAGACAAAAACGTGTGAGCTGGAGGCTAAAAGATTGGCTTGCCTCTGCCTAATCCTCCTCACAGGCTTGTTGTGAAGGTAAAAGGGGGAAGCGAGAACCAAGTGCACTGCCCTGAGCTTAGAGGGAGGGCAAAGAAGACTTGTACTAGATCAGGGGTGGCCAAACTCACTTAATGTAAGAGCTACAAAGGATAAATGACAGATGTTTGAGAGCAACAAGACAGGGAGGGAAGGAAGGAAAATAGATGGGAGGGAGGGAGAGGTGAAAAGAAAGCAACTTTGACTTTCAATGCATTCTCCAAGCCGCTGGTGGGCTTGGTGTGGCAAAGTGATTTAAAGAGACAAATGCCTTCTTCAAGCCAGCCAACAGGGTGATGGGGGCTTAGAGAGCCACACACAGGCCCGTAGCCATGGTGGGGGGGGGCACAGGGGGCATGGCCCCTCCACCCAACCCCCCCTCAACATGTATGGCCCCTCCTTTCTCCCTCCTTCCCCCCCGCTGCTGCTGTGGCCGCTGCTAACCCCCTCCGGCATGCTGCCGCCCCCTGTTAGTTCTTGGAGAATAGGCTACATCAGGGCAGGGGTGGAATTCTAGCAGAAGCTCCTTTGCATATTAGGCCACGCCCCCCTGATGTAGCCAATCCTTCTAGAGCTTAGAGTAGGCCCTATAGTAACAGCCCTGTTAGTTCTTGGAGGATTGGCTACATCAGGGCAGGGGTGGAATTCTAGCAGGAGCTCCTTTGCATACTAGGCCACGCCCCCCTGATGTAGCCAATCCTTCTGGAGCTTAGAGTAGGCCCTATAGTAACAGCCCTGTTAGTTCTTGGAGGATTGGCTACATCAGAACAGGGGTGGAATTCTAGCAGGAGCTCCTTTGCATATTAGGCCATGCCCCCCTGATGTAGCCAATCCTTCTGGAGCTTAGAGTAGGCCCTATAGTAACAGCCCTGTTAGTTCTTGGAGGATTGGCTACATCAGGGCAGGGGTGGAATTCTAGCAGGAGCTCCTTTGCATACTAGGCCACGCCTCCCTGATGTAGCCAATCCTCCTGGAGCTTACAGTAGGCCCTGTTCTAAGGGCCCTGTAAGCTCCTGGAGTATTAGCTAAAGGGGGGGGGGTGGCCTAATATGAAAAGGAGCTCCTGCTACAAAAAAAAAAAGGCTTTCCTACAGGGTCTCCATGAGTCAGCCATGACTTGACAGCTCCTACATACGTATGTAATGAAGTCCTCATTGCTCGAAACAATCCTACTGTTCTTTCTTCTGAATGGCTTTTTTTTTTAAAGGATTATAGCATCAATGAGTGTCGTAAGAAATAATGCAAACACCATATCGCCATGTGTCCTTCCCTTCAAGTGGCCAACCGGGGCCTGTAAGGAAAGATGCTCGCAAAGACCTCAAACGCTGGCAGGGCCTCCATCCCGGTTGAGCCAGCGTGATCTTGCCAAGAAGCCATCCCGGAGGGACACGATCGAGCGATCTTTTCATCCTCCTGGGTGTGCTGATTCACAAATGGCCCAGACGTGGTGGGTGACTCTTTTGCACATCTGTGATTCACGGCCTGGGTCTGTTCGAAGACAGATTGCATAACATTGCCAATGAACAAGAAGAGTCTAAATGATTTTCATTCTGCTCAGTTTCCTCTTTTTGTCTTCCAACTTGGGAGCCAGTCCGACAAGACCTTATTCCAGGGCTTTTTTTTTTTTTTTGTAGAAGAAACTCCTTTGCATATTAGGCCACACACCTCTGATGTAGCCCAGAGGTCCCCAACCCCTGGGCCATGGACCGGTACTGGTCTGTGGCCTGTTAGCAACCGGGCCGTGAGTTGTATAATTATTTCATTATATATTACAATGTAGTAGTAATAATAATAAGACACTGGATCTTGCCCTCCACTTGCCCGAATTTTAAAGTCTCAGTGGCTCACAATCTTCTTTTATCTTCTTTCCTCACAACAGACACCCTGTGAGGTGGGTGGGGCTGGAGAGGGATCTCACAGCAGCTGCCCTTTCAAGGACAACTCCTGCCAGAGCTATGGCTGACCCAAGGCCATTCCAGCAGGTGCAAGTGGAGGAGTGGGGAATCAAACCCGGTTCTCCCAGATAAGAGTCTGCACACTTAACCACCACACCAAATTAATAGAAATAAAGTGCACAATTGTATCATCCCAAAATCATCTCCCCCACCAATACGTAGAAAAAATGCCTTCCACAAAACCAGTCCCTGTGCCAAAAAGGTTGGGGACCGCTGATGTAGTCAGTCCTCCAAGAGCTTACAGAAGGCCCTGTACTAAAAGCCCTGTAAGCTCTTGGAGGATTGGCCACATCAGGGGTGTGTGTCCTAATATGCAAAGGAGTTCTTGCTACAAAAAAACACCTTTGCTTTATTCTGATCATCTCAGTGAGGAAGGGGAAAATGGTTGCTGATTTCTTGCCACAGAATTCAAGGCATATCAAGCACATGTACACTGCTAACCTTACCGATTTGAAGGTAGCGCTATGGCGCTGCTGTGCACTGAAACTTCTGTGAAGTTTTTCCAACCCACGATTGAAAAGTTTTCTTTCTTGTGTAAATTGACCCTGGGGTGGAAGAACCACTGTCCATCCAATAGATCCAGAGGAGTTAGCCGTGTTAGCCTGCTGCTGCAAAACAGTAAAGAGTCCAGTAGCACCTTTAAGACTAACAATGTAGGAAGAAAAAGAAGAAGAAGACAACATTAGATTTATATCCTGCCCTCCATTCTGCCCCGTGGCGCAGAGTGGTAAAGCAGCAGTACTGTGATCTAAACTCTCTGCTCATGACCTGAGTTTGATCCCCAGCAGAAGCTGGGTTTTCAGGTAGTCGGCTCGAGGTTGACTCAGACTTCCATCCTTCTGAGGTGGGTAAAATGAGTCCCCAGCTTGCTGGGGGGAAAGCGTAGAAGACTGGGGAAGGCAATGGCAAACCACCCCGTAAAAAGTCTGCCGTGAAAATGTTGTTAAAGCAATGTCACCCCAGAGTCGGAAACGACTGGTGCTTGCACAGGGGACCTTTCCTTCTCTCCATTCTGAATCTCAGAGTCTCAGAGCAGCTCACAATCTCCTTTCCTTTTCTCCCCCACAACAGACACCCGGTGAGGTGGGTGGGGCTGAGAGTGCTTTCCCAGAAGTTGCCCTTTCAAGGACAACCCTGTGAGACCTATGGCTGACCCAAGGCCATTCCAGCAGCTGCAAGTGGAGGAGTGAGGAATCAAACTCGATTCTCCCAGATAAGAGTCTGCACACTTCACCACTACACCAAGCTGGCGGGACTCAAAGCCCAAAGCAGTACAAAGTAGCATTACATCTTCAAATGGACCCAGTTGAATTCTTGCTTTTGGTCCCAGTAAAGAGTTAACTGAAAGCCCACCAAATACAACTTTTCTCTCCCGCATCTTTGCTATCCCGTATTTTTATTTCATGTTTAGCTTTGGAAAAACGGCTTCTAATTTCTGTTTTGGCTGGGCCCCGTTCAATGGTGCCTTTTCCCATCTCTCCGTCCCCCTCGCTGCTGCATGCCTCGTATTCGGTGTGCTGTCTCCTCGAGACACTTTATCACCCCTTTTCTCCCACAAGCCTTTGCTCCGTCTGGCAGGGCAAACGGCTCAAAATGAAAGGCCCAGTTCACGCTTCTGGTGGCGCTGAATTTATATCTCTAAATAAGCTGGTTGTGTGTGGAGGCTAATTTGTAAACACTTCCCAGATGACAAATTGCAGGCCGTCCCGGCCCTTAATTGGCGCCTCTCGGGGAAATGTCTCCATCAGGGCCCTCCTGGAAAGATGGAAATACATTGCGGGGAGAAGGGCAAAGGAAGGAGGGCTTGGAAAGAGAGAGAGAGAGAGCTTGGAGGCCCAGAGTAGGTTGTGTTATTGACCTGTTTTGCTAAAAAGCCAGAGGGGTGGCAGTCCAGAGAAAGGGGGCTCCAACAAAATGGACGCCGCAAGCCCCTCCGAACAGGAGAAACCTTCAATAGTAAAAAGAAGAAGATATTGGATTTACATTCCGCCCTATACTCTGAGGCTCAGAGCAGTCACAGTCTCCTTTACCTCCCCCACCACCACCGCAACAGACACCCTGTGAGGTGGGTGGGGCTGAGAGAGCTCTTGCAGCAGCTGCCCTTTCAAGGACAATTCCTACGAGAGCTATGGCTGACCCAAGGCCATTCCAGCAGCTGCAAGTGGAGGAGTGGGGAATCAAACCCGGTTCTCCCAGATAAGAGTCTGCGCACTGAACCACTACAGGGGAAGAAGGTCTATGAGAGCTATGGCTGACCCAAGGCCATTCCAGCAGCTGCAAGTGGAGGAGTGGGGAATCAAACCCGGTTCTCCCTGAGTCCGCACACTGAACCACTACACCAAACTGGCTCTCGTATGACATCAGTTGCAGTGATAAGAAGAAAAGTGCTTGTGCCGAAATACTTATATGACGGATCCTTCTGTGGTGCTTTACAGAAGACTTTTGGTAGCCACAAGAAGTTTGAACTGGGACTTATTTGAATGATTTCTATGTATGATTCTATATGAGACCTTGTCGGACACACACAATTAAAGATTTTAAAAAAACCCCTTAAAAACATGCTTAAATTATTAATACTCTTGCAATATTGTGGTCAGTATCAAAGCAAGCTATTCCCCGCCCCCCCCCCCCCACTTCATCCCCAAGAGAGGAGCCTCAGTCAACTGAGAAAACAGAGGCTTTGCTCTGTAGCTTCTGTGCAGTTGAGAAATCCTGGCAAAGCAAGCTGTGACACAGAGAGAAGCAAGAGAGAAGGAGAAGGAGAGTTGCTCGGGGGCCTGATAGGAGCTCTCTGCGGGCCTGATCCGGCCCCTGGGCCGCGCATTTGACACTCATGCTCTGGGCCAGAGGTATCAAACTCATTTGTTAAGAAGGCCGAATCTGACATAAATGAGACTTTGTCGGGCTGAGCCATGTCGGGTTGGGCCGTGCTGTGTGTGTCCCTATTTAAGACTCGGTAGCAGAGATATAAACTTTATAAAGGACACAAACACAATTTTTTTTTTAAACTTAAAAATAAAACATGCTTAAAACATTAGCATTCATTGGTGCTTTCTTTGTATCTCTCCCATGGGATCCAGTGAACTGGGCAAAGGAAGCTTTGGTTCTTTCCTTCCCCAGGGGGCCAGGAGGGGGAGGAGCCTCAGCCAATAGAAGAGAGGCTTGGCTCAGTAGCTCTGCTGTGCAATTGAGAGAGCCTGACAAAGCAAGCTCCTCCTCTCCCCCTTCCTTCCCAAGAGAGGAGCCTCAGCCAATAGAGAAAATAAGAGGCTGCTCTGGCTCGTGTGCGATTGAGAAAGCCTTGCAAAGCAAGCTGTTATGCAGAAGGAAGCAAGACAGAGGGAGAAGGAAGCAGATGACAGCCAGTTGCTGATAGGAGCCCTCTGAGGGCCTGATTTGGCCCCCGGGCTTCATGTTTGACACCCCTGCTCTAGGCTGATCGTGCATTGAGCAGGGGGTTGGACTAGATGGCCTGTAAGGCTCCTTCCAACTCTATGATTCTCCCCTTCTTGCTTTGGCTGAACAGAATTGGGATGGGGAATATTAAAGAACTATTCTGCAGACTCTCATGCGCAATTGCACATGACATAATGCACTGGGTCTGTACACCACCACCTGTCTCCTTAGCGCATGCATGTGTGTTATCTATTTCAAGCATGCAGCCTATGGGTTGGATCCTGTGACTCCATTTCACCAAGTCTTTCTCCAAGTGAGCAAGACTTCCTTCCATAAAGAAAGAGGATGCCTTCTTCTGCCCAGAAACGTCGTTCTCCCATTGGAGGAAGTCTTTCTCTCCCTTGAAAGAAGAAGCACCAGACGACACTCATCACAGCCAGCTTCACAGAAGGCAGTCCCGAGATCCAGCTCTACGTCAAGACGCTGCTGCTGATTTTGGCTCAAAAACATACATGTATCTGGCTTTACTTCAGCAGCCAGCTGGATTCTGGCAAGTTGTCTTAACAGCTGAAAGAAAGAGAAAAAAGTTGGACCATGTTTTTAGAGTCACGGAGGACACGCTCCTCTGTTTGCATCACAGTTTGATTGCAGATGGCAAGCGACAGGGCTTCTCTTTGTAGCAGGAGCTCCTTTGCATATTAGGCCACACACCTCTGATGTAGCCAATCCTCCTGGAGCTTACAGTAGGCCCTGTAATAAGAGCCCTGTAAGCTCTTGGAGGATTGGCTACATCAGGGAGCAGGGCCGGGCCTGCCAATAGGCAAACTAGGCAATTGCCTAGGGTGCCAACCTTCTGAAGCCATTAAATTGGGCACCTCCCCATGTGACGCGGTGACATTATCAGTGCAGGAGGGGTGCCAGAAATTAGCTTTGCCTAGGGTGCAGACAGTCTAGGGATGGCCCTGTCAAGGGGTGTGGCCTAATATGCAAAGGAGTTCCTGCTGCAAAAAAAAATGCCCTGGCGAGCAACACCCATGCATGCTTGGAACAAAGCTCCCTTCCCCTCGGTGCTCAAAATTGTTCTGTATTTCAAATGATATTTGCATGTGTGTTTTCACACTGCTTCCACCCAGCCGTCGCTGTCCCTCCTCTGCTGTCTGCCTGTGTTGCGGGGGGTGGGGGTGGGGTGGGGGAGGCGGAAATCAATGTACCAAACAAGGGCTTTCCTTAGCTGGTGTGGAAAAGCTGCTTGGCTGGTCTTTCTGGAAGCCCAGCCAGGGCCTGCGCTGCCATTAAGGCCTCCTAGGCAGCCACCTGCCACGCAGACCTCAGAGGGGTGCAAAGCTGACAATCAGCATTAGGTAGATCCAGTGGGCAGCCATGTTGGTCTGAAGCAATAGAACAAAGTTGGGAGTCCAGCAGCACCTTTTAGACCAACCAAGTTACATTCAGAATGTCAGCTTTCGTATGCATGCAAACAGAGAGCCAATTTGGTGTAGTGGTTAAATGCACGGTCTCTTATCTGGGAGAACCGGGTTTGATTCCCCACTCCTCCACTTGCAGCTGCTGGAATGGCCTTGGGTCAGCCAGAGCTCTCATAGACCTTCTTCCCCTGTAGTGGTTAAGTGCGCAGACTCTTATCTGGGAGAACCGGGTCTGATTCCCCACTCCTCCACTTGCACCTGCTGGCATGGCCTTGGGTCAGCCATAGCTCTCATAGACCTTCTTCCCTTGCAGTGGTTAAGTGCGCGGACTCTTATCTGGGAGAACTGGGTTTGATTCCCTCCTCCTCCACTTGCAGCTGCTGGAATGGTTTTGAGTCAGCCATAGCCCTTGCAGAGCTGTCCTTGAAAGGGCAGCTTCTGGGAGAGCTCTCTCAGCCCCAGACGCCTCACAGGGTGTCTGTTGTGGGGGAAGAAGGTAAAGGAGATTGTGACTGCCCTGAGACTCTGAGATTCAGAGTATGGGCCAGGATATAAATTCAATACCATCATCATCATCATCATCATCATCATCATCATCATCATCAGCAGCAGCAGCAGCAGCAGCATCTTCTTCTTCTTCTTCTTCTTCTTCTTCTTCTTCTTCTTCTTCTTCTTCTTCTTCTTCTTCTGACAAATCAGCATTAGGGTGTGAAATCTGTCACACACCTATCAGGTGTAAATTTTCTAGCAAAAAAAGAGGCAGTTGAGGCAAACAGTGGGAATTCTGCCATAAATCTTCCAAGGGTGAATTCTAAGCAGTTGGCTAGAACAGAATTCTACTGGTTGCACAGAAGCTGTGCATATATATTTGAAATGCATCTGATCATCCCCATGATAGAGATAAGCCCAGAAAGCTGGTAAATGTTGAGTATGCATCAAGACTGCCGTCAATGCCTGGATACCCAACTACTCAAACTGCTCATTTTATACAAATCATCAATGCAATCCTAAGAACTGCTCGAGAGCAAGCAGTGCTGTAAGCACGGTAGTTCTGTTATTTCCTAATTTCCTGTCTTTATATCCCATTTCTCTCCCTGATGGGGACCCAAAGCAGCTGACATTCTCCTCTCTTCCGTTTTATTCTCGTAACACCAACCCTGTGAAGTAGGTTGGTCTGAGACTGTGTGACTTGCCCAAGGTCACCCAGCAGACTTCCATGGCAGAGACGGGATTCGAACCTCACTCTCCCTGATCCTAGTCCGACATTCTTTAATTACTGGACCATGCTGTCTCTCAAAGAGGGCGTCTAATCCTTACTAGTTATCATAGAATAGATCGAATCCCTACCTGGTTGTCAGAAAAACCTTTCCTGGTTATCACAAAATGCAGATGTTATAAATCTGAAAATCCACCGTGGCTTAGAACGCACTGTTCTCTTTATGTATGAAACCATCATTTTAAAATACAATTTGAAAACAGAATCCTTTATCATTTAATACATGAACTAAATCTCAGTAGTTTGGCTCCATCTCAACCTTGGGATAAGAAACCGACTGAGAAAGTCGTCTGTTTGGGGTTTAGTTTGTTTACCCAAAAGCAGCGGCAGCTGTCATGGACTGTGATTTTAGGAGCTGTTTAAGGCTTAATGTCCCTGTGACTTTGATACTGAATCATGTTTAAAGGCTTGTATCCTGGATCCACATTCCAGAGACATAAATCTTCTCCGAAGTTCTGCATAATGAACCTCAGATTCTCATTTTTCAAATGCCCGCCCTGCCGAGAACCCGCACATGGTTAAAACGGATAAGCAGTCAGGTTAAAAAGGATAAAAGGAAGTACTTCTTCACCCAAAGGGTGATTAACATGTGGAATTCACTGCCACAGGAGGTGGCGGCGGCTACAAGCATAGCCAGCTTTAAGATGGGATTGGATAAAAATATCGAGCAGAGGTCTATCAGTGGCTATTAGCCACAGTGTGTGTGTGTGTATTGGTCACTGTGTGATACAGAGGGTTGGACTGGATGGGCCATTGGCTTGATC
The DNA here is from genome assembly GCF_032191835.1 of Heteronotia binoei. NCBI lineage: Eukaryota > Metazoa > Chordata > Lepidosauria > Squamata > Gekkonidae > Heteronotia > Heteronotia binoei. Next base: position 20,602,569 of record NC_083229.1, on the reverse strand, counting down.
CAACATGGCTTCTCTTATGTTCTTATGGATTTTGTTTTGTTTCTTTGGATGGGTGGTTAGTGCCGTCCAATACAGAAGCATAAATGAAGATGTCAAGTCTCTAACTTAGCTTCATTTTAACAAAGTTGTCTCTGGACTGTACCACTTCAGGATGTGGACGGGGTGGGGGTGCACGTGGTCGTTGGATCCCCCATAGCAGCTGTGAGTGGCTTTCAAAAGGGAATCTTCTTCAGTCCCCTGCGCTAGGAAGAAAAGTATTTCTGACCAGGGGTGTCCCGCCCAGGATCACATGAAGTGCAGCACAGGCGGTCTTTAGTAGGGAAAGACGACGACATTGGATTTATATTCCGCCCTCCACTCAGAGTCTCAGAGGCTCACAATCTCCTTTACCTTCCTCCCCCACAACAAATACCCTGTGAGGTGGGTGGGGCTGAGAGGACTCTCACAGCAGCTGCCCTTTCAAGGACAACCTCTGCCAGAGCTCTGGCTGACCCAAGGCCATGCCAGCAGGTGCAAGTGGAGGAGTGGGGAATCAAACCCGGTTCTCCCAGATAAGAGTCTGCACACTTAACCACTACAGGGGAAGAAGGTCTATGAGAGCTATGGCTGACCCAAGGCCATTCCAGCAGGTGCAAGTGGAGGAGTGGGGAATCAAACCCGGTTCTCCCAGATAAGAGTCTGTGCACTTAACCACTACAGGGGAAGAAGGTCTATGAGAGCTATGGCTGACCCAAGGCCATTCCAGCAGGTGCAAGTGGAGGAGTGGGGAATCAAACCCGGTTCTCCCAGATAAGAGTCTGCACACTTAACCACTACACCAAACCTGGGGATTTTTTTGAGCAAAAATGCAGTTCCGACTGCATTGGTGTCAGGGGGTGTGGTCTAATATGGAAATGAGTTCCTGCTGGGCTTTTTCTTCCTTTTTATTGTGAAATAATGGTGACATGGGGGGGGCGGCTAATATGGGCTTTTTGTTGGAATTCAAGTTAATTACATTTCAGACATTATAGAGTAAACTGTTGTTGTTTATCTAAAAAGGATGTGATGTTTTGTAGCTTAAACCCAATTAGGTTCTGCCTCTTTTAAGCCTGGGGGGAAATGTAAACACAGTATTGGTCATTTGACACCTTGTGTGTGAGGAGCTTTGACGTCATATGCAAGTTGAATTGCCTGTTTTCCTGTCCCAATGTAACTCTGTGAAGAAGAAGCAGCTTAACGAAGGGTTGTAGAAGTAGCCGTGTAGCAAAGAAGACCTAGACAGCCATGCTAGAATGCGAAGTTTTATTTCTTTTATCCCAAGTACCTTTTCCTGATGTCTTATAGCAAACTTTTATTTCTTTTGATGAGCTTAAGTCTCGTCTCCGTTTATTGCCACCTCCACGCCTCTGAATTTTAAAACACATTTCCCAGCATTTTTTCTATGAAAAAAAGCCATCTCACAATTTCATGCTGGAGTCCATGGGAGTCAAGAGCAGGGCTGGTAATTTCAGCCAAGTCCTGCTTTTCTACTACAGTCCTTCATGCTACTTCCCGCGTATCTGAGGGTTCTCCAGCTTTCAGGAGTCATTTTCATGGGATTCCAGGGGCTGCTGAAAGAAAGAGAAAACTGCTTATAGTATCCCAAATCCATCCCACTGACCCAACACCCCATGTGGTCAGCACTCCTGTAACAATGAACTAGGGCTGCCTACATCTAGCTTAGCTTGGTGGCAGCTACAAGCATAGAAGGCTTCAAGAGGGGGTTGGATAAACATATGGAGCAGAGGTCCATCAGTGGCTATAGCCACAGGATATAGATGAAACTCTCTGTCTGGGGCAATGATCCTCTGTATTCTTGGTGCTTGAGGGGGCAACAGTGGGAGGGCTTCTAGTGTCCTGGCCCCACTGGTGGACCTCCTGATGGCACCTTTTTTTTCCCTTGGCCGCTGTGTGACAAGAGTGTTGGACTGGATGGGCCATTGGCCTGATCCAACATGGTTTCTTTTAAGTTCTCTTATGTTCTTAGACCTTGCCACCCTGAGATTCTCAGTCAAGTTATTGCTTTTACTGTTGTGGCATTATTATCTGTTGTTATAGTTACAATATTAAGTGTTATTATGTTTCTTTAGCTTGACTATAGGCTGCCTTCTGTCTTCAAAGAATTGTTCAAAGTGGCTCGGAGAACAATATGCACTTATAAAAAATGACAGAAGTTCTAAGAATGAAGACAATCAACTCCAGATGTGAGGAGCTTTATAGCCAGGGCTGGAATCCAATTTAAAAGCCTTATGAAATGAAAAGGGAAAAAAAAAAGTCTTCAATGGACATTAGAAGGCTGGTAATGCATAGTTCTTGTGGGATGGAGTTCCGGAGGTGTACGTGGTACTCTCTTATGCTAAAAAGTATGATCTTCTTCGTGGTCTCTGTGCTTCACACTCATGGGATAGAATGCCTGCGCCGATCCCCGAATCGGTACCTGAAAAGCCCGGGATTTTTCCGCGCTCGCGCTAATGGGCATGCACAGGCGTCCCAGTATGCATGCTCACTGGCGCCAGCGCGGGGATCCCGCCAGTTCCTTTCTGACCGCTGCGCGGAGAGGTTTACCTTTCGTGTCCCCGGTCGGTGAGATATCGGTTTTTACCTTTATTCGTTGTATATAGCCCGTTTGTTGTTTTCTTAGAGTAGACAGTTAGATAGTTAGTTAGATAGTTAGTAAAAAAAAAAAGTTTGTGTGTGTGTTTGTTGGACTGCCCTTCGGGGCCTTTCCCCCCGTTTGTTTTCCCCAAAAAGTTTTTTCCCCCTCAGAGGACTCTGAGTGGGTTTTTTGGCGATTGGCGTCTATGGAAAGACGTTGGGGGTTTTTCAAACGCTGCCGCTCTTGTGGGAAGAAGATTGCCCCCCCCCAGACGGCCATTCTCTGTGTCTTCTCTGCTTGGATGAAGCACACTGCATGGAGTCCTGCCCACACTGTCTCCGCTTCTCCAAGCAAACGCGGAAGAACCGGGTGGCGCGGCTTTCAGCGGCTTTAACTGAGTCGGCACTCTGCCCTCAGAAATCGGAATCAGGCCCATCGGCATCGACCATGGCAGACACCCCGGCCCCGACGGTCACATCGGCCGATGTGAACCCGATCATGACCGAAATGCCGATCGAGCGAGGCTCCTCCACAAAACGATCCCATGAGGGATCAGTGGACACAGCCGCCAAGAAGCGTCGGGATGACTCGGGGACCTGAGCATCTGCTCCGAAGAAGGCCAAGTCCAAGGAGAAGTGGAAGAGGCCCCGCACTCCATTGCCTTCTCGCGACGTTTCGGCACCGATGACCTCTGCTCCGCCGAGGAAGATCCTGGCGTCCCCGTGCCACAGCCCATCTGCATCAAGAGGCAGTACTCAACAGCCCCGTCTCTCGATGTCTGAGCAGGAGATTGACCTCACCCAGTGATCCTCATCATCCGGGTCGCGGTGTCGCAGTGGGAGCGGTTCGATCTCAGAAGTGGAGGCTTCGGCACCGATGGATCCGTCTCCCCCGATGGAGCCCAGAAGCAGATGGGAGCTGGAGCCCTCCATGGCACCACACCGTTTCCCACCGCTACCATCGTGGGAGCAGCGTCAGTGGCCGCCCACCTATCCGTATCCCTACCCTCCTTACCAGTGTTATCCACTGAGGGAGTTTGCAGAGTGGGATCAACAGTCAAAGGCATCCTGCATGTCGAGGCTGTCGCACCATTCCCAAAGGCCATCGGCATCGATCCCTCTGAAAAGGCACACCACCCCAGCGGCTGAGACTCGTTGGCGACCATCGACGTTGATCCGCTCGCCGATTCGGGAATCGACGCCGATCCTCTCTGAGCACTCCGTACACCGGGAGTCTTCTTCATTGGACTCAGAGAGCGGTACCGACACTCAGGAAGGTGCTTTGGAGCCTTCGCCAGGTTCCCAAATGGCCGAAGACCTTCCTATTTCGCCATTGGAGGATCTGAAGTCCTATGGCGACCTGGTGAAGAGGATGGCAACCTCCCTCTCCCTGCCTGTGATGCAACCACAACCTGTCGTGGATGATAATGTCTTTGACATTATGCAAAGGGACACATCCACAGCAATTGCTTTGCCGGTCACCAAAGTGATTCTGCAGGCAGTCAAGGAGCCCTGGAAGAAACCATCTTTGACTCTGGTGTCATCCAGAAGGCTGGACCACATGTACAGGGTCCAGGAGATGGGGGTTGTGTTCCTTTTCACCTATCCGAAACCGAACTCAGTGGTCGTCTCGTCTTCCTCCAAGGCACGAAAGGTCCACTCATCCCCACCTGACAAGGAGGGAAAAAAGCTGGACAATATGGGAAGAAAGGTCTACTCCGCAGGGGCCCTAGGAGTAAAGGTATCTAACTATGCGGCTTGCATGGCTAGATACCAGTACTCCGTATGGGAACAACTCACCCCTCTCCTTTCTTCCCTGAGCGAGGACAAAAAGGCTGCTGCTAGGAAGCTGCAGAAAGAAGGCTTTGCTGTGGCCAAGCAACAATTGGCTGCAGCAAAGCACACGGTGGACGTGTCGGCAAAGGCCATCACGTCCGCTGTGTGCATTCGTCGGCACTCCTGGATAAGGTCAACAGCCCTGCAGCAGGACACTAGGGCTTTTGTTGAGGGCTTGCCCTTTGAGGGGGATGGCCTTTTTAGCACCACCACGGACAGTGCACTGCAAGAAATCGACAAGAGCCTGAAGACCTCCAGGAACCTGGGTGTGCAGGCCACCTCCAGGGCTCCCAAGGCGAAGCAGTGGCACAAACCATGGGCCAAGAAGCCTTACCAAAAGTTCTCGCCCGAACAGCAATGGCGACCTCGCTCCACCCAGCCTGACAGACCATCATACTCAGGCAACAACAGGAACCGCTATGGCTCTCAGGCCACTGGCAAATCCAAGGGTACCCGCCCTCAGAAGCAGGGCCTTTGACTTTCCTGTGGCACACGTCATCGCCCCTACTGGCTCAACAGCTATCTGCCTCCACCCTTTCCTGCCTGCCTGGGAGTTGATTTCTACAGACAGGTGGGCTTTGTCCATCATACAAGAGGGCTACAAAATAGAGTTTGCTCAGATTCCGAACCAATCCGTGGTGATCACCACTCCCCCTTCCCCACCTCTGCTGGCGGAGGTGAACAACCTCCTACAGAAACAAGCCATAGAGAGAGTTCCAATGGAGGCAAGGACAGGAGGTTTTTACTCTCGCTACTTCCTGGTCCGCAAGAGGAACGGGGGCTTAAGACCAATTATGGATCTTCGGAATCTGAACAAATTTATTCTGTACCAGAAGTTCAGGATGTCCACACTGCAAACAATCCTGCCCCTCATCAATCAAGGGGACTGGATGGCGACCCTGGATCTCAAGGATGCCTACTTCCACGTCAGCATCCATCCGGTGTTCAGGCGTTTCCTCTGGTTTGCAGTGGGTTTCCAACACTTCCAATTCAAAGCCCTTCCGTTCTGCCTGTCCACCGCACCTCGGGTGTTTACGAAGATGATGAGCGTTGTGGCTGCCCATCTCCATCTCCAGGGAGTTGTCGTTTTTCCATACATCAACGACTGGCTCCTTGTGGCGAAGTCGAGGAAAAGTTTGTCAACACACATTGCCATCACTCTACGTCTTCTTGACACCTTGGGGTTGCAGGTCAATTTGGAGAAATCTCACCTTACTCCATCAAGGACAGTGCAGTTCATAGGGGCTTTGCTGGATACGAACCAGCATCGTGCATACCTGCCTCTGCAGAGAGCAGAGGACATTGTCGGTCTAGTACGACTTCTACAGAGGCGAAAGTGGGGCACAGCACAGCAGCTTCAACGGATGCTGGGGCTGATGGCGGCGATGACAAGCGTGCTACTTTTCATGAAACTGAGGATGAGAGGCCTACAGTTGTGGTTTCTTCGCCAGTTTCGCCCACTCAAAGACTCACCTCAAAAGAGGTTCATCATCCCATCCGGGACTCTCCAGACGCTACAGTGGGGGTCAGAGAAGAACATCTGCCAGGGAGCTCCCTTCCATCTCCCACCTTCTACTGTGACTATCACCACAGATGCTTCCTTGTGGGGTTGGGGGGCCCACATGGAAGGCCTGTGTGTGGGGGGCCAGTGGCCGCCAAATCTGATTCAGTTCCATATAAACTATCTAGAACTGCTGGCGGTTCACTTTGCCCTATGCTTTTTCCACCCCTTAGTGGCGGGGAAGACTGTAGCGCTACTTACGGACAATACCACTGCCCTGTGTTACATCAACAGGCAGGGTGGGACAGTGTCTTGTCGGCTCTGTGCATTGGTGATGGATCTCTGGTTGGAGTGTCTCCAATATGACATCTTTGTGAAGGCGGCACACCTTCCGGGGGTCCTCAACATTCAGGCAGACTCCCTCAGCAGGGGTGGGGCTTCCCCGCACGAGTGGGAACTGCAGTGACGTTTTCTAAAGCCTGTATTTCAGCTTTGGGGGTACCCGCAGCTGGATGTCTTCACCACGGCCGAGAACAAGAAATGCCCCATGTTCTGTTCCAGAGGGGGAGCGGATCCAGCCTCTCTGGGAGATGGGCTCCTGCTTCCTTGGGAGGGCTGGTTCCTCTACATGTTCCCACCTCTGCCGTTGTTGACGAAGGTGGTCAACAAAATAGCAAGGGAGAGACCATGCTGCATCCTGGTGACTCCCTGGTGGCCTCGCCAGAACTGGTTCTCGATCCTGCTCCAACTGTCGAGGGGGGTCTTCTACCAGTTCCCGGCAGAACCGGACCTTCTGTCGGCTCAGGGCGGGCATGTATTCCATCACAACGTGCCCCATCTGAAGCTGACAGCGTGGTTCATTGACCAGTAGGGTTCTCTGACAGGGTCCAGCACGTCCTTATGAACAGCAGAAAACTGTCCACCCGCGCTTCCTATGACAGGAAGTGGCGGAGACTCACTAAGTTCTTAGTTGACCCTTCAGTCTCACCTAGCCGGGTGGGGTTGTCGGCAGTTTTCGATTTTTTGTTATCCCTAGTGGATGCGGGCCTGGTTTTCTCCTCCATCAAGGTGTATTTGGCAGCAATATCTGCCTTCCATGATCAGGTTGAGGGGTACTCTGTTTTCGCACACCCTCAGTCTAAGAAGTTTTTGAAGGGGTTGTTTAGGCTGCATCCGCCATCAAGATCGCCTCCACAGTTGTGGGACTTGACATTAGTGCTGGACAAACTAACTCGTCGCCCTTTTGAGCCGATGGCCACGTGCTCTTTGCAGCTCCTGTCATGGAAGACTGCATTTTTGGTTGCCATCACATCAGCGCGTCGTGTTGGGGAGCTCACGGCGATGCGTTGTGATTATCCTTATCTTGTTTTTCGAGAGACTGGGGTTTTCCTGGCTCCGGACATTAGTTTTCTTCCGAAGGTGGTCTCTCAGTTCCACCTCAATTTAGAAGTTTGGTTGCCCACTTTTTACCCTAGCCCTTCCTCGGACGAGGAACGTAGGTTGCATGCTTTGGACGTTAAGCGTGCTTTGCTGTTTTATTTGAACCGTTCAAAGAATTTTCGCAAGGACAAGCAGCTTTTTGTTTCGTATGCTGCTCCCAAGCTAGGTTCCAGGATTTCGTCTCAGAGGCTCTCAAAATGGCTCACTGAGACGATTAAACTCTGTTATTTGTTGGCAAAGAAGCCGTTACCTGGACCTGTTCGTGGACACTCCACAAGAGCGATGGCCACGTCAGTGGCGTTCCTGAGAGGCGTGTCCCTTACTGATGTCTGCAAGGCTGCCACCTGGTCTTCTCCGCATGCCTTCATGAAGCACTACACGCTGGACGTGCATGCTCAGCAGAGGGCTCGGTTGGGAACTGCGGTGTTGCAAGCTGTTTTTTCCGGTTGACCGTCTTCCCGCCTCCAGGTATGTCTTGCTTGCTAGTCTCCCATGAGTGTGAAGCACAGAGACCACGAAGAAGATAGACAGGTTGCTTACCTGTAACTGTAGATCTTCGAGTGGTCATCTATGCATTCACACTACCCGCCCTCCTTCCCCATTGCTGACGGTCTCCCTCCAGTAGGAGCTTCCAGCAGTCAGGAAGGAACTGGCGGGATCCCCGCGCTGGTGCCGGTGAGCATGCATACTGGGACGCCTGCGCATGCCCATTGGCACTGAGCATGGAAAAATCCCGGGCTTTTCAGGTACCGATTCGGGGATCGGCACAGGCGCTCTATCCCATGAGTGTGAATGCACAGATGACCACTCGAAGATCTACAGTTACAGGTAAGCAACCTGTCTTTTCTGAGCCCTGAGCATCTAGGACAGGGCTGGCCAAACTTGCTCAATGTAAGAGCCACATAGAATAAATGCCAGGTGTTTGAGAGCTGCAAGACATGAACATCAGATGTTTGAGAGAAGGAAGGAAGGAAGAAAAATAGATTGGGAGGGAGGAGGGAGGGAAGGAGGGAGAAGTAGAAACAAAGCAACTTAACTTTAAATTCATTCTCCAAGCTGCTGATACCATAAGTATCATAGAGTTTTTCCCTCCAAAATTACTAGAGTATCTGGGAGAACCATAGCGTTTTCCCGGAAATGGCTAGAGCGGCTGGCTCACGACATCACTGGCACGATGATGTCACTTCCGGTTGATGGCATCACATCGTGCATGCTTTGCACATGTGAAAAAAGTTCCCCACTGGAGGACGCAGGGGACTTGGGAATCCTAGCGAGAGGAGTAGGGAACCAACAGGGATGCGGGACACGGAGATGCTGGCCCTCAGCAGCCCTTTTGTCAAGTTGAAGGGCTCATATTTCTGGTTGTTCTCTGAGGCTAAAATCGCACAGTCTGTTCCTTCCTGTCCCTGAGGGGGGCTCTAAGTAGGGAATTCTGCATCGGACGAGTTTGACAGTTGAACTGACCTTGTTTGACTGGGAGGATCAAATGTGAACTCGGTTTTCATGTCTGTTTGGTTTGGCGCTGAATGACTCAAGCGCCTGCCAGACAGGTTTGCATAGATCCCCCCTCCCTTAAACTCTGGTAAAACGCTGCAGATCCAAACTGGCAATCATTTACATTCCTGGGGATGGCTTAGAGGAACTCCAAATTGTATGATTTTTTTTTTTAAAGAAGCTGTGATGATTGGTTGGATGATTTGTGACAGATCTAATGGTCCACTTGAATGATTTCTTGGTGAGCAGCGGTTTGGCAATGCGGGGCCTGGGCTCGGTGACAGAGCATCTGCTCGATGTGCAGAAGGTCCCAAGTTCCATCCACAGCAACTCCAGTTAAAAGGAATATGTGCTCGAAATCCCACATTAATCCAGATGCAAGAAGGCAAGGTGAATGCGGATACACACTGGTTGGACGAGCATTCACTGTAACAGATGAACAGGGCAAGTCATGTGGTAGGAAAGAGCCTCAGTAAGGGTGCTTCCACACATACTACATCAGGGGTGGCCAATCTTTGCTCAGTGTAAGAGCCACATAGAATAAATGTTAGGTGTTTGAGAGCTGCAAGACATGAACATCAGATATTTGAGAGCCGGAAGGGATGGAGGGTGGGCGGGAGGGAGGGAGGAAGGTGGAAAGAAAGCAAATAGATGGGGGAGGGAAGAGGAGGGAGGGAGAGGTGGAAAGAAAACAATTTTAATTTTAATTCATTCTCCAAGCCGCTGGCTGGCTTGGCTTGGAGAACTGATTTAAAGAGACAAATGCCAAACGGTGCCCTCCCCAAGCCCTGCACCCCTAGGCAGCCACCTACCATTGCCTTATGGATGCACCAGGCCTGGGGAAGATAGGACAGAGAGAAAAATTGCACTGTGGACTTTCAGAATCTCCAGATTCTGAACATTTTTTCACAGAGGAGATGAGTAGCTTTAATGGCACCCCAAGGCTTGCCTTTACCAGAGTTTGTACTCTGCGGGCTGCTCTGGTTCCTTGCCATTTTTATAATCCTGACATTCAATGAAGGTCCATCTGTTATAAAGCCAGAGTACAGTTCCAAGAGCCTTTAAATAGATTAGCCAGTTTGTCTTGAGAGAGAGAAAAAAGAAAAGAGGAAATGGAAAACGTTTGGGGCTGAAAAGAACCAAGTATCGCAGATAGAGAGAAGGGGGTTTTTAATAAGTGACCGGTTGCTTGTGAGTCAGCTGCTGGGTAGCAGAGTGTAGGAAAATGTTACGTTGTGGGATAAAACCAGAATCCTTGTTTGTTCAGACAAGCCATACATTTTTGCTGCCTTCAGCACGGGCTGGGAGAGGGAACTGCGGAAAGAACATGCCAGTCACGTCTTTGGGGAATTTGGAAAGGGGATGAATGAGCGTTGGAACAACTGCAGATTGAATTGCCCCCAGAGAGAAGACCCTGGCATAGCTCTGGTGCGGACAGCGAGGCAGGGAGCTTGTGTGATGTAGAATCATAGAATCAGAGTTGGAAGGGACCCTCAGGGTCATAGAGTCCAACCAATGTTCCCCTTAAGCTGCAGTCTTGTGAGCAAAAATTCTACTTTGTGAGCTACTGGCATTAAAGTTGTGAGCTAATGCATAAATTATTATGCTCTGGGGCCATCTTTCCTGAGCTAAGACAAAAACGTGTGAGCTGGAGACTAAAAATCTGTGAGCTAGCTCATGCTAACTCAGCTTAGAGTCCAACCCCCTGGACAATGCAGGAGATTCACAAATACCTCCCGCTAAATTCACAGGATCTTCATCGCTGTCAGATGGCCATCTAGCCTTTGTTTCAAAACTTCCAAGGATGGAGAGCCCACCACCTCCCAAGGAAGCCTGTTCCACTGAGGAACCGCTCTAACGGTCAGGAAGGTCTTCCTAATGTTGAGCCGGAAACTCTTTTGATTTAATTTCAACCCATTGATTCTGGTCCTACCTTCTGGGGCCACAGAAAACAATTCCACCCCATCCTCTATATGACAGCCCTTCAAGTACTTGAAGATGGTGATCAAGATGGAGAGCCAGTTTGGTGTAGTGGTTAAGTGTGCGGTCTCTTATCTGAGAGAACCGGGTTTGATTCCCCACTCCTCCACTTGCAGCTGCTGGAATGGCCTCGGGTCAGCCATAGCTCTGGCAGAGGTTGTCTTTGAAAGGGCAGCTGCTGTGAGAGCCCTCTCAGCCCCACCCACCTCACAGGGTGTCTGTTGTGGGGGAGGAAGGTAAAGGAGATTGTGAGCCGCTCAGAGACTCTTCGGAGTGGAGGGCGGGATATAAATCCAATATCATCTTCTTCATCTTCTTCTCAGCCGCCTCCTCTCCAGGCTAAACTTCCCCAGCTCCTTCAGCCTTTCTTCATAGGACTGGGTCTCCAGCCCCTCACCATCTTCGTCGCCCTTGTAGTAAAGCAACCCAAGACACAATGTTCTCTCTAAGATGAGTTAAGCAGGCTAGCTCACAGCTTTTCAAACCTCTGGCTCACATATTTTTGCCTTCACTCAGGAAGGATGGCCCCAGAGCAAACTAATTTACGCAGCAGCCAAATTGCTCTCTTGCAACTTGGATGCTGGTAGCTCACGAAGTAGAATTTTCGCTCACAAGACGCCACTGCCCAAAAGGTAATCTGGAAAGTTTCTAGTCGTTGCCGCTCATTGACATCTCAAACGCCAGCAAGGCTTTTGTTCTCTCCTCCCCACTTCTGACCTCCATTTTTCTAGCCCCCAGGGGTGGTGTCTGAGCTCGGGGCTTGCACATGGACACTACCTGGGTTCTAGTTTGGGGGGCACCCTGGGCAGACAGTGCCCCCCCCATCAGCTCACCACCAGCCCTGCTTCATGCCTTCCTTCCCACCTCCCACCTGGCTGAGCCTTCTTGCTTTTGCAAACCCTTCTTCCCATCCTCCATTATCTATCCGGGGCTTTTTTTGTAGCATGAACTCCTTTGCATATTAGGCCACACACCCCTGATGTAGCCAATCCTCCTGGAGCTTATAGTAGGCCCTGTAAGAAGAGCCCTGTAAGCCCCTGGAGCATTGGCTGCATCAGGGGTGTGTGGCCTAATATGCAAAGGAGTTCCTGCTACAAAAAAGCCCTTTGAACATATGAACATATGAAGCTGCCTTATACTGAATCAGACCCTCGGTCCATCAAAGTCAGTATTGTCTGCTCAGACTGGCAGCAGCTTTCCAGGGACTCAAGCTGAGGTTTTTTACGCCTACCTGCCTGGACCCTTTTTAGTTGGAGATGCCGGGGATTGAACCTGGGACCTTCTGCTTACCAAGCAGATGCTCTACCACTGAACCACCGTCCCTCCCCTTTCTATATCAACTGCATACTAGGGAAAAGGAAATGCATGTCCTTTTGTTTTACCTAGACTTGTAGCAAGAGCAATTAACACGCAATTTTTATTACCTTTTATTGGTTTCCCACGCAAATGCCATCTAGACCAAATGGTCTTTCAGGTTGTTTATTGCACTATTTTGCCATTAGATTCTAACTTTGTATCACTTTAGATTAACGACTACCCACCTGCTATAAGTAAGTTCTGCTCCCTGTACCCCATTCCCTCATCTGAAGAAGTAATAATAATAATAATAATAATAATATTTTATTTTTATATCCCGCCCTCCCCGCCAGGCGGGCTCAGGGCGGCTAACAGACATGCATGCATACGAAAACTTACATTCTGAATAATATTTTGTTGGTCTTAAAGGTGCTACTGGGCTCCTACTTTGTTCAGACCAACACAGCTGCCCACCTGGATAGTAGGAATTCATAGTAGGAATTCTGCATAGTAGGAATGCCAGACCCCCCACCGTGGGGGCAAGGATCCCCCACTCCCAGGCCCCACCAATCAGTTGGCTACTGGGGGGGGGACTTACCCCCACAAAAAAGGAAACCTGATATTTCGGTGACATGCCTATGGGATTTCAACATGACCCAGAAGTGATGTAGGCAACTGGGGTGTCACTTTGGTTTTTGGGCAAAAACTCTATGGTAAAAGCTAATGCTACCATAGAGTTTTTGCCCCAAACCCAGAGTGTGTTGATGTCACTTCCGGGTCATGTTGAAATCTCACAGGCATATTGCTGAAACATGGGATAAAACTCCCTACTCCCAGTAAGTCCACCTCGTCCCCTGCTGACTGAACAAAAGGACCTGGGAACAGCAGAAGGAGAAGACTGGATTTATATCCTGCCTTTCACTCGGTGTCTCAGAATGGTTTACAATCTCCTTTCCTTTCTCTCCCTACAACAGAAACCCTGTAAGGCAGGTAAGGCTGAGAGAGCTCTGACAGAGCTGTGACTGACCCAAGGTCGCCCATCTGGCTGCATGCAGAAGAGCAGGGAATCAAATCTGGTTCTCCAGATCAGAGTCCACCAGTCTTTGCCACTACATCACACTGGCTAGTGAGTGCAGCTAATGCCATAGCTCCCAGGAAGGCCCACACTGCATACCAGCTACATCAGGGGTCCCCAGGGGTCGAAATTTAGCAGGAGCTCATTTGCATATTAGGCCACACCCACTTGATGTAGCCAATCCTCCTCTCTCTCTCGGCTTGGCTTTGCGAACGAAGATTTAAGAAGGGTGCAGTAGTCGACGTCTGCTGCAGGCTCGCTGGTGGCTGACAAGACCAATGCGGGACAGGCAGGTCCGGCCACAGTGGCTGCAGGGAAAAGTCTGATTTGGGGTTGGTGCTGTAGCAGTGCGATTCTTCCTCAATCTCCTTTTGTCCTCAAGACCAGCTATGCGTGCGTTCTCAAAGGAAGAGACAGCCTGGTGGATGGTGTGCCTCCATGCTTTGCGATCTGAAGCTAGGTCAGACCACTGGTGATGGTTGATGCGACAGGTGCCAAGGGATTTCTTCAAGGAGTCCTTGTACCTCTTTTTTGGTGCCCCTCTATTTCGATGGCCGGTGGAGAGTTCGCCATACAGGGCAATCTTGGGAAGGCGGTGGTTTTCCATCCTAGAAATATGCCCTGCCCAGTGCAGCTGCATCTTCAACAGCAGTGCCTCGATGCTGGTAACCTCCGCCCGCTTGAGGACTTCAGTGTTGGTCACAAAGTCACTCCAGTGGATGTTGAGGATGGTGCGAAGGCAGCGCTGATGAAAGCGCTCAAGGAGTCGCAGGTGATGACGGTATAAAACCCACGATTCGGAGCCGTAGATGAGGGTTGTCATCACAACCGCTTTGTAAACATTGATCTTTGTGCCTTTTTTCAGATGCTTGTCGCTCCACACTCTTTTGTGCAGTCAGCCAAATGCACGGTTTGCCTTTGCCAGCCTGTTGTCAATCTCCTTGTCGATCTTGGCATCTGAGGAGATGATGCACCCCAGGTAGCTGAACTGCTGGACTGTCTTCAGAACTGATTCACCCACAGTGATGCAGGGAGGGTGATAATCTTCCTGGGGTGCAGGCTGGTGGAGAACTTCTGTCTTCTTCAGACTAACTTCTAGGCCGAATAGCTTGGCAGCCTCTGCAAAGCAGGACGTCATATGCTGCAGAGCTGATACCGAGTGGGAGACGAGTGCAGCATCATCAGCAAACAGTAGCTCTCGGATGAGTTTTTCCATTGTCTTGGAGTGGGCCTTTAGTCGCCTCAGGTTGAACAGGCTGCCATCGGTGCGATAGCGGATGTAGACACCATCGTCATCATTTAGATCTACTGCGGCTCTTTGAATCATCATGCTAAAGAAGATTGTAAAGAGACGAAAGCCAATCCTCCAAGAGCTACAAAAAAGGGCCTTGTAAGCTCTTGGAGGATTGGCTACATCATGGGGGTGTGGCCTAATATGCAAAGGAGCTCTTGCTAGAATTCCACCCCTGGGGGTCCGCAACATTGTGCTGGTGGGCTCACAGCACCCGCTGACACCTTTCCTGGTGGCTGCCAAGTGTTTCTATAGAGTGGGCAGGGCCAGGTGGGTCTTTCGTCCACCAAAGCTTCTGATTAGCTATTAAAGATATGATTGGCTGCAGGGCCAGCCCTGCCACTCAGGAAACTGGGCAATTGCCTAGGGCCCTGGCCTTCTAGGGATGCCAAATTGGGCTACCCCCACCATGTGACTTATTGACATTATCAGTGATGGGTGGGCAGAATTTAGCCTTGCCTAGGATACCAAAGAGTCTAGGCCCGGCCCTCATTAAATACTAAATAAAAATTGGCTGTGCAATTTAAAAAACAAACTTTGCTTTGGCAGAAGCCGCCAACACCGCATAAAGATCTTCACAGCGTGACTGAAGGTAAACCACGGTGGCAGCCATTTTGTGGCTGGCTCTGCCTCCCATGGCAACCGTGGTGATGCGCTGCTGGGAGCGTAAAAGCTGAAGTAAACATGTGGGAAAAGGCGTGGGTGAAAATGCATGACAATCCCCTCCCCCAAGAAGCAGTTGCCTGGTCTCAGAGCAC
Organism: Heteronotia binoei; assembly: GCF_032191835.1. Taxonomy (NCBI): domain Eukaryota; kingdom Metazoa; phylum Chordata; class Lepidosauria; order Squamata; family Gekkonidae; genus Heteronotia; species Heteronotia binoei. The sequence goes on along the minus strand of NC_083229.1, from coordinate 20,587,285 downwards.
GCTGACACCATCCGGCTCCCAAACTAAGCCCCAGGCAACTGCCGCAAGCAGGGGTGGAATTCTAGCAGGAGCTCCGTTGCATATTAGGCCACACCCCCTGATGTAGCCAATCCTTCAAGAGCTTATATAAGCCCTGTACTAAAAGCCCTGTAAGCTCTTGTAGGATTGGCTATATCAGGGGTGTGTGGCCTACTATGCAAAGGAGCTCCTGCTAGAATTCTACCCCTGGCCGTGAGCCATTTTTTTTTTTAAAGCCGCTCAAAAGACATCGTCCCCCTTCAGCCGGAGCCTTCTCTGACAGCGAGTCCTCCTCTCACGGCTTTGCAGAGAGTGACTTGATGTGGCTTGTCTTGATTGGACATGACAGGCAGGTACACGGAGGGGATGAAAGGGGAGGCCGAGGTGCTCCACCTCGTCCTTTTGGCGCGTTACCTTGCCTGACAACAGGGTGAGTGATGTGAAGAGAAGTGAAGGTGGGAGGGGGGAGGGAGACCCTTCTCATTTTCCAGGAATAGAAAGCCAGAGAGAGAGAGAGACTTATTTAGGTCATGTACCACACTGTGTATTCTTGAATGCATCTTCTACATCTGATGTTTGAGCGGCAGACAGCAGTTGGGAAGAGCGCCAAGAACACATCAGCCTTTGTGGTGTTTGCTGGAGGTTGCAAGGAGAGTTTGTTTGTAGCATCCCTGCATAAAGTCAATCTAGCAAGGTTTGATTCCCCTCCACCCCAGCTTTGTCCAAGAAAGGAGAAGGGCTGGGGCTCAGGCGTAGAGCATCTGGTTCATCAGGACTGAGGGCCTGATGAAATATCAGGCGGCTCCTTGTGTTTTGCAAGCTTCTGGCTCTCCCTTCACAACAGCCCTATGGGGGAGATTAGGCTGAGAGAAAGAGAGAGAGAGAGGGCTAAGGTCAGCCAATAAGCTTCAGTGCAGGGTTGGGATTGACACAGGTCTCTCAGATCTAGGGCTGCCAACCCCCAGGTGGGGCCTGGAGACCTGCTACGGTTACAGGTGATCTCCAGATGACAGAGATCCGTTCCCCTGGAGAAAATGGCTGCTTTGGAGGGGGGATTCTATAGCACTGTACCCCACTGAAGTCTCTCCCATCTCAATACCTCCACGAGCGCTCTCTCTCTCTCTCTCTCTCTCTCTCTGTGACTGATTTCATAGAATCATAGAGTTGGAAGGGACCTCCAGGGTCATCTAGTCCAACCCCCTGCACAATGCAGGAAACTCACAAATACCTCCCCCTAAATTCACAGGATCTTCATCGCTGTCAGATGGCCATCTAGCCTCTGTTTCAAAACTTCCAAGGACGGAGAGCCCACCACCTCCCGAGGAAGCCTGTTCCACTGAGGAACCGCTCTAACGGTCAGGAAGTTCTTCCTAATGTTGAGCCGGAAACTCTTTTGATTTAATTTCAACCCGTTGGTTCTGGTCCTACCTTCTGGGGCTACAGAAAACAATTCCACACCATCCTCTATAGGACAGCCCTTCAAGTACTTGAAGATGGTGATCATATCACCTCTCAGCCGCCTCCTCTCCAGGCTAAACATGCCCAGCTTCTTCAACCTTTCCTCATAGGACTTGGTCTTCCTCACAGGACTTGGTTCACACTAGGCTTGTTACAGGTGGAGAGCCCTTTTGCTACTGGGGCTTCTCTCCATTTTTGCACAAGTTGCCCTGGATTTGCGAGTTGGCGCGCCTCTATTCTGCAGCAAGTGAGATCCTCTGACAAGCGGTTTCCGCTTGCTGCGGAAAAGTGGCTTGCCAACTCGCAGCTCCGGAGCAACTTGTGCGGAAATGGAGAGAAGTCCCGGGGGCAAAAGGGCTCTCTACCCGGAACAAGCCCTAGTGCGAAATCGGTCTCTCTCTCTCTGCTTAAGCAATCTCCTAGGGTTATTGTTGGGGTAAAATGAAAGAATGCTTGCACTGAGATTTTTGGTGACAGGGTGGAATGAAACCAATAGACAGCCCTGTGACCTTGATGTTATCATTAAACCCAAGCAAATTTCTACATGCCTTATATCCCTTGATTCATCAAGACAGGACAACTTTCTCCAGGCCTGTTGGCAGTCCTGCAGGAGTCACCCAGCAACAACTAGCCAGTTTGGTGTAGTGATTAAGTGTGCGGACTCTTATCTAGGAGAACCGGGTTTGATTTCTCACTCCTCCACTTACAGCTGCTGGAATGGCCTTGGGTCAGCCATAGCTCTGGCAGAGGTTGTCCTTGAAAGGGCAGCTGCTTGTAAGAACTCTCTTAGCCTACCCACCTTACAGGGTGTCTGTTGTGGGGGAGGAAGATAAAGGAGATTGTGAGCACTCTGAGATTCAGAATATAGGGCTGGATATAAATCCAATATCATCACCATCATCATCTTCTTCTTTTTCTCCTCCTCCTCCTTCTTCTCATGTGGACAAAATTAAAAAGGCTAACTGAGAATTTGAACTCAGCCCTTCTTTGCTCTGATCTAAGCTGGAGTCACTCCAAGACACTGAGGTATGTAAGTGCAGTCAAGTCACAACTGACTTAAAGCGACCCCAGCAAGGAGCTTCCAAAGCAAGTGAGAAGCGTCAGTGGTTTGCCATTGCCTTCCTCTGCAGAGCCTTCCTTGGTGGTCTCTCTTCCAAGCCTTATGGTGACCCCAGCAAAGGGCTTTCAAGGCAAATGAGAAGCACAAGTGGTTTGCCATGACCTTCCTCTGCACAGCTGTCCTTAATGGTCTCTCTTCCAAGTACCCACCCTGCTTGGTTTCCAGGATCTGACCCCATCAGGCTACATAACATGCTGCCTTCCCTCTCAGGTAGGGTGATCAGATTCGAGTTAGGAAATACCTGGAGATTTATGGGGGGGAGGGGGGAGCCAGAGAAGGATGGGGTTTGGGGAGAGGAGGGACTATAATGCCTTAGTGTCCACCTTCCAGCACAGCTGGTTTCTCCAGATGAAATTATCTCTGTCGCCGCCTGGAGATCCGTTGAGAAAGAGATCTCTAGCCGCTGCCTGGTGGTTGGCAACTCTGCTCCCAGGTATCCCTCTAGCTGCCCCGTCTGAGCGAAATCTGACATGCCCCATGAAGCTAGGGTTGCCAAGTCTAATTCAAGAACTATCTGGGGAGTTTGGGGATGGAGCCAGGAGACTTTGGAGGTGGAGCCAGGAACAAGGGTGTGATAAGCATCACTGAACTCCAAAGGGAGTTCTGGCCATCACATTTAGAAGGACCACACACCTTAAAAATGCCTTCCCTCCATTGGAAACAATGAAGGATAGGAGTACCTTCTTTTGGGGCTCATAGAATTGAACCCCCTGGTCCAATCATTTTGAAACTTGGAGGGTATTTTGGGGAGAGGCACTGGATGCTATGCTGAAAATATGGTGCCTCTAATTCAAAAAACAGCCCCCCCTTAGAGCCCCAGATACCCACAGATCAATTCTCCATTATACCCTCTATGGCAGGGGTGGCCAGCGGTAGCTCTCCAGATGTTTTTTGCCTACAACTCCCATCAGCCCCAGCCAGCATGGCTGATGACTGGGGCTGATGAGAGTTGTAGGCAAAAAACATCTGGAGAGCTACCGTTGGCCACCCCTGCTCTATGGGAATCGGTTTCCATAGGGAAGAATGGAGTGCCCAGGAGACAGTTCCCTTCCCCTCCCCTCACTGCTTTCTGATGACCCTGAAGCGAGGGGAGGGCCTCCAAATCAGGGGATCCCCTGCACCCACCTGGGGATTGGCAACCCTAGGAAAAGCACAAGGAAACTGGAAGGCAACTTGAGTATAAATCTGGCACGAGTCCCTTTATACAGCTTCCTCCCAGTTCCTGGCTGGCACATTCTACCTTCCCTTTTGCAATCCGAAGAAGCTAGACAGTTGCTTCTGGAACCGAAAGGTCCATACTTGGAATTCTCCCTGTGCCCAAGAGCCAACTCCACCTGTGCGGTGCCTGCAGAATGCAGGGCTCTGTAGGAGGCCCTTCAAAGCCAACTTCTCCTGGCGCAAAGGGTTAAAGCTTTCAAAGTTGCAGACAGTCAGCTGCTGACCCCCACCCCACCCCCCTATAAACGCTTGGCTTCCCCATCCATTGTTTGCAGTCACCCTCCCTAGATTGACGGGCCTTCCTTTTGATGTCTGGCAGTGTTTGTTTATGAGCGCCACTGCGCTGGGCTCCTGCTCAGCAAAGAGCTTTGGCTAAATCTCCCTTCTTGGCCCTCCCTTCCTCTGTTTCAGGGACCCCTGAGCCGATAAGCAGGCTTTCCAAACACACTCCTAGGGTTGCCAAGTCCAATTCAAGAAATATCTGGGGGCTTTGGGGGTGGAGCCAGGAGACTTTGGGGGTGGAGCCAGGAGACATTGGAGGTGGAGCCAAGGTGTGACAAGCATAATTGAACTCCAAAGGGAGTTCCGGCCATCACATTTAAAGGGATCACGCTCCTTTTAAATGCCTTCCCTCCACTGGAAATAATGAAGGATAGGGGTACTTTCTTTTGAGGTTCACAGAACTGGACTCCCTGGTCCAATCTTTTTGAAACTTGGAAGGTGTTTTGAGAAGAGGCACTGGATGCTCTGCTGAAGATTTGCTGCTTCTACTTAACCCCCCCCCCCGAGTCCCATGGATCAACTCTCCATTATTTCCTATGGGAATAAATCTCCATAGGGAACAGTGGGGTGCCCCGTGGCGCAGAATGTTAAAGCTGCAGTGCTGCAGTCCTAAGCTCTGCTCACGACCTGAGTTCGATCCCTGGCAGAAGCTGGGTTTTCAAGTAACCGGCTCGAGGTTGACTTAGCCTTCTATCCTTCTGAGGCCTGTAAAATGAGTACTCCACTTGCTGGGGGAAAAGTGTAGATGACTGGGGAAGGCAATGGCACCACCCCGTAAAAAGTCTGCCGTGGAAACGTTGTGAAAGCAACGTCATCCCAGAGTTGGAAATGACTGGTGCTTGCACAGGGGACCTTTCCTTTCCAGCAGACATTCCCCCCCACCCCCCCGCTTCCTGGTGACCCTGAAGTGGGGGAAGGGCCTCCAAACCGGGGGATCCCCTGCCCTCACCTGGGGATTGGCAGCCCTAACCCACCCACCCCACACAGCAGCTCCTTCTCTCCACCTGCCTGCCTTCCTGGCAAATGGACCCTGTTACTTATCAGGAAAAGGAAGCCCAGAAGAGAGTACGGAAAGCTCTTTCCCCAGATCCAGCAAGCCTAAGGAAGTGCTTCTCCGTCGGTGCCAGCAACGGGCACATCTTGTTGTAGAGTGTAAGGGCAAGAAGCGAAGCGCGCTGCCCAAATGCTTGACCTCTGGGATGGGTAACAGCTGGAGAGGAGGAATGGGAAATGAAGGAGAAATGAAACATGTGTCTCGCAGCTTCCACATCTGTCTTTAGCAAGGGCAGCCCCTCTGTTTCTGTTTCTCACATTCCGGATTAACAATTAGGCCAAGTAGGCACTTTAGGGGTCCTGGGTCGGCTTGCCCCCCCCCCCCCCGGTTTTCCCCCTGCCTAGGTCACTATCCATTTCATTTGCCTTCTTCAGGATGCAGTACACGAGGTAAAGTCTTGAATTCTATAATGGAATACCCAGTATTTCCTTCCAATTTATATTTAGGCACTTTCCAGTTTTTACAATGGTTGTATAGACGGTTGCAGTTGGAGCCTCAGAGATCAACAGTCTTCCATTAGGGGTTACCCTTTGCCAGATTCAAAACGTCCCTGTGCTAAGCTCTAAGCTAAGCTCTGTGCTAAACTCCAAGCTATTGAATACAAGGCTTCACCTAATGTACTGCAGCCTGAAGAAGGCGAATGAAACGGATAGTGACCTAGGCAATCCGTCGCTGCTGCTGTTGCTGTGACATCAACCCTCCGTTAATTTTGCCATTGTTGCTATAATCTGGCATCTAGCGTGTAATGGGTTTTTTTGTCAATAATATTGATAATAAATGGTTTGTTTCAAGATATAGAGTAGGAAGGAAGCCAAGACTTGTATCAACAGTTGTTACTTTTATATAGTTTCCCCCCCTTTTGTTCCAATACCACCTGGAGGTTGGCAACCATAGTTCTAGTTTAAAATCCCCACGCCTACCCCACCCCCACTGCAGTGTTGAGCTGTTTCAGCGGCAGTTGCTCTTTCGGCGTCTATCTCGGCCCCAGACTCCACCTAGGGGGAGCCTGTCACTCAGAGTAGCATTTCCTGCGGGGCGGAAGCAGAGAGAGAGAGTCACCACAAGGTTTCCAGGCAAATGTCACTCTGCAGCTACACTTTCCTGTAAAAAGGGACGGCGTAGCGCACCGCTTCAAGAGCGCCTTCTGAATATCCTCTCACCTGGTGGTTTGTGACGAGAAAAATGGGGACAGGCTTCTGCAACCTAGGAAGACAGCAGGTTATTCACTCTCCTCCTTTGGGTGGCTCAGTGGGTCCTCATCTTAACTGACCTCGCAGAGTTATGGAGGATGAAATGAAGGAGAGAACAATATAAGCTGGCCTGGGCAGGGCCGGCTCGCCCACTAGGCAAACTAGGCAGTTGCCTAGGGCGCCAGGAGGTGGGGGCGGCACATTGGGCTCTCCTCCTCTCCGGTGCCCCAGCCAGGCAACCGCCTAGTTTGCCTTCCTTCCTCCCTCCCTTCCCCACCGCCGCCTCTACAGCTGCTGCTAGCGCCCTACAGCCTGCCCCCGTCCCTTCCGGCTCCCTGCTACCCCCTTCTAGCCCACCGACACCCCCCTGCGTCTGCCGCTCTGCTCACTTGCTCGCCGCCCCTCCCCTTTGCCGCTTGGCGCGACTAAAACTAAGGCCTGCCGACTCCGACTCCTGGCAGCCCACGGCTGTGCATTTTGTTACGAGTCTCTTAACAAAACACACAGGTGCGGGCTGCCAGAAGCTGGCAGGCCTTAGTTTTAGTCGGCGGGCCAGAGGGGGCGGGGGCAGGCTGAAGGGGGCTAGAGGTGCCGGTGGCAGCAGTGGGGGGGGAGGAGGAGGCAGATGGCCACCGATCCTTGGCGGGGCACTGGGGGGTGGGATGGAGTGCAGCTGCAGGGGGGCAGCATGCCTAGGTTGCCAGGCACCCACAGGCTGGCACTGGATCTGGGTCCCCTTTGGGGAGAAAGGGAGGGTGTATCAGGGGTGGGGAACAGTGGCTCTCCAGATGTTTTTTGCCTAGTACTCCCATCAGCCCCAGCCAGCATGGGCATGCTGACTGGGGCTGATGGGAGTTGTAGGCAAAAAACATCTGGAGAGCCACTGTTCCCCACCCCTGGTAGATGAAGCATTGTGTTAGACCAGGGGTGACCAAACTGCAGTTGGGGAGCCACATGTGACTCTTTCACACCGATTGTGTGGCTCTCAAAGCCTCCACTGCCCCATTGGCCGGCTTGGAGAAGACATCTGTCTCTTTAAATCACTTCTCCAAGCCAAGCCAGCCAGCAGTTTGGAAAATGCATTTAAAGTTAAGGTTGCTTTCTTTCTACCTCTCTCTCCCCAATCTCTGTTCCTTCCTTCCTTCCCTCCACCATCTAGCCTCTGTTTAAAAACCTTCAAGGAAGGAGAGCCCACCACCTCCCGAGGAAGCCTGTTCCGCTCTGTCAGGAGGTTCTTCCTAATGTTGAGTCGGAAACTCTTTTGATTTAATTTCAACCCATTCGTTCTGGTTCTACCTTCTGAGGAGGGAGGGTGGCTCAGTGGTAGAGTATCTGTTTGGTAAGCAGACGGTCCCAGGTTCAATCCCTGGCATCTTCAACTAAAAAGAGTCCAGGCAACTAGGCATGAAAAACCTCAGCTTGAGACCCCGGAGAGCCACTGCCAGTCTGAGTAGACAATACTGACTTTGATGGACTGGGGGTCTGATTCAGTAGAAGGCAGCTTCATATGTTCCTACGCTCCTCCCCCTCCCCAGTCCTTGAATCTTTGCCTGATAGGGTTGCCAGGTCCTACTCAAGAAATATCTGGGAACTTTGGGGGTGCAGTCAGGTGACTTTGGGGGTGGAGCCAGGAACAAAAATGTGACAAGCACGGCTGAATTCCAAAGGGAGTTCTGGCCATCACATTTAAAGGGACCGCACACCTTTTAAATGCCTTCCCTCTATTAGAAATAATGAAGGATGGGGCACCTTCTTGGGGGGTTCATAGAACTGGACACGCTGGTCCAATCTTTTTGAAACTTAGGGGATGTTTTGAGGAGAGGCACCAGATGCTATGCTGGAAAATTGGGGCCTCTACCCCAAAGCCCAAGATATCCATGGATTGATTCTCCATTATACCCTATGGGAACCAGTCTGCCCAGTGGACATTTCCTCCCCCCACCCCCCTTTCTGATGACCCTGAAGCAGGGGGAGGGCCCCCAAACCGGAGGATCCCCTGCCCCCACCTGAGGATTAGCAAATACTAGAAATAAACCACTGCTTTTTTATGTTGCAAATAGATGCTTAAGAAATTTCTTTCATAATGATGCAATTACATTATTGTCATCACAAACCAAAATTCATTAAATGTCTGTAGAAAAATCAAAAAGTTATTTCACACCACTCTTGTAAGGTAGTACTTTCAAAATCAGAATGTTATTTCACATCACTCTTGTAAGGTGGTACTTTACAGTCCACTGTCTCAGTTCTCCTTTGCTTGAAAGACGTAGACGGTACCATGGTTGTATATGATTCCTCCTATGGGTAGCAGACCGAAGTCTGACCAGTGCGGCGGCTACACAGGTCCTAGGTTCAGTTCTGTGTTTTGTTCACCTTCCACTGGCCGCTTTCTTTTAGCTTTGGAACTTTAACATAGATAAAATAATCATTTACCATACAAATCATAACAAATATTTCTCTGATACATACCAATCAATGCTTACCATGTGCTAAAGGCAATTGCTCACACGTTACAATACAATGTTACTTTGCAGCTTGCACCAATGGTTCTCAAACACAACTGATTCTCAAGCAGCATACACAGTACCATACCGCTGTATCCAATTTACACTTAAACTGATACACACATATATATTTTTATGACATTTTTAAACAAATCCAGACAAATCCAGTGAGACATTCAGACCCCGGGAGGACATGGTCTAGAATTTATGAATGAAAAAGGCTTTTGAAACATTCTCTATATTATATTGATGCCCTTTATAAGCATACAGCACTGCACACTGTATCTCATCACATGAGTGCTGGACAATGGGAGCATCTAATATTCCCTGACGTATGCGACTCTTATGTTCCAAAAAACGTGCTCTCAAGTTGCGCATGTTTGAACCAACATAATGCCTGAAACATGGACACCTTAAAATGTAAATTATTCTTGAGGTGATGCAGGTGCTTAGATGAGTCAATCTCCAAGTAAATCCATTTATAGTAAATTCCTTAATTTCAATAGTATTTTCACAGACTGAACAATTTCTGCATTTAAAATGGCCCCTTGGTCTGTCCTGCATAGATGGAACCTTTAAACACATGTCTGATCTTATTAATGCGTCCCTTAGTGTTCTGCATTTATCCAGCCAATCATGGGGGGAAAAGCACAACCAGGAAGCTTGTCTATCATGTGCCAAAGCCTTCCCAAAATGTTAATAATCTGTTTTGATGTGACTGAATATTGGAAGGCACAGGTCAATCTTTGGCCTGATCTCTGTTGTGATTCCGTCTTATCCTGCAATAACTCACATCTATCTTTAAACTTAGCTCTTAATAAAGCATTCTGCAAAACATCCTCAGGATAGCTATGTTGTAATTGTCTATAATGCAAGCCTAAATGCCCTCAAAACGAGGTTGGGGAATTAGTTAGGTGGGCACCTGGCTCACTAGGAATCTTTTACCACTGTATACAAGAATACACATCCAGAAAAGTAATGCTTAGATATTTGGGACTCTACTTTAATAAAACCAAGTTACCACTGGACTTCAAAAAATCGGATTCTTTTGTGCAATTACATTCGATTCTTACAAACTGCCCATAGGGTAAATTATATTTAATGTGAGGAGGATGAAAGGGTTCAAATTGCAATAGAGAATTTTTATCAGTGGGTTTTGTATATAGTCTAATGCCAAGCCTATCATGCTCATTCCTGTATACAATGGTGTCCAAAAATTAATTTCTAATAGATCGCTGTGAGCTTCAAATTTAATAGTTGGGTGTACATCATTACACCATCTCACAAAACTGTCAAGAGTGCTCTGATCTTTATATGGAAGAAAAATATCATCTATATATCTAAAATACTGTACAATATTTGCATGAAAAGGATTGCATTGTATATTCATGAAAAACTTCTCTTCAAAATATTCCATGAATACATTCACTACATCTGGAGCACAAGGAGAACCCATGGCGACTCCTGATGTCTGCACATAAAATTCATCTATAAATCTAAAATAATTGTGCTCAAAAACCAGATCTAGTATGTCCAGCAAAAAATTATTTGGAGGCTGAGTAGTGTTAGATCTTTTCATTAAGCATCTCTCAATCACGTCTAGATTCTTCATGCGGTACATTTGTATACAGTGCACATACATCCATAGTGACCAAAACTACATCAGGCTGAATGGCTAGTCCTTCTACCTTCTGAATAAAATGCTTTGTGTCTTTGACATAAGATTAAATGGGGAACAATGGGTGCAAAAAGAAACTCAAATACTGAGCCGATGGTTCCAAATTTGAGCCTGGACCTGAAATAATAGGGTGTTCTGGAGGTGGATTGCCTACTTTGTGTATCTTCAGGTCCAGGCTCAATTTTGGAACCATTGGCTAAGTATTTGAATTACCTGGAAGTGATGTCATTGCGCTGAGCAGATCACACAGGGGACTCTCTAGCATTTGGGTTAAAAAAACTCTATGGTGCCAGAGTTTTTACCCAAATGCTAGAGCATCCCCTGCATGATGTGCCTTGCACAATGATGTCACTTCCAGGTGATGTCATTGTGCCATGTGTGTGGCAGCCAGGAAAGACCTGGCAACCCTATACTGGAGTGAATTTCCAGCCTCTCCTAGAGAGGCATTACATTACTTCCTGATTTAACCTGGAAGTGATGCAACACAGTTGCACTGACAATATTTTCCAATATATTTTTCTCCTATTGGTGGGTGATCTCCCATTCCCCAGCCAGCAAATGGCGAGCCTAACAAAGTGTTACACTCATTTGCCGGCAGAGATATCTGCCCAGAGCTACAAAGGAAAGGAGGAGGAAGCTATTAGAAACAGGTCAATTTTCCCCATTCATCATCTAAAAATTCTTCAGTAGGTGTGGTGACACTCCTACTCTTTGTTACACAAATTACTGCCCACTTCAGACTTTCACAGAGCTCCAGCTGTTAAATCTGGCATTCTGATTCTTGTAAGAGCCTTGGCTTTGACTGAGATGCAAATTTAAAATCTAGTTTGAACACTCACACTGTGATATACCCCCCCTTTTACTAGTTTGGTTTAGTTAAGTGCACGGACTCTCATTTGGGAGAACCGGGTTTGATACCCCACTCCTCCATTTGCAGCTGCCGGAATGGTGTTAGGTCAGCCATAGCCCTTCCAGAAGCTGTCCTTGAAAGGACAGCTTCTGGGAGAGCTCTCTCAGCCTCACCTACCTCACAGGGTGTCTGTTGTGGGGGAGGAAGTTAAAGGAGATTGTGACCCGCTCTGAGACACTGAGATCTGGAGTGTGGGGTGGGGTGTAAATCCAACTTCTTCTTCTCCTCCTCCTCCTCCTTCTTCCTACTCCGATTTCGTTCCAGCATTAGATTGATCCAGTGTTAAAAACAAATAGCAGGAGAGGCCACCCTGAGATGATTTAAACCCCTGCTCTTCAGTTTAACTCAGCTGAGGAAATAAGAACTAGGGGAGATTTAAATCATGGCCTATGGAGGAAGCAGCCACAGGCAAACACTATAAAATGTTCAAAGTCAGGAACCGGTCAATGGATTTCTCTCTCCTGTATTTGCTAATTTTAAACACATTGTTTGTCGAAAGCCAGAAGCTGTCCCATTTTTTTAAAAAACCTTTGTTGTTTCAGCAAATAGGCCATGAATCCCTGCACACCTACTCCCCAGGCAAACATTCCTCCCAATTATCTGGGGAATGAGGTGCTTTTGACAAAAGCATCCATCTTTCCGATGGATCACTGCGGGTGTGGGAGCTGCCTGATTGCACATGTCAGAGTCCTTGACCTCTGCCCTTCTCCTCTTCCTTTGAGGACCCCTGAGAATGACCTGAATGGTCCCCCTTCTCCAATGGTAGCCACAGAGGACTTATGTGCACACCTTCTTTGGCCCAAAGTAGGGTTGCAAAGTCCCCCGCAGCCTCTGGTACCATGGAGTTTTCCTTCCAAATTGCTAGAGCATCTGGGAAAACCATAGAGTTTTCCCAGACACCCCTAGAGTGGCCTGCACGTAAGATCGCCGGCACGATGACATCACTTCTGAGTGACATCACCATGCTGGCGATGTCGGGGGAGGATCCCCCCGTTGGCCCAGTTGGGAACCTCCAGGGTGGGAGAACCCCTGCCCAGTCTGAGAACTTGGCAACCCTAGCCCTAAGCCAGGTTTAAAGGGTTCCCTCCCTGGCAACCAACTGGAGAATGGGGGGGGGGCATTTTTTGCCAATTCCAGGTTGGGAAACTCCTGGATATTTGGAGATGGAAGAAGAAGACGACTGCAGATTTATACCCTGCCCTTCTCTCTGAATCAGAGACTCAGAGCAGCTCGCAATTCCCTGTATCTTCTTCCCCCACAACAGACACCCTGCGAGGTGGGTGGGGCTGAGAGAACTGACCCAATTCCAGCAGCTGTAAGTGGAGGAGTGGGGAATCAAACCCAGTTCTCCCAGATAAGAGTCCACACACTTAAACTGGGGTGGACAGGGACCTCAGTGGGGTACAATGCCCAGGGCCGGACTGTCGGGCACCCTAGGCAAGGCTTACTTCTGGCACCGCCCCTCACATTGATAATGTCACCGAGTCACATGGGAGGTGCCCAATTTGGCACCCCCAGAAGGTCAGCGCCCTAGGCAATCGGCTAGTTTGTTTAGTGGCAGGGCTGGTCCTGATGATGGCAGAGAGTTCCTCCTCCAAAGCATCCATTTTCTCCAGGGGAACTGATCTCTGGAGTCAGGAGATCAGCTGTGATTCCAGATTTGGCAATGGCTGCTATCTGGGCCTCCATTGTTAATGAATGCTCCAGTAGCCAGGGGTAGAATTCTAGCAGGAGCTCCTTTGCATATTAGACCACACTGCCCTGATATAGCCAATCCTCCAAGAGCTTACAAAAAAGAGTTTTGTAAGCTCTTGGAGGATTGGCTACATCAGGGGGTGTGGCCTAATATGCAAAGGCGCTCCTGCTAGAATTCCCACCCTGCCAGTAGCACTCCCAGGTTTCTGACCCTGGGCGCCTTTGTAAGTGGCGCACCATCAAAAGCCGGTAGGGGGATTTCCCTGCCAGGACAGCCATGACTCAGGCAAAGGCCCGTTGTCTTCGTCGGATTCAGCTTCAGTCGGCTCAGCCTGAGCCATCTCTCCGTGGCTTGCTATGCCAGGTCCAGGTTTTCTGGGACACAGTCAGACTGGCTGTCCATCAGTATATAGAGCAGGGTGTCATCTGCGTAACTGAGCTGGAAAGCATTTATAAACTGGATTAGATCCCACCCCCCCCTTCCAAGTTTCCGATGTGCCAGAAATAACTAATATCAGTCTGTGTAGGCAGGTACTAGGCCAATAAAAATGTTTGCCAATTTATATGCAAAGTTGGCGTTAACAACATTCAGTCTCTCCTTTTCTTAGTTATCATTTCTTTGACACTGCAATAGATTCAAGACAGACAATAATACTAAGCATTGTAGCACTTTTGGAATATTTAAAACATCTATATATTTTCCTTTTGGCAAAATCCAGGGCTTTTTTTTGTAGTAGGAACTCCTTTGCATATTAGGCCCTGATGTAGCCAATCCTCCAAGAGCTTACAGGGCTCTTCTTACAGGGCACACAGTAAGCTCCAGAAGGATTGGCTACATCAGGGGTGTGTGACCTATCTATCTTGCTTTACATCCAAAATGTTCTGGTGGGGGGACTCACGAATCGTAGAGTACAAAAGAGCAAACTGAGAGACAGAGTGGTCAGTCTAGTATCTGGGAGATCTGGGTTCGAATCCCCACTCCGTCACGGAAACTTGTGGAGTAACTTTGGGCTAGTCCATATGCTCTCAAACTAGCCTACCTCACAGGGTTGTGGTGAGGCTACAAATGGAGAAGGGAAAAGCCAGGCTATATATATGTTTGTAAAAATGAATTATTAGATATGAAATAATTAGGAGAAAATATAACAAAGTTAAATAGCTGTGTAAAATTAAGAGTGTATAAAAAGAAGAGAGCCAGTTTGGTGTAGTGGTTAAGTGTGCAGACTTTTATCTGGGAGAACCGGGTTTGATTCCCCACTCCTCCACTTGCACCTGCTGGAATGGCCTTGGGTCAGCCATTGCTCTGGCAGAAGTTGTCCTTGAAAGGGCAGCTGCTGTGAGAGCCCTCTCCAGCCCCATCCACCTCACAGGGTGTCTGTTGTGGGGGAGGAAGGTAAAGGAGATTGTGAGCCGCTCTGAGACTCTTTGGAGTGGAGGGCGGGATATAAATCCAATATCTTCTTCTTCTTCTTCTAAGTTATGAGCAAGTAAGCTCTGATAGACAATTGTAACAAATAGATTATTATAGGTTACGTTTATGTTCTATGTATGTAGCTTTATGTTTTGTCTGTGTATGATTTATAGATTGGAGATGATGTTGTCGTAGAAGATGAAAGATGATTGCTTATCCAAGACAATTGTCTGTGTCGTATGTTTGATAGTAGTTGATCATTGTATTATGGTATATGTTAGTGTCTATTTTTGTCTTTATAAATTAATAAAATGCTATTATTTAAAAAATGGAGAAGGGAAAAATGTTAGAAGCCACTAGGAGCTCCCCGTGGGGAGGAAAATTAGGTTTTAAATGAACTAACTAAATAAATGCACCCAAAATGAACAGTCCAGCAGATTTAAGCTGCATGGAAATCACAAAATATAATTAAATTTCAGAGTCCTGCGCAGAAATCTTGTTGGGAATCGCAGACCAAAACCCATTCAGAGGAGGTTCCCAGGTTATTATGGGACAGGATCACCAGGGCACTGTTTGAGAGAGCCAGTTTGGTGTAGTGCGCGGACTCTTATCTGGGAGAACCGGGTTTGATTCCCCACTCCTCCACTTGCAGATGCTGGAATGGCCATGGGTCAGCCATAGCTCTCATAGACCTTCTTCCCCTGTAGTGGTTAAGTGTGCGTACTCTTATCTGGGAGAACCAGGTTTGATTCCCCACTCCTCCACCTGCAGCTGTTGGAATGGCCTTGGGTCAGCCATAGCTCTCATAGACCTTCTTCCCCTGTGGGGGTTAAGTGTGCAGACTCTTATCTGGGAGAACCGGGTTTGATTCCCCACTCCTCCACCTGCAGCTGCTGGAATGGCCTTGGGTCAGCCATAGCTCTCATAGACCTTCTTCCCCTGTAGTGGTTAAGTGTGCAGACTCTTATCTGGGAGAACCGGGTTTGATTCCCCACTCCTCCACACGCAGGAGCTGGGTGACCTTGGGTCAGCCACAGTTCTCTCAGAGCTGTTCTCTCAAGGGCAGTTCTCGAAACAGGTCTCAGCCCCACTTTGCCTCACAAGGTGTCTGTTGTGGGGAGGGGGAGGAAAAGGAGATTGTAAGCTGCTCTGAGTGAAAGGTAAGGTATAAATCCAACCTCTTCGTGATTATTATTTGTAACAGTTCTCAGCAAGTAGCAGGAATGCTAGGTCAGTAAATGGTCAGCGGTCTCTCCTCCAGTATCGATTCCTGGATGAGGAAGCTGATCTGGAGTGCATTAATAACAAGGCCTGGCTGGATAAAAGAAAAAAAAAAGAGCAGGCTTCTTATAAATGGATCCATGAGGTTTCTCAGTTGCCAAAGCAACTTATGTCAGCTTTCTTGGAGACTGGGACATGCCTTGGTAACATCCAACCTAGACTACTGCATCATGTTTGTTTGTTTTTTTGTGAGCCTGTCCTTGAAGACTGTCTAGAAACATAAACGGAAAGGATGTGGAAGCCAGAATGCTAAGAATCATCTGAAGGACCTTCTTCTCCCCTAGATTCCTGTATGGGAATTAAGACCACAAGGGGAGGCTTGCCTGACCATCCCATCAATCAATGTTTGCCCTATGTAGAGAACCCACACGGCCCCACAATATGCCAACGTCTTTATGGCTGACTTGGAGCAATGCTTCCTAGACTCCCACCCACTCATACCTACCTTATACCTGTGTTACATTGATGACAACTTTATGGTCTGGACACATGGTAAAGAAGCCCTGGACGCGTTCTACCAGACATTCAGTGACTTTCACCCTACTATCAACCTGACAATGAACCAGTCTATGCAAGAAATACGTTTTCTAGACACCGCTGTAAGAATAAACAATGGATGCATAGACACTACCTTATACCGGAAACCTACTGACCAACAAACATACCTGCATGCCTCCAGCTACCATTCCAAACATAAGGAAGTACTTCTTCACCCAAAGGATGATTAACATGTGGCTTCTCTTATGTTCTTACCAAACGATCCATTGTATACAGCCAGCCTCTACGCTACAGCTGCATCTGCTCCAATCCTACAGACAGAGATTCTCACCTGAGGGATCTACAACAAACCTTTTTGGAACTAAAGTACCCACCTGATGAAGTCAGGACACAGATTAAGAAAGTCAGAACGATACCCTGAGAACACCTGTTACAAGACAGGCCCAAAAGAGACAATAACAGAACACCACTAGTGGTCACACACAACTCTTAACTGAAAACAGTTCAACGTATCATCAACAACTTACAACCTTTATTGGACAGTGACAGCTCTCTTTCAAAAGTACTGGGGGGGGGGGGTAAACCTTTTCTTGCATAGACAGCCCCCCAATCTCAAACAACTCCTCACCTACAACAATACAGCATCTCATCTGAGCATGGACACCAGAGCTTGCAATAAACCCAAGTGCCAACTTTGCTGCCACATACACCCAGACAACACAATCACTGAGCCTATCAGCATTAACAACACCATCTCAGGTTCATTCGCTTGTTCATCTTTCAAATTTTTATCAAATTTTTACAGAATAAAAAATTGGGACAGTTATATTACTCAAGCGATGTCGGAAAAAAAAGAGGGGTGGCTATATATGTCAAGCAAAATATAGAATCCAGATTGATATACAAAGATGAATTGGGAAGAATTTTAATAATTGAGGCCACAATTAATAAAAGAAAAATTTACGTTGTGAACATATATGCCCCTAATGATAAGCAAAAAAATTTTTATAAAGAGCTTCATGGCAAGTTAGTGGAATTGCAAGTACAAGATTGCTGTATTATAGGAGACTATAACGCAGTATTTGACGTTAAAAAAGATAAAAAATTTGACAAACACAAGAAACTTTCACTACGTAGCGCCTTACCTAAGTCCTTTTTTAGAATGGCAGAAGAGTTAAGTTTGGTTGATATTTGGAGAGTTAAAAATTCCCAAGCAGAAGAGTTTACATTTTACTCTCATCCATATGGGTGCTGGTCCAGAATCGATATGTGTTGGACGTCAACAGGTTTGGTCCCTCTAATTAATCAAGCTAATATTTTACCTAAAACATTTGCGGACCACAATCCAGTGCAGGTGATTTTGCAACACCCACCAAGAAATAGCCGGTGGACACTAAATCTCCAGATATTAAAAGAAACTAAGTTCTTGGAACGAACGAAAAAAGAAATAAAGGAATTTTTTCAATGCAATTTAGAAAAGGATACAAGTATACAAAATATTTGGGATACTTTTAAAGCTTTTTTTAGAGGGTTAGCCATTAGCTACACAGCTAAAAGAAACAGAGAGCGAATGAAACTATATAATGACTTGGTAGACGAGATGAAGGGACATGAAAAACAACAAAAGACCAGAAACACTGAAGAGATAAAAGCTAAAATACAAGCAACGCAACATCAAATTAATTTATGGTTGACAGAAGAATTAGAAAAGAAACTCAAATGGGCCAAGCAAAATTATTTCGAAAATGCCAACAAAACAAGTAGATGGTTAGCGTACAAGCTTAAGAAAGAGAGAGACAAAAGAATTATAAGCTCGTTAAAAAATAATGCAGGTTTAGAAGTTACACAGGAAAATCAAATGAGGCAAATTGTTCAAAGTTTTTATCGAAATCTTTATAGAAAGCAAGAAATCTCTGAACAGCAACAAGAGGAATATATTAAAAGCGCCAATATTAAGCAATTATCTAAAGAACAACAAGAAATTTTGGAGAGCCCTATCGCGATTCATGAAGTAATCGAGGCAATTAAAAAACAAAAACCCAATAAGACACCGGGGCTGGACGGCCTACCGGTTGAAGTGTATAGAACTTTTGAAGACCTGCTTTTAATTCCATATAAGAGAGTCGTAGAGGCAATACAACAATCGGCTATAATCCCAAGGTCTTGGAGGGAAGCATTAATTTCTTTAATCTACAAACAAGGGACGGACCCAACAGATATAAAAAACTATAGACCTATCTCCCTCCTGAACGCAGATTACAAAATCTTTGCGACAATTCTGACAGAGAGATTTAAGAAAATTGTTACAAGTATTGTGCATGAGGACCAAACTGGATTCATTCCTGGGAGAAGGATGCAGCGGAATTTAAGATACTTTTTAAATATTATAGAATACTATAAAGAACACCCAGGAAAGCAATTTGCAGGTATTTCCCTCGACGCAGAAAAAGCGTTCGATAACGTTAATTGGAACTTCCTGGGTAAAGTACTGGAAGCGATAGGCTGTAACAAGAATTTTAAAAGATGTATAGAAGCGATATATTCTAAACAAACAGCGAAAATAAATATAAATGGGAATATATCAGAAGCGGTTGAGATACAACAGGGGACGAGGCAGGGTTGTCCTTTGTCGCCCCTTTTATTTGTAATGACAATAGAGCTTTTAATTAAAAAGATAAGAGAGGATGAAGAAATTAGGGGCCTGAAAATAAAAGAGCAAGAATTTAAAATTCAGGCCTTTGCAGACGATTTACTGTTTACTCTAGAGGAACCAATTCTTGCTATTGATAAATTGTTAATAAGACTACAACAGTTCGGAGAGGTATCGGGATTTAAAGTTAATAGAGAAAAAACAAAGTTTTTAACAAAAAATATGAGCATAGAACAGATAAGGCAACTAGAGACCAAAACAGGATTTAAACATGAAAAGAGAATTAAATACTTGGGTATATTTTTAACAAACGATGTGAAATCCCTTTATAAAGACAATTATGAGAAGATCCTGAACGAAATTGATTTAGACTTGGAAAAATGGAAAGGTTTGCAAATCTCCCTTTTAGGAAGGATAGCAACGGTTAAGATGAACATTCTCCCTAGAATTTTATTTTTATTCCAAATGATCCCAATCGAACTACCTAAGTCGTTTTTACAAAAACTTAACAGAAAAGTTTTGGCTTTTATTTGGCAAAGTAAAAGGCCAAGGATCAAGCTAAAAGTCCTGCAGGAAGCTAAATCAAGAGGAGGAATGGCCTTACCGGACTGGACATTATATTATAAGGCAGCGTGTCTAGCCTGGGCTAGAGAATGGCTTTTGCTGGATAATAAAAGACTCTTAGTTTTGGAAGGTGCTGGATTAATTAAGGGCTGGCACTCATATATCTGGTACCATCCACCGCAAAGAAATAGTGACTTTTTAAGACATGGAATACGTAAGGCAATTTATAAGGTTTGGATCGAAATTAAAAAGAGAGTATATTTACATACCCCATTTTGGCTATCCCCGGTGGAAGCGGTTACTCACCCGAATATTTATGATTGGGGAAAGTCGTATAATTATGCTACATTACTAGATAGAGATAACAACTTAATACTTGATGAAAACATAGTTCCGGATTGGTGGGTGAGGTGTCAGGTCAAATCGATGTTCCAGGAAGATAGAGGTCGGGGGTTCTCGAAAGACTCAGAGATAAATGAATTTGATAATATAATTTACGAACCTCAGAAGCTTATTTCTAAAATTTATGAGTGGCTTTTAAAATATGAGATGCAGAAGGAAGTAGTTAAAGAAAGTTGGATAAGGTGGTTGCAGGACTTTGGCTACACGATTGAGTTAGAGGAGTGGGAAAAAATTTGGAAAAATAATATCGGGTTGACTAAAGCAATAGTTTTAAAAGAGAACTTATATAAAATGATGTACAGGTGGTACATTACCCCAGAAAGATTAGCTAAAATAAACCCAAGGTACAACAACAAATGCTGGAAATGTAAAAAAATTAAGGGGACACTTTATCATATCTGGTGGACTTGTGAATTCGCCAAAAAATTTTGGACTTATGTAAATATATGGATTCATAAGGTTTTTTGTAAGAAAAGGATTAAGCATGTCCCAGAACTTTATCTTTTGAGTATTTGTAAAGAGAATCTGCCCTGGGGGGAAAAAAAGCTACTGTTGCATATGATAACTGCAGCAAGAATACTTTATGCGAAGTACTGGAAGCTTCCTCAAATTCCGGATAAGAAAGAATTTTTAGCTAAGGTATTAGATATTGCCGAAATGGACATTTTGACAGTAAGATTAAGAGATGGTAACTGGGAAGAATGTATGAAATCTTGGGAACCATTGTATCTTTGGGCTGAAAGTATTGGAATGATGGTAAGACATTGATATTGTTATCTGATAGAACCTGTTTAACTCCTTATTTATGTGGGTGGAATGGTGGGGGTTATTGTATGTTCTTCACTGGGATTGTGTGGTTACATGTCTTGTCTGGTCCAAGTGGTGTTGTATGTATTTTTTTTTATGTGTCTTGAATAAACTTCATTTAAAATGGAAAAAAAAAAAAAATGCCAACAATGCCCTTCAGTTCTCTACATAGAGCAAACAGGACAAACCCTGCACCAAAGGAAAAATGGACACAAACCTGACATTAGGAATTACAGAACTGAGAATCCTGTGGGAGAACACTTTAACTTCCAAAGCATTCAATGGGTGACCTCAAAGTAGCTGTTTTACTGCAAAGGAACTTCAAAAACAGAATGGAGAGAGAAATTGCTGAATTGCAAATTATTATGAAACTTGGAACAAACACCTCCCCAGGACTGAACAGGGATATTGGTTTTTTTATCTCATTACATATGCTAAACCCATTCTCAATGAGTATAGTTATACATCCACAGTATTCCAATGTATTTCTTTTTAATAATAGTGTATCCGAATAATGTTTTATATTGACATACTCAAATAAGGGATATTGGCTATTCATCTCATTACATATACCCAACCCATTTTCATTTTATGTATTCTTTTTTTTCTAATGGCAAACTGGAATGATGTTTATGTGGAATTCACTGCCACAGGAGGTGGTGGCGGCTACAAGCATAGCCAGCTTCAAGAGGAGATTGGATAACAATATGGCGCAGAGGTCTATCTGTGGCTATTAGCCACAGTGTGTGTGTGTGTGTGTATGTATATATATATATATATTGGCCACTGTGTGACACAGAGTGTTGGACTGGATGAGCCATTGGCTTGATCCAACATGGCTTCTCTTATGTTCTTATGTATAGATTGATGTTGAGAAGTAAATTAGGTGGCTAACAAGAAGGAAATACATGTCCTTTGCTAATTTACCTAGACTTGCAGAAACATCAATTGGCAGGCAACTTTTATTACCTTTTATGGCTATCTAGACCAAATGGCCTTCTAAACTGTCAGACTGTTCCACCATGTGATTCCAGCCAGTTTACCCTCTTAATCAACGAACTGCATGTATTTCAGCCCACTGTACTTGATTCCCCTTGTCTGAAGTCTGCTTTTTGCACATGGAAGCTTAAAAAAAAGAAGTAGTCCCCTATGCAAGCACCAGTCATTTCTGACTCTGGGGTGACATTGCTTTCACAACGTTTTTACGGGTTGGTTTGCCATTGCCTTCCCCAGTCATCTACACTTTCCCCCCAGCAAGCTGGGTACTCATTTTACCGACCTCAGAAGGATGGAGGGCTGATCCAACCTGAGCTGGCTACCTGAAACCAGCTTCCATCGGGATTGAACTCAGGTCGTGAGCAGAGAGTTCAAACTGCAGTACTGCAGCTTTACCACTCTGCGTTCTGAATAAAGCTTTGTTGGTCTTAAACGTGCCACTTGACTCCTGCTTTGTTCAGCTGCTTCAGATCAACACAGCTGCCCACTTGGATCTATCTACTCGAATAAATGTAAGTTTATTTTTTTTCCGATATACTTCTTGGGAGATTTATGTATTGCACTCAACATCACACTTCTATGACTGGGCAAACCTCTGCTATATAAACCAGATATCCCAATTCAAAACAGCTACAAAAAATGTTTAAAACCTTTAATTAAAAAAAAACTGGGTAAAAAAAGAAAGAATTTTTATAGATTAAAGCTATCACTTTGAACTATGCCCAGAAATACTCCCTAGCAGAAAGAAAACAGTACTAGCCTGAGTAATTAAAAACCCCACTTGAGTTAAAAAAATATATTGCTGAGTAAAAACAAAAACAGCACCCAGAAATGAGGAGACATACTAAGAATGGAAGGGAGTTCAAGCATACCAGATGGAGGTAGGAGCTAAAAGTATTAGGAGAGGAATGCTCAGAAAAGAACTCCCCACCTTCTCACCTCATTGGTTCCCTGGTTTGGCAATCCACAAATCAAAGACTGAGGATTATTGAACATCCCAAGCACTCGTTACAGAGGAAGAGGTGATTGGTTGTTGCCTGGGCCCAATCAAGAGGGCTCGCAGGTAGACTGTGCTCGGAGAAGTCATTTCCTGTAGTAGTCACGCCAGTCATCTTAAAGAACTGCCCCATTTTGAGAAAGGTGCTTTTCCTGCTGAGCATTAAAAAGGTCTTCTAGAGAATAAACCTTCAAGGGTGTGAACATGACACACACACAGAGAGTAATAATGTTATACGGCTTCTGGAAAGGGGAAAGCACCCTTCAGGAACCTTGTCAAAACCAAAGGCAGCGTGCCAGTCAGTCGAAATTCATTCTGAAAATATCCCGATAACTCATTTCATAAGTCTGAAACCGGGAGCGGACTATTTCCTGGTAAAGTAGAATCTTTTTTTGTCAGAAGAAAAGAAAGTTTGTTTAAAATCAAATCTCCATGCAGTTTCATGAGCTGTCGTTTTGTTGCTTGACGAAAGTGAGCATTTTTCTGTAACCACAAGCCCAGAGAGGTTGTCTTCCCCCACCTCCTTATTTCGTTCTTTGTCCCAACCCAAACTGTCAGGGGCTGATCGATCATGAGTGATTACAGAGATCCCTGCAGATTTTTCTCTCAGCTTCTGTGATCCAAACTACATGGTGTATGACAGGGGTGGCCAAACTGTGGCTCGGGAGCCACATGTGCCTCTTTCACGCATATTGTGTGGCTCTTGAAGTCCCCACCACCTTGTTGGCTGACTTGAAGAAGGCATTTCTCTCTTTAAATCAATTCTCCGAGCCAGCTGGTAGCTTGGGGGAATGCATTTAAAGTTGCTTTCTTCCCACCTCTCCCCTCCCCATCTTCCTTCCTTCCTTGCAGCTCTCAAACATCTGACATTCATGTCTTGCAGCTCTCAAACATCTGATATTTATTCTATGTGGCTCTTTTGTTAAGCAAGTTTGGCCACCCCTGGTGTTTGAGATAGTCATCTGACCAGCTTCTCAGCTGCTTCTGTCTTCAGCTGCCTTTTCTGATACCCGTTTGCTTCACCTGAAATCCTTACAGCTGCAAGTGGATTCCTACACATCCTTATCCCCTTCTGGTCCTGCCTCTGTGTGGGCGGGCTCTGGCCAAGCCCCGCCCTTTACTGGGCATGAATCCTCCAAGCGTTGGATTTGAGTCCAGTAGCACTTTAGAGAACCAACCAGATTTTTGGTGTGTTCACTTTCGAGAGTCAAAGAGCCCTTCGTTAGAGCTTTGACTTTTGAGGGATTGTATAGAGATATGGAACAGAGGTCCATCAGTGGCTGTTAGCCACAGGGTACGCATGAAACACCATGTCAGGGGCAGTGATGCTCTGTATTCTTGGTGCTTGGGGGGGCAACAGTGGGAGGTCTTCTGGAGTTCTGGCTTTGCTGGTGGGCCTCCTGATGATACCTGCTGTGACACAGATTTGTTGGACTGTGGGGCATTAGCCGGATCCAACATGGCTTCTCAAACCCCCCAAATCTTGTTGGTCCTAAAGGTGCTACTGGACTCAAATCTTGCTGTTCTTCTGCAGACTAACATGGCAGCCCTGCGCCCTCTGAAACTTCCAAGAGTAAGCAATAGGCTTGCCAGGTCCAATTCAAGAAATATCTGGGTACTTTGGGGGTGGAGCCAGGAGACATTGAGGGTGGAGTCGGGAGCAAGGTTGTGACAGCATCATTGAACTCCAAAGGGAGTTCTGGCCATCACATTTAAAGGGACCACACTCCTTTTAAGTGCCTTCCCTCCAATGGAAATAATGAAGGATAGTGGCACTTTCTTCGGGGACTCATAGAACTGGACCCCCTGGTCCTATCCTTTTGAAACTTGGAGGGTATTTTAAGGAGAGGCACTGGATGTTATGCTGAAAATGTGGTATCTTTATCTCAAAACATAGCCCCCCCCCACGAGCCCCAGTTATCCACGGATCAATTCTCCATTATACCTTATGGAAATCAGTCTCCATAGGGAATAATGGAATGCCCAGCAGACATTTCCCTCCCCCCCACTTTTTGATAACCCTGAAGCAGGGAAGGGCCTCTAAACTGGGGGATCCCCTGCCCTCACTTAGCAAACACTATAAATTAGCAAACACTATAAATAAACCACGGCATTTTTATATTGCAAATAAATGCTTAAGCAATTTCTTTCGTTATGATGCAGTTGTATTACTGTCTTCACAAACCAAAATTCATAAAATGTTCATAGAAAAATCCAAATGTTGTTTCACATCACTCTTGTAAGGTAGTACTTTACAGTCCACTGTCTCAGTTCTCCTTTGATTGAAAGATGAAGACGGTACCACGCTTGTATATGATTCCTCCTATGGATAGCAGACCGAAGTCTGACAGGTACGGCAGCTACACAGGTCCTAGGTTCAGTTCTGTGTTTCGTTCACCTTCCGCTGGCCGCTTTTCTTTAAGCTTTGGAACTCGTGCTAAAGGCAATTGCTCACACAATACAATGCAATGTTACTTTGCAGCTTGCACGAATGGTTCTCCTAACCCCCCCGTCCCTCACCTGGGGATTGGCAACCCTAGTTGGCAACCTTTCTTGGGGGCAGTCACCTGGGTGAGAGGGAAAGGTGTGTTGGGTTTTTGCCTCCACATCCTACAATGTACAGGGGACTGGCCTCTATAAGTATCAGAGAGGGGAATGAAGAAAGGAATCTGAACTCCAGTGGGTTTTTTTCAGCTCACTATTTCCCACCACAAGCTGCTTTTTCCTTCAAGCATAGAGAATATGATCCTCCTTTTGCTGAATTTGGGTTCTGCTGGCACTTAAAGAAAAGAGGGTATCAGTGGGAAAGGTTTGCTAGGCACTATGATTTGCGCCAACATCTCTCTTCTCTTTTCTCCCATGTGGACAGCCCAATCCCTTCTTTCTCATCTCTTTTGTGTGGGTGGGCTGAAGATGAACATGCTCAGGTGCTCTGTGGTTTCTCACCTCCAAAGCATCAAATTAGCACACACCAAACTAGGGAAAAAATAAAATAAAACCACCATATGGAAACGCCCTAAGAAGAGCTGCTCACAAATACAATTAATCAGGTCCTTTGCAGTCTCTCAGATCTGCTAAAGTATTTAATAAATTTTCTGTTCACTGAGTTATAAGAATATAAGCAGGGCTTTTTTAATAGCAGGAACTCCTTTGCATATTAGGCCACACACCCCTGATGTAGCCAATCCCCCAAGAGTTTACAGGGCTCTTATTCCAGAGCCTACTGTAAGCTCTTGGAAGATTGGCTGCATCAGGGGGGCGTGGCCTAATATGCAAAGGAATTCCTGCTACAAAAAAGCTCTGAACATAAAAGCCTTGCTGGGTCAGAGCAGTGCTCCATCTAGTTTAGCCTTCTGTCTCATACAGTTGTCAACCAGTTTCTCTGGAGGACCAACAACAGGGCATAGGGGCTGAGGCCTTCATAAGAGCATAAGGAGAGCCCTGCTGGGTCAGACCAGTGGTCCATCTAGTCCAGCCTCCTGTCTCATACAGTTGTCAACCAGTTCTTCTGGAGGATCAACAACAGGGCATAGAGGCTGAGGCCTTCATAAGAACATAAGGAGAGCCCTGCTGGATAAGACCAGTGGTCAGTCTAGTCCAGCCTCCTGTCTCACACAGTGGTCAACCAGTTCCTCTGGAGGGCCAACAACAGGGCATAGAGGCTGAGGCCTTCATCAACACATAAGGAGAGTCCTGCTGGATCAGACAAATGGAATGTCCTTTTTGATATACAGTGACCAGAACGGTACACTGTAAATGAGGCCACACCATTGATCTATAGAGGGACATTATAATATTCAGAGCTTTTTTTTTGCAGGGTCCATGTGTATTAGGCTGTGCCCCTCTGATGTAGCCAATCCTCCAAGAGCTTACAGGGCTCTTAGTACAGGGCCTTCTGTAAGCTCCAGGAGGACTGGCTACATCAGGGCTGTGTGGCCTAACAGGCAAAGGAGTTCCTGCTACAAAAAAAGCCCCGTCACCTAATCCCATTCCTAATCATCTCTAATCTGTCATACGGGGGAGGGACGGTGGCTCAGTGGTAGAGCATCTGCTTGGGAAGCAGAAGGTCCCAGGTTCAATCCCTGGCATCTCCGAAAAAGGGTCCAGGCAAATAGGTGAAAAACCTCAGCTTGAGACCCTGGAGAGCCGCTGCCAGTCTGAGAAGACAATACTGACTTTGATGGACCAAGGGTCTGATTCAGTGTAAGGCAGCTTCATATGTTCATATGTTCAATCCAAAGTTTGCATTTTTCACCACTGTAGCACACTGGTTGACATTTTCATTAAGTTAGTGGCTGAAGAGATATAGAATTGCCAACTGGATTAGGAAATTTTTGGAGATCTGGTGATGGGATCTGGGGACAGAGAGATTTGGGGAGGACAGACTTCAGCAGGGTACAGTGCCATAGAGTCCAGCCTCCAAAACAGCCATTTTCTTCAGGGGAATGGATTTCTGCAGTGTGGAGATGAGCTGTAATTCCAGGGGATCCTCAGGTCTCACCTGGAGGCTGGCAACTTTAGCATAGGGAGACAAGAAAGCTGAGGAGAAGGTAAAAAGAAAGCAGTTGATTTGAAGACTGAGGAGAAGCTTCAAGTTTGCAGCTTTATTGTTGGTTTTAACCAGAGCTTTTTTGGTAGAAAAAGCCCAGCAGGCACTCATTTGCATATTAGGCCACACCCCTGATGCCAAGCCAGCGGGAACTGCGTTCCTGCTCAAAAAGAAGGCCTGGTTTTAACTGGAAAAAAAATGTTTTTAGCTAATATTGTAAGCTGCCTTGACCCACGAGGAAAGGTGAGTCATAAGTTTTAAATAATTAATTAATTTTGGAAGGACAGTGTGTTGGCCCACTGGCTGTATCAGAATGCCCACAGACAGACCTTAGGAAAGATGTACAGTCCTCCTGACTTCTGGCTGAGGCAACAAGGTTTCCTCGGGGCAGAGATCAAACCGAAGGAGAGAGGCTCTCTCTGACTGAAGTATGAAAGTATGACAGATATTTCTGTGGAAATAAAGAGGAGTGAAAGCAGAACGGACTGTGGGAATCTTTCTTCTCTCAGCCAGTTTGGTGTAGTGGTTAAGTGCATGGACCAGGGTTCCCATTGTACACAAGAAGCCACATACTGAGCTGTAGCCGAAGTGAAATTGATGCTGGAGATGCTCTGCGTCCCTCTTTTTTGAAAATTGTGTAAAGAATCTATATCAGTGAATCAATATTGGTCCCAGGCATGATGAAGACTGGAAAGAAACAAGTACTTAATCGATTGGCTTGTCACCACACTGCTTTGGGACTTGTATATGCATGTTTTGGACATTTGGACTGATTTCTATATACTTCTTAGTAAATTGGTCACTAGCTTGCATTTTTTGTTGTGTAATCCCCAGGTGGGGGCAGGGGAGCCCCCAGTTTGGAGGCCCTCCCCCCGCATCAGGGTCATCAGAAAGTGGGGGGGGGAGGGAAATGTCTGCTGGGCATTCCATTATTCCTTATGGAGACCAATTCCCATAGGGTATAATGAGAAATCGATCCGTGGGTATCTGGGGCTCTGGGGGGC